>NW_028123500.1:0-420706 GCF_965194805.1 Balaenoptera borealis | reverse complement strand
GTGCACTATGCTCTCTAAGCTGAGTTTTTTAGATGTTTCAGGACACACCTTACACTTCTCCAGAGTGGCTGTTGGCAATTTACATCCCGCCCATCAGCGTAGCAAGGCTCCCGTTTCTCCATGGCCTGTCCTGCATTTCTGGTTTTGACACTTTATTCAGCATGGCCCTTTTGACCGATGGGAAGCGAGACTTCTTTGTAGCGCTGATTTGCCTTTCCAGGTTGCTTGGTTGGCCAAAAAGGGCGTATGCGTTTTTTCCTGAATATATTCAGGAAAAAACGCATACGCCCTTTTTGGCCAAGGGCATCATTGTCGAGGTTTTGCCGCTTTTCCTGTGCTTTAAAGGCGATTCGACTCTACCTCCTGAAATCAGTTTCCTGCAATTCTGCTATGCTTTCAAATCCTCTTCGTTGCCTTCCCTCAATATATTTGTGGACGAGAGTTACCATTTATAACTCTGCAGGTTTGTGAATTGCAGTGCCCCTGAGCTCCATTTTTCAACTCGCTTTTTTGGGAGCTGGCCGCAAAAGCACAGGATTGCTTCAGGCCCTGTTCTGCTTCCGGGCGGCAGGCTGAGCCTGTGGTTAATCCTTCTTCCTGATGGGAAAATAGAGTGACATGTGGCTGTCCCAACACCTAGAGCTAGTCTCTCATTGGTTCCCCCTCTTCCCGTTTATCCTCAGGACAAATTGCAACCTGTACGGAACAGGAGGTTAAAGGTGCTGATTCTCAAAGGAGAGAGATTGCTAGTAAAGCGGCTGTAATGGCCAACCCGAGCACAAGGAGATGAGAAATGAGGTGCGTTTTAGAAACCTTTCCCGATCACACGGTGTACCATCTTCTGGGTTTCTCATGCATGTTTTCGATGTAGGAAGATGCCCTTGAACCTGGAGATTTTGGACCCATGGGATGGATACCACGCAGTATTACTTTAAAGGGTCTGTGTTTGCTCACCCAACCTCACCAAACCTCTCAGCCCCAAGAGTGTCCACCCTTATGTCTCAATCAGCTGTGGGTCTAGAGATGGTCAATCCAGGTGGCATCACAGCCCGTGAACGAATTTTGTAAGAATTTCTCTCTCTTCACTGTCTTAGTTTCACGGGTTTTTAAAAGTAATTGATTTTTATAACGGGGTTTAGCTGCTTTTCACTGCTGTGTTTATGCCGGTTTAGACCCACTTGACTCACTTACAGAGGGATATCAATACATTGGTTTTAAGATTCTTACTAGTCAGATATATTCTTGGGCGGTGAACAGGGGGTGTTGAGTCCAGTTCACTGAGCAAGGAGTAGGTCTTGTCTATTACATATTGGGTTTATGGAACAGTATCTGAGCTAATTTGAAACCCTTGTGTTATGCATCACCCCACCTCACCTTTCCCGTTAAGCAGCCATAGTGTGTTTTCTAAACGTGTGACGCTGTTCTGTTTTGTAATTCAGTTCAAGTGTAGCGGTTTTTACATTCCCTCTATAAGTGATATCTTATGATAAGTGCCTTTTTCTGTGTGACTTATTTCACTTAGAATCGTCGTACCTAAATCTTCTCATCATGCTGCTACTAGCCTTATGATGTTGATTTCATGCCTGAGTGATATTCCATTGTACATAAGGACCACAACTTCTTTATCCATTTTTCTCTTTCCTGGGATATTTAAGGTGTAATGAAGTGGAGGTTCTTGTCATCAGAGCAGCCCTAAACTTTGGGGTGCCTGTGTCTTGCTGATTTTTAGTTTTCCCAATTTATACGCCCATGAGTGGAAGTGCCCTATGCTCTCTAAGCTGAGTGTTTTAGATGTTTCAGGACACACCGTACACTTCTCCAGAGTGGCTGTTGGCAATTTACATCCCGCCCATCAGCGTAGCAAGGCTCCCGTTTCTCCATGGCCTGTCCTGCATTTCTGGTTTTGACACTTTATTCAGCATGGCCCTTTTGACCGATGGGAAGCGAGACTGCTTTGTAGCGCTGATTTGCCTTTCCAGGTTGCTTGGTTGGCCAAAAAGGGCGTATGCGTTTTTTCCTGAATATATTCAGGAAAAAACGCATACGCCCTTTTTGGCCAAGGGCATCATGGTCGAGGTTTTGCCGCTTTTCCTGTGCTTTAAAGGCGATTCGAATCTACCTCCTGAAATCTGTTTCCTGCAATTCTGCCTTGCTTTCAAATCCTCTTTGTTGCCTTCCCTCAATATATTTGTGGACGAGAGTTATCATTTCTAACTCTGCAGGTTTGTGAATTGCAGTGCCCCTGAGCTCCATTTTTCAACTCGCTTTCTTGGGAGCTGGCCGCAAAAGCGCAGGATTGCTTCAGGCCCTATTGTGGTTCCGGGCGGCAGGCTGAGCCTGTGGTTAATTCTTCTTCCTGATGGGAAAATAGAGTGACCTGTGCCTGTCCCAACACCTAGACCTAGTCTCTCATTGGTTCCCCCTCTTCCCGTTCATCCTCAGGACAAATTTGCAACCTGTACAGAACAGGAGGTTAAAGGTGCTCATTCTCCAAGGAGGGAGATTGCTAGTAAAGCGGCTGGAATGGCGAGCCCGAGCACAAGGAGATGAGAAATGAGGTGCGTTTTAGAAACCTTTCCCGATCACACGGTGTACCATCTTCTGGGTTTCTCATGCATGTTTTCGATGTAGGAAGATGCCCTTGAACCTGGAGATTTTGGACCCATGGGATGGGTACCACGCAGTATTACTTTAAAGGGTCTGCGTTTGCTCACCCAACCTCACCAAACCTCTCAGCCCCAAGAGTGTCCACCCTTATGTCTCAATCAGCTGTGGGTCTAGAGATTTGTCAATCCAGGTGGCATCACAGCCCCTGAACGAATTTTGTAAGAATTTCTCTCTCTTCACTGTCTTAGTTTCACGGGTTTTTAAAAGTAATTGATTTTTATAACGGGGTTTAGCTGCTTTTCACTGCTGTGTTTATGCCGCTTTACACCCACTTGACTCACTTACAGAGAGATATCAATACATTGGTTTTAAGAGTCTTACTAGTCAGATATATTCTTGGGCGGTGAACAGGGGGTGTTGAATCCAGTTCACTGAGCAAGGAGTAGGTCTTGTCTGTTACATATTGGGTTTATGGAACAGTATCTGAGCTAATTTGATACCCTTGTTTTATGCAACACCCCACCTCACCTTTCCCGTTAAGCAGCCATAGTGTGTTTTCTAAACGTGTGACGCTGTTCTGTTTTGTAATTCAGTTCCAGTGTAGCGGTTTTTACATTCCCTCTATAAGTCATATCTTACGATAAGTGTCTTTCTCTGTGACTTATTTCACTTAGAATCGTCGTACCTAAATCTTCTCATCATTCTGCTACTAGCCTTATGATGTTGATTTCATTGCTGAGTGATATGCCATTATACATACGGACCACAACTTCTTTATCCATTTTTCTCTTTCCTGGGATATTTAAGGTGTAACGAAGTGGAGGTTCTTGTCAACAGAGCAGCCCTAAACTTTGGGGTGCCTGTGTCTTGCTGATTTTTAGTTTTCCCAATTTATACGCCCATGAGTGGAAGTGCCCTATGCTCTCTAAGCTGAGTTTTTTAGATGTTTCAGGACACACCGTACACTTCTCCAGAGTGGCTGTTGGCAATTTACATCCCACCCATCAGCGTAGCAAGGCTCCCGTTTCTCCATGGCCTGTCCTGCATTTCTGGTTTTGACACTTTATTCAGCATGGCCCTTTTGACCGATGGGAAGCGAGACTTCTTTGTAGCGCTGATTTGCCTTTCCAGGTTGCTTGGTTGGCCAAAAAGGGCGTATGCGTTTTTTCCTGAATATATTCAGGAAAAAACGCATACGCCCTTTTTGGCCAAGGGCATCATGGTCGAGGTTTAGCCGCTTTTCCTGTGCTTTAAAGGCGATTCGAATCTACCTCCTGAAATCTGTTTCCTGCAATTCTGCATTGCTTTCAAATCCTCTTCGTTGCCTTCCCTCAATATATTTGTGGACGAGAGTTATCATTTCTAACTCTGCAGGTTTGTGAATTGCAGTGCCCCTGAGCTCCATTTTTCAACTCGCTTTCTTGGGAGCTGGCCGCAAAAGCGCAGGATTGCTTCAGGCCCTATTGTGGTTCCGGGCGGCAGGCTGAGCCTGTGGTTAATTCTTCTTCCTGATGGGAAAATAGAGTGACCTGTGCCTGTCCCCACACCTAGACCTAGTCTCTCATTGGTTCCCCCTCTTCCCGTTCATCCTCAGGACAAATTTGCAACCTGTACAGAACAGGAGGTTAAAGGTGCTCATTCTCCAAGGAGGGAGATTGCTAGTAAAGCGGCTGGAATGGCAAGCCCGAGCACAAGGAGATGAGAAATGAGGTGCATTTTAGAAACCTTTCCCGATCACACGGTGTACCGTCTTCTGGGTTTCTCATGCATGTTTTCGATGTAGGAAGATGCCCTTGAACCTGGAGATTTTGGACCCATGGGATGGGTACCACGCAGTATTACGTTAAAGGGTCTGCGTTTGCTCACCCAACCTCACCAAACCTCTCAGCCCGAAGAGTGTCCACCCTTATGTCTCAATCAGCTGTGGGTCTAGAGATGGTCAATAAAGTTGGCATCCCAGCCCCTGAACGAATTCTGTATGAATTTCTCTCTCTTTCACTGTCTTTGTTTCACGGGTTTTTAAAAGTAATTGATTTTTATAATGGGGTTTAGCTGCTTTTCACTGCTGTGTTTATGCCGCTTTACACCCACTTGACTCACTTACAGAGAGATATCAATACATTGGTTTTAAGAGTCTTACTAGTCAGATATATTCTTGGGCGGTAAACAGGGGGTGTTGAATCCAGTTCACTGAGCAAGGAGTAGGTCTTGTCTGTTACATATTGGGTTTATGGAACAGTATCTGAGCTAATTTGAAACCCTTGTGTTATGCATCACCCCACCTCACCTTTCCAGTTAAGCAGCCATAGTGTGTTTTCTAAACGTGTGACGCTGTTCTGTTTTGTAATTCAGTTCAAGTGTAGCGGTTTTTACATTCCCTCTATAAGTGATATCTTATGATAAGTGCCTTTTTCTGTGTGACTTATTTCACTTAGAATCGTCGTACCTAAATCTTCTCATCATGCTGCTACTAGCCTTATGATGTTGATTTCATGCCTGAGTGATATTCCATTGTACATAAGGATCACAACTTCTTTATCCATTTTTCTATTTCCTGGGATATTTAAGTTGTAACGAAGTGGAGGTTCTTGTCAACAGAGCAGCCCTAAACTTTGGGGTGCCTGTGTCTTGCTGATTTTTAGTTTTCCCAATTTATACGCCCATGAGTGGAAGTGCACTATGCTCTCTAAGCTGAGTTTTTTAGATGTTTCAGGACACACCGTACACTTCTCCAGAGTGGCTGTTGGCAATTTACATCCCGCCCATCAGCGTAGCAAGGCTCCCGTTTCTCCATGGCCTGTCCTGCATTTCTGGTTTTGACACTTTATTCAGCATGGCCCTTTTGACCGATGGGAAGCGAGACTTCTTTGTAGCGCTGATTTGCCTTTCCAGGTTGCTTGGTTGGCCAAAAAGGGCGTATGCGTTTTTTCCTGAATATATTCAGGAAAAAACGCATACGCCCTTTTTGGCCAAGGGCATCATTGTCGAGGTTTTGCCGCTTTTCCTGTGATTTAAAGGCGATTCGACTCTACCTCCTGAAATCAGTTTCCTGCAATTCTGCTATGCTTTCAAATCCTCTTCGTTGCCTTCCCTCAATATATTTGTGGACGAGAGTTACCATTTATAACTCTGCAGGTTTGTGAATTGCAGTGCCCCTGAGCTCCATTTTTCAACTCGCTTTTTTGGGAGCTGGCCGCAAAAGCACAGGATTGCTTCAGGCCCTGTTCTGCTTCCGGGCGGCAGGCTGAGCCTGTGGTTAATCCTTCTTCCTGATGGGAAAATAGAGTGACTTGTGGCTGTCCCAACACCTAGAGCTAGTCTCTCATTGGTTCCCCCTCTTCCCGTTTATCCTCAGGACAAATTGCAACCTGTACGGAACAGGAGGTTAAATGTGCTGATTCTCAAAGGAGAGAGATTGCTAGTAAAGCGGCTGTAATGGCCAACCCGAGCACAAGGAGATGAGAAATGAGGTGCGTTTTAGAAACCTTTCCCGATCACACGGTGTACCATCTTCTGGGTTTCTCATGCATGTTTTCGATGTAGGAAGATGCCCTTGAACCTGGAGATTTTGGACCCATGGGATGGATACCACGCAGTATTACTTTAAAGGGTCTGTGTTTGCTCACCCAACCTCACCAAACCTCTCAGCCCCAAGAGTGTCCACCCTTATGTCTCAATCAGCTGTGGGTCTAGAGATGGTCAATCCAGGTGGCATCACAGCCCCTGAACGAATTTTGTAAGAATTTCTCTCTCTTCACTGTCTTAGTTTCACGGGTTTTTAAAAGTAATTGATTTTTATAACGGGGTTTAGCTGCTTTTCACTGCTGTGTTTATGCCGGTTTAGACCCACTTGACTCACTTACAGAGGGATATCAATACATTGGTTTTAAGATTCTTACTAGTCAGATATATTCTTGGGCGGTGAACAGGGGGTGTTGAGTCCAGTTCACTGAGCAAGGAGTAGGTCTTGTCTATTACATATTGGGTTTATGGAACAGTATCTGAGCTAATTTGAAACCCTTGTGTTATGCATCACCCCACCTCACCTTTCCCGTTAAGCAGCCATAGTGTGTTTTCTAAACGTGTGACGCTGTTCTGTTTTGTAATTCAGTTCAAGTGTAGCGGTTTTTACATTCCCTCTATAAGTGATATCTTATGATAAGTGCCTTTTTCTGTGTGACTTATTTCACTTAGAATCGTCGTACCTAAATCTTCTCATCATGCTGCTACTAGCCTTATGATGTTGATTTCATGCCTGAGTGATATTCCATTGTACATAAGGACCACAACTTCTTTATCCATTTTTCTCTTTCCTGGGATATTTAAGGTGTAATGAAGTGGAGGTTCTTGTCATCAGAGCAGCCCTAAACTTTGGGGTGCCTGTGTCTTGCTGATTTTTAGTTTTCCCAATTTATACGCCCATGAGTGGAAGTGCCCTATGCTCTCTAAGCTGAGTGTTTTAGATGTTTCAGGACACACCGTACACTTCTCCAGAGTGGCTGTTGGCAATTTAAATCCCGCCCATCAGCGTAGCAAGGCTCCCGTTTCTCCATGGCCTGTCCTGCATTTCTGGTTTTGACACTTTATTCAGCATGGCCCTTTTGACCGATGGGAAGCGAGACTGCTTTGTAGCGCTGATTTGCCTTTCCAGGTTGCTTGGTTGGCCAAAAAGGGCGTATGCGTTTTTTCCTGAATATATTCAGGAAAAAACGCATACGCCCTTTTTGGCCAAGGGCATCATGGTCGAGGTTTTGCCGCTTTTCCTGTGCTTTAAAGGCGATTCGAATCTACCTCCTGAAATCTGTTTCCTGCAATTCTGCCTTGCTTTCAAATCCTCTTTGTTGCCTTCCCTCAATATATTTGTGGACGAGAGTTATCATTTCTAACTCTGCAGGTTTGTGAATTGCAGTGCCCCTGAGCTCCATTTTTCAACTCGCTTTCTTGGGAGCTGGCCGCAAAAGCGCAGGATTGCTTCAGGCCCTATTGTGGTTCCGGGCGGCAGGCTGAGCCTGTGGTTAATTCTTCTTCCTGATGGGAAAATAGAGTGACCTGTGCCTGTCCCCACACCTAGACCTAGTCTCTCATTGGTTCCCCCTCTTCCCGTTCATCCTCAGGACAAATTTGCAACCTGTACAGAACAGGAGGTTAAAGGTGCTCATTCTCCAAGGAGGGAGATTGCTAGTAAAGCGGCTGTAATGGCCAACCCGAGCACAAGGAGATGAGAAATGAGGTGCGTTTTAGAAACCTTTCCCGATCACATGGTGTACCATCTTCTGGGTTTCTCATGCATGTTTTCGATGTAGGAAGATGCCCTTGAACCTGGAGATTTTGGACCCATGGGATGGATACCACGCAGTATTACTTTAAAGGGTCTGCGTTTGCTCACCCAACCTCACCAAACCTCTCAGCCCCAAGAGTGTCCACCCTTATGTCTCAATCAGCTGTGGGTCTAGAGATGGTCAATCCAGGTGGCATCACAGCCCCTGAACGAATTTTGTAAGAATTTCTCTCTCTTTCACTGTCTTTGTTTCACGGGTTTTTAAAAGTAATTGATTTTTATAATGGGGTTTAGCTGCTTTTCACTGCTGTGTTTATGCCGCTTTACACCCACTTGACTCACTTACAGAGGGATATCAATACATTGGTTTTAAGATTCTTACTAGTCAGATATATTCTTGGGCGGTGAACAGGGGGTGTTTAGTCCACTTCACTGAGCAAGGAGTAGGTCTTGTCTATTACATATTGGGTGTATGGAACGGTATCTGAGCCTATTTGAAACCCTTGTTTTATGCATCACCCCACCTCACCTTTCCCGTTAAGTAGCCATAGTGTGTCTTCTAAACGTGTGACGCTGTTCTGTTTTGTAATTCAGTTCAAGTGTAGCGGTTTTTACATTCCCTCTATAAGTAATATCTTATGATAAGTGTCGTTTTCTGGTTGACTTATTTCACTTAGAATCGTCGTACCTAAATCCACTCATCATGCTGCTACTAGCCTTATGACGTTGATTTCATGGCTGAGTGATATTCCATTGTACATAAGGACCACAACTTCTTTATCCATTTTTTTCTTTCCTGGGATATTTAAGGTGTAACGAAGTGGAGGTTCTTGTCAACAGAGCAGCCCTAAACTTTGGGGTGCCTGTGTCTTGCTGATTTTTAGTTTTCCCAATTTATATGCCCATGAGTGGAAGTGCCCTATGCTCTCTAAGCTGAGTTTTTTAGAGGTTTCAGGACACACCGTACACTTCTCCAGAGTGGCTGTTGGCAATTTACATCCCGCCCATCAGCGTAGCAAGGCTCCCGTTTCTCCATGGCCTGTCCTGCATTTCTGGTTTTGACACTTTATTCAGCATGGCCCTTTTGACCGATGGGAAGCGAGACTTCTTTGTAGCGCTGATTTGCCTTTCCAGGTTGCTTGGTTGGCCAAAAAGGGCGTATGCGTTTTTTCCTGAATATATTCAGGAAAAAACGCATACGCCCTTTTTGGCCAAGGGCATCATGGTCGAGGTTTTGCCGCTTTTCCTGTGCTTTAAAGGCGATTCGACTCTACCTCCTGAAATCTGTTTCCTGCAATTCTGCCTTGCTTTCAAATCCTCCTCGTTGCCTTCCCTCAATATATTTGTGGACGAGAGTTATCATTTATAACTCTGCAGGTTTGTGAATTGCAGTGCCCCTGAGCTCGATTTTTCAACTCGCTTTTTTGGGAGCTGGCCGCAAAAGCGCAGGATTGCTTCAGGCCCTGTTCTGCTTCCGGGCGGCAGGCTGAGCCTGTGGTTAATTCTTCTTCCTGATGGGAAAATAGAGTGACCTGTGCCTGTCCCCACACCTAGACCTAGTCTCTCATTGGTTCCCCCTCTTCCCGTTCATCCTCAGGACAAATTGCAACCTGTACGGAACAGGAGGTTAAAGGTGCTCATTTTCCAAGGAGGGAGATTGCTAGTAAAGCGGCTGGAATGGCGAACCCGAGCACAAGGAGATGAGAAATGAGGTGCGTTTTAGAAACCTTTCGCGATCACACGGTGTACCGTCTTCTGGGTTTCTCATGCATGTTTTCGATGTAGGAAGATGCCCTTGAAGCTGGAGATTTGGGACCTATGGGATGGGTACCACGCAGTATTACTTTAAAGGGTCTGCGTTTGATCACCCAACCTCACCAAACCTCTCAGCCCCAAGAGTGTCCACCCTTATGTCTCAATCAGCTGTGGGTCTAGATATGGTCAATCCAGGTGGCATCACAGCCCCTGAACGAATTTTGTAAGAATTTCTCTCTCTTTCACTGTCTTTGTTTCACGGGTTTTTAAAAGTAATTGATTTTTATAGTGGGGCTAGCTGCTTTTCACTGCTGTGTTTATGCCGCTTTACACCCACTTGACTCACTTACAGAGAGATATCAATACATAGCTTTGAAGATTCTTCCTAGTCAGATATATTCTTAGGCGGTGAATAGGGGGTTTTTGCGTCCAGTTCACTGAGCAAGGAGTAGGTCTTGTCTATTACATATTGGGTTTATGGAACGCTATCTGAGCTAATTTGAAACCCTTGTTTTATGCCTCACCCCACCTCACCGTCCCCGTTAAGCAGCCATAGTGTGTTTTCTAAACGTGGGACTCTGTTCTGTTTTGTAATTCACTTCAAGTGTAGCGGTTTTTACATTCCCTCTATAAGTGATATCTTACGATAAGTGTCTTTCTGTGTGACTTATTTCACTTAGAATCGTCGTACCTAAATCCACTCATCATGCTGCTACTAGTCTTATGACGTTGATTTCATGCCTGAGTGATATTCCATTGTACATAAGGACCACAACTTCTTTATCCATTTTTCTCTTTCCTGGGATATTTAAGGTGTAATGAAGTGGAGGTTCTTGTCAACAGAGCAGCCCTAAACTTTGGGGTGCCTGTGTCTTGCTGATTTTTAGTTTTCCCAATTTATACGCCCATGAGTGGAAGTGCCCTATGCTCTCTAAGCTGAGTTTTTTAGATGTCTCAGGACACACCGTACACTTCTCCAGAGTGGCTGTTGGCAATTTACATCCCGCCCATCAGCGTAGCAAGGCTCCCATTTCTCCATGGCCTGTCCTGCATTTCTGGTTTTGACACTTTATTCAGCATGGCCCTTTTGACCGATGGGAAGCGAGACTTCTTTGTAGCGCTGATTTGCCTTTCCAGGTTGCTTGGTTGGCCAAAAAGGGCGTATGCGTTTTTTCCTGAATGTATTCAGGAAAAAACGCATACGCCCTTTTTTGCCAAGGGCCTCATTTTCGACGTTTTGCCACTTTTCATGTGCTTTAAAGGCGATTCGAATCTACCTCCTGAAGCCTGTTTCCTGCAATTCTTCCTTGGTTTCAAATTTTCTTCGTTGCCTTCCCTCTACACATTTTTGGACGAGAGTGATCATTTATAATTCTGCAGGTTTGTGAATTGAAGTGCCCCTGAGCTCCATTTTTCAACTCGCTTTTTTGGGAGCTGGCCCCAAAAGCGCAGGATTGCTTAAGGCCCTATTTTGGTTCTGGGGGGCAGGCTGAGCCTGTGGTTAGTTTTTTCTTCCTGATGGGAAAATAGAGTGACCTGTGCCTGTCCCAACACCTAGAGCTAGTCTCTCATTGGTTCCCCCTCTTCCCGTTCATCCTCAGGACAAATTGCAACCTGTACGGAACAGGAGGTTAAAGGTGCTCATTCTCCAAGGAGGGAGATTGCTAGTAAAGCGGCTGGAATGGCGAACCCGTGCACAAGGAGATGAGAAATGCGGTGCGTTTTAGAAACCTTTCCCGATCACACGGTGTACCATCTTCTGGGTTTCTCATGCATGTTTTTGATGTAGGAAGATGCCCCTGAACCTGGAGATTTGGGACTAATGGGATGGGTACCACGCAGTATTACTTTAAATGGTCCTCGTTTGCTTACCCAACCTCAAAAAACCTCTCAGCCCCAAGAGTGTCCACCCTTATGTCTCAATCAGCAGGGGGTCTAGATATTGTCAATGCAGTTTGCATCACAGCCCCTGAACGAATTTTGTAAGAATTTCTCTCTCTTTCACTGTCTTTGTTTCACGGGTTTTTAAAAGTAATTGATTTTTATAATGGGGTTTAGCTGCTTTTCCCTGCTGTGTTTATGCCCCTTTCCACCCAGTTGACTCTCTTACAGAGAGATGTCAATACATAGGTTTGAAGATTCTTACTAGTCAGATATATTGTTGGGCGGTGAATAGGGGGTGTTGAGTCCAGTTCACTGAGCAAGGAGTAGGTCTTTTCTATTACATATTGGGTTTATGGAACGCTATCTGAGCTAATTTGAAACCCTTGTGTTATGCATCACCCCACCTCACCTTTCCCGTTAAGCAGCCATAGTGTGTTTCCTAAACGTGTGACGCTGTTCTGTTTTGTAATTCAGTTCAAGTGTAGCGGTTTTTACATTCCCTCTATAAGTGATATCTTATGATAAGTGCCTTTTTCTGTGTGACTTATGGCACTTAGAATCGTCGTACCTAAATCTTCTCATCATGCTGCTACTAGCCTTATGATGTTGATTTCATGCCTGAGTGACATTCCATTGTACATAAGGACCACAACTTCTTTATCCATTTTTCTCTTTCCTGGGATATTTAAGGTGTAATGAAGTGGAGGTTCTTGTCAACAGAGCAGCCCTAAACTTTGGGGTGCCTGTGTCTTGCTGATTTTTAGTTTTCCCAATTTATACGCCCATGAGTGGAACTGCCCTATGCTCTCTAAGCTGAGTTTTTTAGATGTTTCAGGACACACTGTACACTTCTCCAGAGTGGCTGTTGGCAATTTACATCCCGCCCATCAGCATAGCAAGGCTCCCGTTTCTCCATGGCCTGTCCTGCATTTCTGGTTTTGACACTTTATTCAGCATGGCCCTTTTGACCGATGGGAAGCGAGACTTCTTTGTAGCGCTGATTTGCCTTTCCAGGTTGCTTGGTTGGCCAAAAAGGGCGTATGCGTTTTTTCCTGAATATATTCAGGAAAAAACGCATACGCCCTTTTTGGCCAAGGGCATCATGGTCGAGGTTTTGCCGCTTTTCCTGTGCTTTAAAGGCGATTCGAATCTACCTCCTGAAATCTGTTTCCTGCAATTCTGCCTTGCTTTCAAATCCTCTTCGTTGCCTTCCCTCAATATATTTGTGGACGAGAGTTATCGTTTCTAACTCTGCAGGTTTGTGAATTGCAGTGCCCCTGAGCTCCATTTTTCAACTCGCTTTCTTGGGAGCTGGCCCCAAAAGCGCAGGATTGCTTCAGGCCCTATTGTGGTTCCGGGCGGCAGGCTGAGCCTGTGGTTAATTCTTCTTCCTGATGGGAAAATAGAGTGACCTGTGCCTGTCCCCACACCTAGACCTAGTCTCTCATTGGTTCCCCCTCTTCCCGTTCATCCTCAGGACAAATTGCAACCTGTTCGGAACAGGAGGTTAAAGGTGCTCATTATCCAAGGAGGGAGATTGCTAGTAAAGCGGCTGTAATGGCGAGCCCGAGCACAAGGAGATGAGAAATGAGGTGCGTTTTAGAAACCTTTCCCGATCACACGGTGTACCATCTTCTGGGTTTCTCAAGCATGTTTTCGATGTAGGAAGATGCCCTTGAACCTGGAGATTTTGGACCCATGGGATGGGTACCACGCAGTATTACTTTAAAGGGTCTGCGTTTGCTCACCCAACCTCACCAAACCTCTCAGCCCCAAGAGTGTCCACCCTTATGTCTCAATCAGCTGTGGGTCTAGAGATGGTCAATAAAGGTGGCATCCCAGCCCCTGAACGAATTCTGTATGAATTTCTCTCTCTTTCACTGTCTTTGTTTCACGGGTTTTTAAAAGTAATTGATTTTTATAATGGGGTTTAGCTGCTTTTCACTGCTGGGTTTATGCCGCTTTACACCCACTTGACTCACTTACAGAGAGATATCAATACATTGGTTTTAAGAGTCTTACTAGTCAGATATATTCTTGGGCGGTGAACAGGGGGTGTTGAATCCAGTTCACTGAGCAAGGAGTAGGTCTTGTCTGTTACATATTGGGTTTATGGAACAGTATCTGAGCTAATTTGCAACCCTTGTGTTATGCATCACCCCACCTCACCTTTCCCGTTAAGCAGCCATAGTGTGTTTTCTAAACGTGTGACGCTGTTCTGTTTTGTAATTCAGTTCAAGTGTAGCGGTTTTTACATTCCCTCTATAAGTGATATCTTATGATAAGTGCCTTTTTCTGTGTGACTTATTTCACTTAGAATCGTCGTACCTAAATCTTCTCATCATGCTGCTACTAGCCTTATGATGTTGATTTCATGCCTGAGTGATATTCCATTGTACATAAGGACCACAACTTCTTTATCCATTTTTCTCTTTCCTGGGATATTTAAGGTGTAATGAAGTGGAGGTTCTTGTCAACAGAGCAGCCCTAAACTTTGGGGTGCCTGTGTCTTGCTGATTTTTAGTTTTCCCAATTTATACGCCTATGAGTGGAAGTGCCCTATGCTCTCTAAGCTGAGTTTTTTAGATGTTTCAGGACACACCGTACACGTCTCCAGAGTGGCTGTGGGCAATTTACATCCCGCCCATCAGCGTAGCAAGGCTCCCGTTTCTCCATGGCCTGTCCTGCATTTCTGGTTTTGACACTTTATTCAGCATGGCCCTTTTGACCGATGGGAAGCGAGACTTCTTTGTAGCGCTGATTTGCCTTTCCAGGTTGCTTGGTTGGCCAAAAAGGGCGTATGCGTTTTTTCCTGAATATATTCAGGAAAAAACGCATACGCCCTTTTTGGCCAAGGGCATCATGGTCGAGGTTTTGCCGCTTTTCCTGTGCTTTAAAGGCGATTCGAATCTACCTCCTGAAATCTGTTTCCTGCAATTCTGCCTTGCTTTCAAATCCTCTTCGTTGCCTTCCCTCAATATATTTGTGGACGAGAGTTATCATTTCTAACTCTGCAGGTTTGTGAATTGCAGTGCCCCTGAGCTCCATTTTTCAACTCGCTTTCTTGGGAGCTGGCCGCAAAAGCGCAGGATTGCTTCAGGCCCTATTGTGGTTCCGGGCGGCAGGCTGAGCCTGTGGTTAATTCTTCTTCCTGATGGGAAAATAGAGTGACCTGTGCCTGTCCCCACACCTAGACCTAGTCTCTCATTGGTTCCCCCTCTTCCCGTTCATCCTCAGGACAAATTTGCAACCTGTACAGAACAGGAGGTTAAAGGTGCTCATTCTCCAAGGAGGGAGATTGCTAGTAAAGCGGCTGTAATGGCAAGCCCGAGCACAAGGAGATGAGAAATGAGGTGCGTTTTAGAAACCTTTCCCGATCACACGGTGTACCATCTTCTGGGTTTCTCATGCATGTTTTCGATGTAGGAAGATGCCCTTGAACCTGGAGATTTTGGACCCATGGGATGGATACCACGCAGTATTACTTTAAAGGGTCTGCGTTTGCTCACCCAACCTCACCAAACCTCTCAGCCCCAAGAGTGTCCACCCTTATGTCTCAATCAGCTGTGGGTCTAGAGATGGTCAATCCAGGTGGCATCACAGCCCCTGAACGAATTCTGTAAGAATTTCTCTCTCTTTCACTGTCTTTGTTTCACGGGTTTTTAAAAGTAATTGATTTTTATAATGGGGTTTAGCTGCTTTTCACTGCTGTGATTATGCCGCTTTACACCCACTTGACTCACTTACAGAGAGATATCAATACATTGGTTTTAAGAGTCTTACTAGTCAGATATATTCTTGGGTGGTGAACAGGGGGTGTTGAATCCAGTTCAGTGAGCAAGGAGTAGGTCTTCTCTGTTACATATTGGGTTTATGGAACAGTATCTGAGCTAATTTGAAACCCTTGTTTTATGCCTCACCCCACCTCACCTTTCCCGTTAAGCAGCCATAGTGTGTTTTCTAAACGTGTGACGCTGTTCTGTTTTGTAATTCAGTTCAAGTGTAGCGGTTTTTACATTCCCTCTATAAGTGATATCTTATGATAAGTGCCTTTTTATGTGTGACTTATTTCACTTAGAATCATCGTACCTAAATCTTCTCATGATGCTGCTACTAGCCTTAAGATGTTGATTTCATTGCTGAGTGATATGCCATTATACATATGGACCACAACTTCTTTATCCATTTTTCTCTTTCCTGGGATATTTAAGGTTTAACGAAGTGGAGGTTCTTGTCAACAGAGCAGCCCTAAATTTTGGGGTGCCTGTGTCTTGCTGATTTTTAGTTTTCCCAATTTATACGCCCATGAGTGGAAGTGCCCTATGCTCTCTAAGCTGAGTTTTTTAGATGTTTCAGGACACACTGTACACTTCTCCAGAGTGGCTGTTGGCAATTTACATCCCGCCCATCAGCGTAGCAAGGCTCCCATTTCTCCATGGCCTGTCCTGCATTTCTGGTTTTGACACTTTATTCAGCATGGCCCTTTTGACCGATGGGAAGCGAGACTTCTTTGTAGCGCTGATTTGCCTTTCCAGGTTGCTTGGTTGGCCAAAAAGGGCGTATGCGTTTTTTCCTGAATATATTCAGGAAAAAACGCATACGCCCTTTATGGCCAAGGGCATCATGGTCGAGGTTTTGCCGCTTTTCCTGTGCTTTAAAGGCGATTCGAATCTACCTCCTGAAATCTGTTTCCTGCAATTCTGCCTTGCTTTCAAATCCTCTTCGTTGCCTTCCCTCAATATATTTGTGGACGAGAGTTATCATTTATAACTCTGCAGGGTTGTGAATTGCAGTGCCCCTGAGCTCCATTTTTCAACTCGCTTTCTTGGGAGCTGGCCGCAAAAGCGCAGGATTGCTTCAGGCCCTATTGTGGTTCCGGGCGGCAGGCTGAGCCTGTGGTTAATTCTTCTTCCTGATGGGAAAATAGATTGACCTGTGCCTGTCCCCACACTTAGACCTAGTCTCTCATTGTTTCCCCCTTTTCCCGTTCATCCTCAGGACAAATTTGCAACCTGTACAGAACAGGAGGTTAAAGGTGCTCATTCTCCAAGGAGGGAGATTGCTAGTAAAGCGGCTGTAATGGCGAGCCCGAGCACAAGGAGATGAGAAATGAGGTGCGTTTTAGAAACCTTTCCCGATCACACGGTGTACCATCTTCTGGGTTTCTCAAGCATGTTTTCGATGTAGGAAGATGCCCTTGAACCTGGAGATTTTGGACCCATGGGATGGGTACCACGCAGTATTACTTTAAAGGGTCTGCGTTTGCTCACCCAACCTCACCAAACCTCTCAGCCCCAAGAGTGTCCACCCTTATGTCTCAATCAGCTGTGGGTCTAGAGATGGTCAATAAAGGTGGCATCCCAGCCCCTGAACGAATTCTGTATGAATTTCTCTCTCTTTCACTGTCTTTGTTTCACGGGTTTTTAAAAGTAATTGATTTTTATAATGGGGTTTAGCTGCTTTTCACTGCTGTGTTTATGCCGCTTTACACCCACTTGACTCACTTACAGAGAGATATCAATACATTGGTTTTAAGAGTCTTACTAGTCAGATATATTCTTGGGCGGTGAACAGGGGGTGTTGAATCCAGTTCAGTGAGCAAGGAGTAGGTCTTGTCTGTTACATATTGGGTTTATGGAACAGTATCTGAGCTAATTTGAAACCCTTGTTTTATGCATCACCCCACCTCACCTTTCCCGTTAAGCAGCCATAGTGTGTTTTCTAAACGTGTGACGCTGTTCTGTTTTGTAATTCAGTTCAAGTGTAGCGGTTTTTACATTCCCTCTATAAGTGATATCTTATGATAAGTGCCTTTTTCTGTGTGACTGATTTCACTTAGAATCGTCGTACCTAAATCTTCTCATCATGCTGCTATTAGCCTTATGATGTTGATTTCATTGCTGAGTGATATGCCATTATACATATGGACCACAACTTCTTTATCCATTTTTCTCTTTCCTGGGACATTTAAGGTGTAACGAAGTGGAGGTTCTTGTCAACAGAGCAGCCCTAAACTTTGGGGTGCCTGTGTCTTGCTGATTTTTAGTTTTCCCAATTTATACGCCCATGAGTGGAAGTGCCCTATGCTCTCTAAGCTGAGTTTTTTAGATGTTTCAGGACACACCGTATACTCCTCCAGAGTGGCTGTTGGCAATTTACATCCCGATCGTCAGTGTCGAAAGTCTCCTATTTCTCCATGGCCTGCCCTGCATTTCTGGTTTTGACACTTTATTCAGCATGGCCCTTTTGACCGATGGGAAGCGAGACTTCTTTGTAGCGCTGATTTGCCTTTCCAGGTTGCTTGGTTGGCCAAAAAGGGCGTATGCGTTTTTTCCTGAATATATTCAGGAAAAAACGCATACGCCCTTTTTTGCCAAGGGCCTCATTTTCGACGTTTTGCCACTTTTCATGTGCTTTAAAGGCGATTCGAATCTACCTCCTGAAGCCTGTTTCCTGCAATTCTTCCTTGGTTTCAAATTTTCTTCGTTGCCTTCCCTCTACACATTTTTGGACGAGAGTGATCATTTATAATTCTGCAGGTTTGTGAATTGAAGTGCCCCTGAGCTCCATTTTTCAACTCGCTTTTTTGGGAGCTGGCCCCAAAAGCGCAGGATTGCTTAAGGCCCTATTTTGGTTCTGGGGGGCAGGCTGAGCCTGTGGTTAGTTTTTTCTTCCTGATGGGAAAATAGAGTGACCTGTGCCTGTCCCAACACCTAGAGCTAGTCTCTCATTGGTTCCCCCTCTTCCCGTTCATCCTCAGGACAAATTGCAACCTGTACGGAACAGGAGGTTAAAGGTGCTCATTCTCCAAGGAGGGAGATTGCTAGTAAAGCGGCTGGAATGGCGAACCCGTGCACAAGGAGATGAGAAATGCGGTGCGTTTTAGAAACCTTTCCCGATCACACGGTGTACCATCTTCTGGGTTTCTCATGCATGTTTTTGATGTAGGAAGATGCCCCTGAACCTGGAGATTTGGGACTAATGGGATGGGTACCACGCAGTATTACTTTAAATGGTCCTCGTTTGCTTACCCAACCTCAAAAAACCTCTCAGCCCCAAGAGTGTCCACCCTTATGTCTCAATCAGCAGGGGGTCTAGATATTGTCAATGCAGTTTGCATCACAGCCCCTGAACGAATTTTGTAAGAATTTCTCTCTCTTTCACTGTCTTTGTTTCACGGGTTTTTAAAAGTAATTGATTTTTATAATGGGGTTTAGCTGCTTTTCCCTGCTGTGTTTATGCCCCTTTCCACCCAGTTGACTCTCTTACAGAGAGATGTCAATACATAGGTTTGAAGATTCTTACTAGTCAGATATATTGTTGGGCGGTGAATAGGGGGTGTTGAGTCCAGTTCACTGAGCAAGGAGTAGGTCTTTTCTATTACATATTGGGTGTATGGAACGCTATCTGAGCTAATTTGAAACCCTTGTTTTATGCCTCACCCCACCTCACCTTTCCCGTTAAGCAGCCATAGTGTGTTTTGTAAACGTGTGTCTCTGTTCTGTTTTGTAATTCAGTTCATGTGTAGCGATTTTTACATTCCCTTTATAAGTGATATCTTATGATATGTGTCTTTTTCTGTGTGACTTATTTCACTTAGAAATATCGTACCTAAATCCAGTCATCATGCTGCTACTAGCCTTATGACGTTGATTTCATGGCTGAGTGGTATTCCATTGTACATAACAACCACAACTTCTTTATCCATTTTTCTCTTTCCTGGGATATTTAAGGTGTAATGAAGTGCAGGTTCTTGTCAACAGAGCAGCCCTAAACTTCGCGGTGCCTGTGTCTTGCTGATTTTTAGTTTTCCCAATTTATACGCCCATGAGTGGAAGTGCCTTATGCCCTCTAAGCTGTGTTTTTTAGATGTTTCAGGACACACCGTACACTTCTCCAGAGTGGCTGTTGGCAATTTACATCCCGATCGTCAGTGTCGAAAGTCTCCTATTTCTCCATGGCCTGCCCTGTATTTCTGGTTTTGACACTTTATTCAGCATGGCCCTTTTGACCGATGGGAAGCGAGACTTCTTTGTAGCGCTGATTTGCCTTTCCAGGTTGCTTGGTTGGCCAAAAAGGGCGTATGCGTTTTTTCCTGAATATATTCAGGAAAAAACGCATACGCCCTTTTTTGCCAAGGGCCTCATTTTCGACGTTTTGCCACTTTTCATGTGCTTTAAACGCGATTCGAATCTACCTCCTGAAGCCTGTTTCCTGCAATTCTTCCTTGCTTTCAAATTTTCTTCGTTGCCTTCCCTCTACACATTTTTGGACGAGAGTGATCATTTATAATTCTGCAGGTTTGTGAATTGAAGTGCCCCTGAGCTCCATTTTTCAACTCGCTTTTTTGGGAGCTGGCTCCAAAAGCGCAGGATTGCTTAAGGCCCTATTTTGGTTCTGGGGGGCAGGCTGAGCCTGTGGTTAGTTTTTTCTTCCTGATGGGAAAATAGAGTGACCTGTGCCTGTCCCAACACCTAGAGCTAGTCTCTCATTGGTTCCCCCTCTTCCCGTTCATCCTCAGGACAAATTGCAACCTGTACGGAATAGGAGGTTAAAGGTGCTCATTCTCCAAGGAGGGAGATTGCTAGTAAAGCGGCTGGAATGGCGAATCCGAGCACAAGGAGATGAGAAATGAGGTGCGTTTTAGAATCCTTTCCCGGTCACACAGTGTACCATCTTCTAGGTTTGTCATGCATGTTTTTGATGTAGGAAGATGCCCTTGAACCTGGAGATTTGGGACCCATGGGATGGGTACCACGCAGTATTACTTTAAAGGGTCTGCGTTTGCTCACCCAACCTCACCAATCCTCTCAGCCCCATGAGTGTCCAGCCTTATGTGTAACCCAGCCGTTGGTCTAGATATGGTCAACCCAGGTTACTTCACTGCCCCTGAACGAACTTTTTACTAATTTCTCTCTCTTTCATTGTATTTGTTGGTGTTTATTTTGTAATTTATTTTTAGAATGGGGTTTAGCTGCTTTTCACTGCTGTGTTTATGCTGCTTTACAGCCACTTGACTCACTTACAGAGAGATATGAATACATAGGTTTTAAGATTCTTACTAGTCAGATATATTCTTGTGCGGTGAATAGGGGGTGTTGAGTCCAGTTCACTGAGCAAGGAGTAGGTCTTTTCTATTACATATTGGGTTTATGGAACGGTATCTGAGCTAATTTGAAACCCTCGTTTTATGCATCACCCCACCTCACCTTTCCCGTTAAGCAGCCATAGTGTGTTTTCTAAACGTGTGACTCTGTTCTGTTTTGTAATTCAGTTCATGTGTAGCGGTTTTTACATTCCCTCTATAAGTGATATCTTATGATAAGTGTCTTTTTCTGTGTGACTTATTTCACTTAGAATCGTTGTACCTAAATCCCCTCATCATGGTGCTACTAGCCGTATGACATTGATTTCATGGGTCAGTGATATTCCATTGTACATAAGTACCACAACTTCTTTATCCATTTTTCTGTATCCTGGCATATTAAAGGTGTACTGAAGTGGAGGTTCTTGTAAACAGAGCAGCCCTAAACTTTGTGGTGTCTGTGTCTTGTTGATTTTTATTTTTCCCATTTTATACGCCCATGAGTGGTAGTGCCTTATGCTCTCTAGCTGTGTTTTTTAGATGTTTTAGGAAACACCATACACTTCTCCAGAGTGGCCGTTCGCAAATTACATCCCGCCCATCAGCCTAACAAGGCTCCCTTTTCTCCCTGGCCTGTCCTGCATTTCTGGGTTTTACACTCTTTTAGAATGGCCCTGTTGACCCCTAGGAAATGAGACTTCTTTGTAGTGCTCATTTGCATTTCCGGCTTGCTTGGTTGGCCACAAAAGGCGTATGCGTTTTTTCCTGAATATATTCAGGAAAATGGGTACACGCCCTCTTTGGCCAAGGGCATCATTGTCGAAGTTTTACCGCTTTTCATGTGCTTTAAAGGCGATTCGAATCTACCTCCTGAAATTTGTTTCCTGCAATTCTGCCTTGCTTTCAAATCGTCTTCATTGCCTTCCCTCAATATATTTTTGGACGAGAGTGATCATTTATAACTCTGCATGTTTTTGAATTGCAGTGCCCCTGAGCTCAATTTTTCAACTCGCTTTTTTGTGAGCTGGCTGCAAAACTGCCGGATTGCTTTAGGCCCTATACTGGTTCCGTGGGGCAGGCTGAGCCTGTGGTTAATTCTTCTTTTTGATGGGAAATTATAGTGACCTCTGCCTGTCCGAACATCTAGGGCTTGTCTCTCGTTGTTTCTCCTCCTTCCCCTTCATCCTCTGGACAAATTCCAAACTCTGTGCAACAGGATGTTGAAGGTGCTGACATCCTCAAGTGTGGAGAATGTTAGGAAAGCGGGTGGAGGGGTGAACCCGACAACCAGGGGATTAGGAGATGAGGTGCCTTTTCGAAAATCTTCCTGATCCAACCGTGTACCATCTTCTGGGTGTCACAGGCATATTTTAGCTGTAGGAAAGGTCCCATATATGTAAGGAGAACGCCAGGGATTTTTTCAAATCAGTGTCTCCCCGAACCCCAATCTGGGGAATTTTTAAGCTACTGGTACATGTATGTTCATTAAGGGACTGGGCTGTAGGCAGAGTCCGAACTTTAGAAGATTGAAGTCTTCATGGTCAGAAACGCTCACCATCGGCCTCCTTTATGTTCCATTTTATCTGTAGGTGATAGATGATGTCGATATAGATATCTATTGTTTTTCAGATTATTTCCCCTTAAGGGTTATTACAAAATATTGAGTATAGTTCCTTTGCTATACAGCAGTTCCTTGTTGATGATATATTTTATACATAGCAGTGTGTATATGTTAATCCGAAACTGTTAATTTATCCCTTCTCCCACCTTTCCCCTTTGGTAATAAAAAAAAACAAGATTTTATACTTCTCAGAAATCTAGGAGCTGAAAGAGAGGTATCATTTTCAATGGAAAATCATTCAAAACAAGATTGAAACTTCAGCCAAGATTAGTAGGTCCACATCCTTAGAAAGAAATCACTGCATTTCTCTAATGTTGACCTGACAAATACGACAAACCCTTCCACTGAACTTGCTTATAATAAAGTGATGGAAATATCAAATGGAAGTGTTTGAAATACCTTATTTTACACGAGCCTTATACACTGCTCTATGTTAATTACAGTTTGGCTCACACATCTGTTCATTGAAGTTACAATATTTGGCTCACACATCTGTTCATTGAAGTTACAATATTCTCAAATTCTGTTACTGATCCTGCAGAGTCGGCCCCAACAAGGGTCCCCCTGCCCAGTGTCATTGGAGCCAACAGATCGAGACTGAGTTTGGTTCAGAAGCAAAGGAAAACTTTATATTTTGATCAGAGAATGGAGAGGTGAGAGCGTGCGCTCCCCCGCGGGCTGTGGGCCGGGCTGCTGTGTAGGGATCCCATCAGCGTCAGCGGGAGGGATGGGGCGGAGCTCTCGAGGGCCGGGTTGGTTGGAGCTCAGGCTCTATGTGGCGGAGTCTGCACGGGGCCCTGAGAGCTGAGGTGTCGGCCCAGCCATCTTGCACTAGGAAATCGGGTCTGAAGTGCCAGGTGTGGGACCTCTGCCTGTGGAAACCTAGGAACAAGTGAAATTAGAAAAAGCACAAAGGAAAAAAAGGTTAGACTTTATTTTATTGCCCAGATTCTATTTTTATCTCCCAGGAATTTTTAATGGGCTTTGCCGGTGACAAACCCCTCCTCTGCCTCTTGCCCCATTCCAAATTCTTGGGGCGCTGAGGGTGCAGACACCTCTTCTGTAAATGCTTCGTGCTGAGTTGGGTGTCCTCATACCCGGGGGGAGGGGCAGGACTTCTCCCCAGCAGCCTCCAGGTGAGGCTGATTGTCCCCAGGACTCCTCCCTCACTGCTCGTCTGCCTGAGCACCAGCGTTGGAAGTTTTATAGATTCTAAAGACCTTTAAGGGTCCAGGAAAGAGATGCGCAGGGACGCTGGGGGGGCCGGTTTTACCCTGCTCCAAATTGGTTCGGCCCCCTTAGGCTGAAGGTTTCTGCCAGCCTAGATGCTCTGACCAGTAGTCTGTGCTTTCTTCAGTTAGGCCACTGAATTAATGTACAAACAGCACCAGGTGTCAGAGCCCTGCCTGCTCAACTCCCAGACAGTCCAGGGCCGGTGGTGATCCAGGACCATGACGGCCACTCAGTCACCGCCCTTTTGAAGTAACCAGGAATACATCTGGTCTCATTGGCCGCCATCACCGTGATGTCTGTAGGCTTTTCTATGGTGGCAGCGTTATTTACGGGTCCCCTGCCAGGTTTATTAGCTCCACTCTGGGTGCAGTAAGTCCTGCAAGCAATAGTCTGTTCTTTTGGGGCACACTCTTGTGGTTTTCTGAGAGAAGCTCCAGGTCAAGTGATGGTCACACGAGTCGTCATGGGGGCCTGTTGCCCCAGGTTGTCTCTCTGGAGGTTGGAGTTGGAGGGCCTCCTCACTCGAGGTCATTGTGCCCACGGAGCGATCCCTGCAACTTCAGGGCATGGTGGGTGGTTAGGATCACCAAGTGGCGTCCTTTACCCTTAGGAGGGAGCTGGCCTTGCGGGCTGCTCATTTCCAGGTTTTTAGATACCCCCAGTATCCTGGTCGGATGGGGTGGCTGGCCAATGCCTGGAGGGCATTCTTGCGTTGTTCCATTTCAAGTGGTCCCAGTTTTTGCACTAAAACTCCAAGGGCGATTCGCCTTCGACCAGGAATGTAAAGGTCAAAGGGTTTAGCTAAATTAGGGAGGTCCAGGGCAAGGGTCTGAATTGACTGCTCTTTCCATTCTTGAAAGGCCGCTTCTGGATTCTATTCAAAAGGATCATCATCTTTTCCTTTCAGTGTTTCATATAGAGGCCCAGGTATTAGACTGTAGTTAGGGATCCAGATGCAGTAAACCCCGGTCTCCCCAGGAACCCCTAAGCTGTCTTCTAGTTTTAGGAAGGGTGAGGCTGCAAATGGCTTCTTCCCTTTCCTGGGATGGGCTTCTCCAATCTTCTGTGAGAATGAAGCCCAGGCAGGTCACCTTAGTCTGTGATATTTGAGCCTTTTTCTTGGACACCTTCTATCTTTTATTGGCTAGGTAGACCAGAGGCCTCCCTAGTAGGGCTGGCGATCAGAATGTCGTCTGCATATTTTTTTTTTAATTAATTTATTTATTATTTATGGCTGTGTTGGGTCTTCGTTTCTGTGCAAGGGCTTTCTTTAGTTGCGGCAAGTGGGGGCCACTCTTCATCGTGGTGCACGGGCCTCTCACTATCGCAGCCTCTCTTATTGTGGAGCACAGGCTCCAGAAGCGCAGGCTCAGTAATTGTGGCTCACGGGCCTAGCTGCTCCGCAGAATATGGGATCTTCTCAGACCAGGGCTCGAACCTGTGTCCCCTGCATTGGCAGGCAGATTCTCAACCACTGTGCCATCAGGGAAGCCCAGAATGTCGTCTGCATATTGAAGGAGGGTTCACTTCTCCAGAGGTAGATCTTTTAGGGTTTTAGCTAACGTTTCCCCGAAGATGGTGTGGGAATTTTTGAACCCCTGGGGCAGGACGGCCAAGCAGTATTGTTTTTGTTGTATGTTGAGTCCTGCCACTCACAGCCAAAATTTCTTGTGACTCTGAGACTAATGGAATACAGAAGAAGGCATCATTGAAGTCTAATACAGAATACCATGTCCTGGTGGATGGTAGAATGACCAGCAGGGTGTAGGAATTAGGAACTACTGGATGTATATCCTCTGTGGCTTCACTGACTGTCCTGGCGTCCTTTACCAGGTCCCCAGCAGCCCACGGGGCTCTCATGGTCAGGCCCCTCCCAGGATATGGAGCTCACCTGTGCAGGTAGCCAGCAGCCCACGGGGCTCTCGTGGTTAAGCCCCTCCCAGGATATGGAGCTCACCTGTGCAGGTACCCAGCAGCCCACGGGGCTCTCATTGTCAGGCCCCTCCCAGGATATGGAGCTCACCTGGGCAGGTACCCAGCAGCTCACGGGGCTCTCGTGGGCAGGCCCCTCCCAGGATATGGAGCTCACCTGGGCAGGTACCCAGCAGCTCACGGGGCTCTCGTGGGCAGGCCCCTCCCTGGATATGGAGCTCCCTTGGACAGGTAACCCGGCAGAGATGGGCACACAGGAACCTTGCACATAGCCCTCATCGCAGAGCACCGCCAGCACACCTGTCGCTCAGAGCTGACACAGAGCACCTCAGAGCAGGGCTTGAACTAACAAACAGCAGCTCCGACATGTCTGTGACCCTAGGCTTCACTCTGTGTGGCCTCCTTCCACCTGGTCTTCCAGGGGCTTCCACTGTAGCCGGGGCACCAGGCCTCTGTCTCCACCCACCACCCCTCCTCTCCCTGACTCCTGGGTTCCTCTCATTAGAAGAGGGTCTTCTTGAAGTTGTCTTCCACTCATGGACCAGATAAAATGATTAGAAAACAAGCCAGGGCTGCCGCCCCTTGTCTATCCTGACTCTCGGGACCCTACACCTGTTCCTTGGATCTGGCCGGTGCAGCAAGGCCCATTATCTGCAACTCTGAGCCCCTGAGGGGCGAGGATTGGCTGACCTGGGCAGCCTGACCCGGCCGGCCAGCCCTTCCCAGGTGTGCCTGGGTTGAGGTCAATATAAACACCCCTCCAGGCAGCAAAAGCCTCTGCAGCTGTGCCTGACGCCATATTCTCTGCCCCGTCAGCAGTCTCGGGGTTGTGCTGCTGGGAGGGAGTAGGGCCCAGGGCTCTATGAGTGGCCCCGTGTGAGTGGGGCTCTGCTGGACTTTCTGCAGGAGTTGCCGGGCTGCCACCTGCTAAAGAAGAGGATGTGTCACCCATACCTGCTGCTGGAATTTCTCCCCGGGCAGAGGTGAGGAAGGAAAAAAGCAGTGGGCACCGGGACAGGACGGGTACCTCAGGCAGGGAAATGGAAAGCTTCCAGAAGAGCGCCCAGGGCCAGGACTGTCCTGGCTGGCCTGCAGGCACCAAGTCGGCCTGCGTGCTGTCGCTGGTGTGACTCCAAGCCCCTTCCTCTAGGCTTTAAAGTCTTTGCACACATTCAGGTGTTTTACCTGGGAAGGGTGGGAAAAGTTCAGCAGCAGCTGGCCTGGGGCTCAGCTCACGTTTACTCAGAGACGCCTCCTCACGGTCCCCCAGCTTTGCAATGAGGACGCTCCTTGCGGGGGAGCTGCTGGCTGCATGGGAGACGATTCCCCACCTCTGACCAACTTCAGAATTGTTTACCACTGGAGCAAGTGCCCTGATAGGGTTTTCCTCTGTATGACCAGTGGGTTCTGTTTTTTTTTTTTTCTTTTTTGGTTCAAGGTAGGTTTTATTCCTCTTTTTGTATTTATAGATATAAGCATGGAAATAATTCATTCATATAAATACGTCTATGGGAAGGACAGACTTGTTTTTCTGTTTTATGTTTTTAAATATTATTTTTTAATTTTTAAATTTTATTTTATTCATTTTTTTATACAGCAGGTTCTTATTGGTTATCTATTTTATACATATAAGTGTATATATGTCAATCCCAGGCTCGCAATTCATCCCACCACCCTGCCACTTTCCCCCCTTGGTGACCATACATTTGTTCTCTACATCTGTGTCTCTATTTCTGCCTTGCAAAGCGGTTCATCTGTACCATTTTTCTAGGTTCCACATGTATGCGTTAATATACGATATTTGTTTTTCTTTTTCTGACTTACTTCACTCTGTATGACAGTCTCTAGATCTATCCACGTCTCTACAAATGACCCAATTTCATTCCTTTTTATGGCTGAGTAATATTCCATTGTATATATGTACCACATCTTTTCCATTTGTCTATCTATGGGCATTTAGGTTGCTTCCATGACCTGGCTATTGTAAATAGTGCTGCAATGAACATTGTGGTGAATGTGTCTTTTTGAATTATGGTTTTCTCTGGGTATATGCCCAGTAGTGGGATTGCTGGGTCATATGATAATTCTATTTTTAGTTTTTTAAGGCACCTCCATACTGTTCTCCATAGTGACTGTATCAATTTACATTCCCACAAATAGTGTAAGAGGGTTCCCTTTTCTCCACACCCTCTCCAGCATTTGTTGTTTGTAGATTTTCTGATGATGCCCATTCTAACTGGTGTGAGGTGATACCTCATTGTAGTTTTGGTTTATATTTCTCTAATAATTAGTGATGTTGAGCAGCTTTTCATGTGCTTCTTGGCCATCTGTATGTCTTCTTGGGACAAATGTCTATTTACGTCATCTGCCCATTTTTGGATTGGGTTGTTTGTTTTTTTACTGTTGAGCTGCATGAGCTGTTGATATATATTGGAGATTAATCCTTTGTCCATTGATTCGTTTGCAAATATTTTCTCCCATTCTGAGGGTTGTCTTTTCGTCGTCTTTGTAGTTTCCTTTGCTTTCCAAAAGCTTTTAGGTTTCATTTGCTCCCATTTGTTTATTTTTGTTTTTTATTCCTTTACTCTAGGAGGTGGATCAAAAAGGATCTTGCTGTGATTTATGTCATAGACTGTTCTGCTTATGTTTTCCTCTAAGAGTTTTATAGTGGCTGGTCTTACATTTAGGTCTCTAATCCATTTTGAGTTTATTTTTGTGTATGGTGTTAGGGAGCATTGTAATTTCATTCTTTTACATGTAGCTGTCCAGTTTTCCCAGCACCACTTACTGAAGACACTGTCTTTTCTCCATTGTATACCCTTGCCTCCTTTGTCATAGATTAGTTAACCATAGTTACGTGGGTTTATCTCTGTGCTTTCTATCCTGTTCTATTGATCTATATTTCTGTTTTTGTGTCAGTACCATATCATCTTGATTACTGTAGCTTTGTAATATAGTCTGAAGTCTGGAAGTCTGATTCCTCCAGTGCTTTTTTTTCCCCTCAAGGCTGCTTTGGCTATCCAGGGTCTTTTGTGTCTCCCTACAAATTTTAAGATTTTTTTTTCTAGTTCTGTAGAAAATGCCAAAGGTATTTTGATAGGGATTGCATTGAATCTGTAGATTGCTTTGGGTAGTATAGTCATTTTCACAATATTGATTCTTCTAATCCAAGAACATGGTATATGTCTCCATCTGTTTATATCATCTTTGATTTCTTTCATCAGTGTCTTATAGTTTTCTGAGTACAGGTCTTTTACTTCCTTAGGTAGGTTTATTCCTAGGTAGTTTATTCTTTTTGTTGCAGTGGTAATGGTATTGTTTCCTTAATTTCTCTTTCTGTTCTTTCATTGTTAGTGTATAGGAATGCAAGCAATTTCTGTGCATTAATTTTGTATCCTGCAACTTTACCAAATTCATTGATTAGCTCCAGTGGTTTTCTGGTGGCATCTTTAGGATTCTCTATCTATGATATGATGTCTTCTGCAAACAGTGACAATTTTACTTCTTTTCCTTTTTGTATTCCTTTTATTTCTTTTTCTTCTCTGATTGCCATGGCTAGGACTTCCAAAACTATGTTGAATAGTAGTGGTGAGAGTGGACATCCTCGTCTTGTTCCTGATCTTAGAGGAAACGCTTTCAGTTTTTCACCATTGAGAATGATGTTTGCTGTGGGTTTGTCATATATGGCCTTTATAAGGTTGAGGTAGTTTCCCTCTATGCCCACACTCTGCAGAGTTTTTAACATAAATGGATGTTGAATTTTCTCAAAATCTTTTCCTGCATCTATTGAGATGATCATATGGTTTTATTCTACAATTTGTTAATATGGTGTATCACATTGATTTGTGTATATTGAAGAATCCTTGCATCCCTGGGATAAACCCCACTTGATCATGGTGTATGATCCTTTTAACGTGTTGTTCGATTCTGGTTGCTAGTATTTTGTTGAGGATTTTTACATCTATATTCATCAGTGATATTGGTCTATAATTTTCTTTCCTTGTAGTATCTTTGTCTGGTTTTGGTATCAGGGTGATGGTGGTCTCATAGAATGAGTTTGGGAGTGTTCCTTCCCCTGCAATTGTTTTGAAGAATTTGAGAAGGTTGGGTGCTAGCTCTTCTCTAAATATTTGATAGAATTCACCTGTGATGCCATCTGGTTCTGGACTTTTGTTTGTTGGAAGATTTTTAATCACAGTTTCAATTTCATTGCTTGTGATAGGTTTGTTCATATTCTCTATTTCTTCCTGATTCAGTCTTGGAAAGTTATCCCTTTCTAAGAATTTGTCCATTTCTTCCAGGTTGTCCATTTTATTGGCATAGAGTTGCTTGTACTAGTCTCTTAGGATGCTTTGTATTCCTGTGGTGTCTGTTGTAACTTCTCCTTTTTCACTTCTAATTTTGTTGATTTGAATCCTCTCCCTCTTTTTCTTGGGTCTGGCTAAAGGCTTATCATTTTTGTTTATCTTCTCAAAGAACCAGCTTTTAGTTTTATTGATCTTTGCTTTCATTTTCTTTGTTTCTATTCCATTTATTTCTGCTCTGATCTTTATGATTCCTTTCCTTCTACTAACTTTGGGTTTTGTTCTTCTTTCTCTAGTTCCTCTGGGTGTAAGGTTAGATTGTTTATTTGAGATTTTTCTTGTTTCTTGAGGTAGGCTTGTATTGCTATAAACTTCCCTCTTAGAACTGCTTTTGCTGCATCCCATTGGTTTTAGATCATCGTGTTTTTGTTGTCATTTGTCTCTAGGTAGTTTTTGATTTCCTCTTTTATTTCTTCAGTGATCTCTTGGTTATTTAGTAACGTATTGCTTAGCCTCCATGTTTTTTTGTTTTTTACGGATTTTTCCCTGTAATTGATTTCTAATCTCATAGCATTGTGGTCGGAACAGCTGCTTGATATGATTTCAGCTTTCTTTAATTTACTGAGGCTTTTTTGTGACCCGAGATGTGATCTATCCTGGAGAACGTTCTGTGTGCAGTTGAGAAGAACATGTAATCTGCTGTTTTTGGATGGAATATCCTATAAATATCAGTTAACTCTATCTGGTCTATTGTGTCATTTAAAGCTTGTGTTTCCTTATTAATTTTCTGTCTGGATGATCTCCACTGGTGTAAGTGAGCTGTTAAAGTCCCCCGCTATTATTGTGTTACTGTCGATTTCCTCTTTTATAGCTGTTAGCAGTTGCCTTATATATTGAGGTGCTCCTATGTTGGGTACATATATATTTATAATTGTTATATCTTCTTCTTGGGTTGATCCCTTGACCGTTATGTAGTGTCTTTCCTTGTCTCTTGTAACATTCTTTATTTTAAAGTCTATTTTATCTGATATGAGTATTGCTACTCCAGCTTTCTTTTGATTTGCATTTGCATAGAATATATTTTTCCATCGCCTCACTTTCAGTCTGTATGTGTCCCTAGGTCTGAAATGGGTCTCTTGTAGACCGCATATATATAGGTCTTGTTTTTGTATCCATTCAGAGAGGCTGTGTCTTTTGGTTGGAACATTTAGTCCATTCATGTTTAAGGTAATTATTGATATGCATATTACTATTTTCTTAATTGTTATGGGTTTGTCTTGTTGGGTCCTTTTCTTCTCTTCTGTTTCCCACTTAGAGAATTTCCTTTAGCATTTGGTGTAGAGCTGGTTTCATGGTGCTGAATTCTCTTAGCTTTTGCTTGTCTGTAGGACTTTTGATTTCTCTGTGAAATCTGAAAGAGATCCTTGCTGGGTGGAGTACTCTTGGTTGTTGGTTCTTCCCTTTCATCACTTTAAATTTATCATGCCACTCCCTTCTGGCTTGTAGATTTTCTGCTGAGAAATCAGCTGTTATGGGAGTTCCCTTTTATGTTATTTGTCATTTTTCCCTTGTTGCTTTCAATAATTTTTCTTTGTCTTTAATTTTTGTCAATTTGGTTACTATGTGTCTTTGCATTTCTCTCCTTTGATTTATCCTGCCTGGGACTCTCTGCACTTCCTGGACTTGGGTGGCTATTTCTTTTCCCATGCTAGGGAAGTTTTTGACTATAATCTCTTCAAATATATTCTTACGTCCTTTCTCTCTCTCTTCTCCTTCTGGGACCCCTATAATGTGAATGTTGTTGCATTTAATGTTGTCCCAGAGGACTCTTAGGGTGTCTTCATTTATTTTCATTCTTTTTCTTTATTCTGTTCCATGGCAGTGATTTCCACCTTTCTGTCTTCCAGGTCACTTATCCGTTCTTCTGCCACAGTTATTCTGCTACTGATTCTTTCTAGTGTATTTTTCATTTCAGTTATTATATTATTCACCTCTGTTTGTTTGTTCTTTAATTCTTCTAGGTGTTTGTTCCTTAATTCTTCTAGGTCTTTGTTAAGCATTTCTTGCATCTTCTCGATCTTTGCCTCCATTCTTTTTTTTTTTAATTTTTTTTTTACGTTTTTTTTTAAACATCTTTATTGAAGTATAATTGCTTCACAATGGTGTGTTAGTTTCTGCTTTATAACAAAGTGAATCAGCTACACATATACACACGTTCCCATATCTCCTCCCTCCCGCATCTCCCTCCCTCCCACCCTCCCCATCCCACCCCCCCAGGCGGTCACAAAGCACCGAGCTGATCTCACTGTGCTATGCGGCTGCTTCCCACTAGCCATCTATTTTACATTTGGTAGTGTATATATGTCCATGACACTCTGTCACCCTGTCACATCTCACCCCTCCCCCTCCCCATATCCTCAAGTCCATTCTTTAGTAGGTCTGTGTCTTTATTCCCATCTTGCCACTAGGTTCTTCATGACCTTTTTTTCCCTTAGATTCCATATACATGTGTTAGCATACTGTATTTGTTCTTCTCTTTCTGACTTACTTCACTCTGTATGACAGACTCTAACTCCATCCACTTCATTACAAATACCTCCATTTCATTTCGTTTTATGGCTGAATAATAGTCCATTGTATATATGTGCCACGTCTTCTTTATCCATTCATCCGACGATGGACACTTAGGTTGCCTCCGTGTCCTGGCTATTGTAAATAGAGCTGCAATGAACATTTTGGTACATGACTCTTTTTGAATTATGGTTTTCTCAGGGTATATGCCCAGTAGTGGGATTGCTGGGTCGTATGGTAGTTCTATTTTTAGTTTTTTAAGGAACCTCCATACTGTTCTCCATAGTGGCTGTATCAATTTGCACCAACAGTGCAAGAGTGTTCCCTTTTCTCCACACCCTCTCCAGCATTTATTGTTTCTAGATTTTTTGATGATGGCTATTCTGACCGGTGTGAGATGATACCTCATTGTAGTTTTGGTTTGCATTTCTCTAATGATTAATGATGTTGAACATTCTTTCATGTGTCTGTTGGCCATCTGTATATCTTCTTTGGAGAAATGTCTATTTAGGTCTTCTACCCATTTTTGGATTGGGTTGTTTGTTTTTTTGTTATTGAGCTGCATGAGCTGCTTCTAAATCTTGGAGATTAATCCTTTGTCATTTGCTTCATTTGCAAATATTTTCTCCCATTATGAGGGTTGTCTTTTGGTCTTGTTTATGGTTTCCTTTGCTGTGCAAAAGCTTTTAGTTTCATTAGGTCCCATTTGTTTATCTGTGTTTTTATTTCCATTTCTCTAGGAGCTGGGTCAAAAAGCATCTTGCTGTGATGTATGTCATAGAGTGTTCTGCCTATGTTTTCCTCTAAGAGTTTGATAGTGTCTGGCCTTACACTTAGGTCTTTAATCCATTTTGAGTTTATTTTTGTGTATGGTGTCAGGGAGCGTTCTAATTTCATACTTTTACATGTACCTGTCCAATTTTCCCAGCACCACTTATTGAAGAGGCTGTCTTTTCTCCACTGTATATGCTTGCCTCCTTTATCAAAGATAAGGTGACCATATGTGTGTGGGTTTATCTCTGGGCTTTCTATCCTGTTCCATTGATCTGTATTTCTGTTTTTGTGTCAGTACCAAACTGTCTTGATTACTGTAGCTTTGTAATATAGTCTGAAGTCAGGGAGCCTGATTCCTCCAGCTCCATTTTTCATTCTCAAGATTGCTTTGGCTATTCGGGGTCTTTTGTGTCTCCATACAAATTGTGAAATTTTTTGTTCTAGTTCTGTGAAAGATGCCAGTGGTAATTTGATAGGGATTGCATTGAATCTGTAGATTGCTTTGGGTAGTAGAGTCATTTTCACAATGTTGATTCTTCCAATCCAAGAACATGGTATCTCTCTCCATCAATTTTATCATCTTTAATTTCTTCCATCAGTGTCCTATAATTTTCTGCATACAGGTCTTTTGTCTCCTTAGGTAGGTTTATTCCTAGATATTTTATTCTTTTTGTTTTTGCCTCCATTCTTTTGCCAAGGTCTTGGATCATCTTCACTATCTTTATTCTGATTCTTTTTCTGGAAGGTTCCCTATCTCCACCTCATTTCGTTTTTTTTCCTGGGGTTTTATCTTGTTCCTTGATCTGGTATAAAGTCTTCTGCCTTTTCATTTTGTCTGTCTTTCTGTGAATGTGGTTTTCCTTCCACAGGCTTCAGAATTGTAGTTCTTCTTCCTTCTGCTGTCTGCTCTCCAGTGGATGAGTCTATCTTAGAGGCTTGTGCAAGCTTCCTGATGGGAGGGACTGGTGGTGGGTAGAGCTGGGTGTTGCTTTGGTGGGCAGAGCTTTAATCCGCTTGTCTGCAGATTAAATAAAACTTTAATAAAAAGTTTAATCCGCTTGTCTGCTGATCCATGGGGCTGGGTTCCCTCCCTGTTGGTTGTTTGGCCTGAGGCAACCCAGCACTGGAGCTTACCTTGCTCTTGGTGGGGCTAATAGCGGACTCTGGGAGGGCTCACACCAAGGAGTATTTCCCAGAACTTCTGCTGCCAGTGTCGTTGTCCTCACGGTGAGCCACAGCCACAGCCACCACCTGCCTCTGCACGAGACCCTCTAAAACTATCAGGTAGTTCTGGTCATTCTCCTACGGGGTCACTGCTCCTTCCCCTGGGCCCTGATGTGCACACTACTTTGTGTGTGTCCTCCAAGAGTGGGGTATCTGAGTGGAGTTGAGACTCTGAGACTCTGCGTGGAGTCGCACAGACTCTGGGTCCTGTGAAGCTTCGATGTTTTGTGGTTCTAGAAATCCTATAGGAGACGGTCCACAGCAGGTGAAGCTAATGCTCTCAGTAGAGGTGATGAAGCCAAAGATCTGCAGTTCCAACTAGAGGTGCCGATGTACATACAGGACAAAATCATCTCGTGTGAATGTAGTTCAGGCATGTTTAAGATGAATGGAGCCATGTTAATGCCTACCATATTCTATCTTGAGCCTCTCCTCAGGGACCCCCTCCTCAGTTCCTGAGGCTCCTGTAAGTCATGTAAAGGGGACTGGAGAGTGGACTCTGTCCAGTCTGGGCCCTGAGTTACCCTGTGTGTATCTTAGGATACTTTGTATTTCTGTGGTGTCTGTTGTAACATCATCTCTTTCATTTCAGATTTATTTGGGCCCTTTCTTTTTAAAAAAAACATACTATTGTTGTCTTTTATTCTTTACAGAAGTGTAATAAGTGTTTGATCTACTATCCTCACTCTATGTATACTTTTTGCAGTGAGATTTTTACTTTACTTTGTTTTCTTGCTACTATCAATAATTAGTGAGACTTCTGTTAAGCTATCTTCAACATTGCTTATAAAGCTGCTTTATTAGTGATGACAGAGCCTTAATGGAAGTCATGTTCTGGTTGTAAAGTAGAATGCAATGTGCCAGCAAAAAGCCCCTAAGTTTATGTCTCATTACTTCTTGTTCTTTTTTTAATTTAATTTTTATTTTTTATCAGACCAAATTTGATTAAAATGTTTTGTTTCTTCTAGGTGTGCAAGATGTGGTTCTTTTAAACATATACATATATCTATTCTTCTTTGGATCATTTTCCCATGTAGGTTATGACACAATGTTGAGTAATCTTCTCTTGGTATTATGTAGGTCTTTGGTGATTGCATATTTCACATGTGTTTCTATATCTATGTTAACCCCAATATCCTAATATATCCAATCCTCACACCTTTCCATTTGGTGAAACATAAGTTTCCTTAATGAATCTGTGATTGCATTTCTCTGTGGAAATATCTTCATTGGTATCAATTTTTAGCTAAGACCTATAAGTGATATTATAGGATATGTGTCTTTTGTTTTCTGACTTAGTACAATTTGCCTGATTACCTCAAGAATCATACATGGTGCTGCAAATGGCATTGTTTCATTTTTTTCCCTGGCTAATATTCCATCTGTACGTGAACCAGTTCTTCTTTGGCCACGCAACTCTTGATGGACTTATTGGTTGCATCCATGTCTTGGCTATTGTAATACTGCTGCAATGCACATTTGCTTGCCTGTGTCTTTCCAGATCTATCTTCCTATGTTATAGGCCAAGGAGTGGGCTTGCTGTATCATATGGTAGCTCAGGGTGTACGTTTTAAGGGCACCACCATTCAGTTCTCATTAGTGGCTCTTTCCAGGTTACGTCCAACTTAAAGTTGAGGGTATGCATTTCTCCAAAACACCTTCAGTATTTATTGTTTGTAGTTTTATTGCTGATGGTTATTCTGACAGGTACGAGCTGAGACCTCTTTGTGGTTGAACTTGCATGTGTCCCATAATCTGTTGAAACTGAGCTTTAAAGCATGTCCCTTTTATTTATCAAACTGTGATTACAGCTTAGTTCTTCAAAGAGTTTACTTAAAGTATGTGTCACATTTTGACCTTTTTTGGCCATTACCCTCCCTCAAGACATTTTGAGGGCAGGTTTCATTTACAGCCCTGCATTACTTGTTCATATGAAGTGACCATTAGCACAGGCTTTAAAGCTGCTTTTGCAGGTAACGGCCAGAAGGCAGCAGCCTTTCTATGTTCTCCACTCTGGTAACTAGGGAAACACACTTTCCGGCCACTGGTGGCCCTCGGTCATAAATTAGAGTGCAATGTGCCCGGAAAAACACACAAATGCTGATGTTTCCTTACTTTAGTTTTGTTTTTTAGATTTAATTTATATTTATTATTGGAGCAATATTCCATTGTGTACATGGACCACTTCGTCTTGGTGCATTCCTCGGTTGATGGACATTTTTGTTGCTTCCAAGTATTGGCTATGGTAAATAGTGCTGGAGTGCGGGATTGCCAGCCTGTGACTTTATGATTTTCATTTTCTCAGGTGATAGGCCCAGCAGTGGTTGTGACTGATTGACTGGTAGCTCAATGTTTCCCTTTTCAAAGCACCTACATTGTGTTTTCATTAGTGGCTCTTTACATGCCCCCCCTTACAAGCGAGGGTACGCATTTCTCCACACTCCCTTCAGCATTTATTTTTTGCAGCATTTTTCCTAATGGCCATTCTGACTGCTGTGAGCTGATAGGTTTTTGTACTATGGGTATTCATGTCATTAAAATTTCTAAAATTCATCAGTTTTCCACACCTTTTATTTTCTGTTTAAAAAAAAAGAAAAAAGTGTGAGTACAATATACCTCTTGAAAGTGTCTTCTTGGAACGTTGCCCTCATTTGAATTTTTTGGTCAATTTTCAACACCAGGATTGTTTTGGAGGGTAGGTGTCATTTACAAGACTACGGTTATCTGAATACTTAGTGACCTTAAGAAATGGGTTTAAAGCTTCTGTTGTGGGAAACGGCCACAATGAGGTACCATTTCTCCATTCCTAAATCTGGGTACTAGGGCACGAGCCTTTCTGGAAGTCGTGTTCCTAGGTTGTAAATTAGAATGGAATGTGCCAGGAGATAGCCCCATATGTTTATGTCTCATTACTTCTTCTTGGTTTTTTAAATTTTTTAAATCGGTGTTAAGATTAGAATATTGTTTGTCCTAAGTGTACACAGTGGGGTTCATTTATACATTATATACGTCTATTCATGTACAGATCCTCTTCCCATGTAAAATATTACAGAATGTTCCGTAGACCCCCCTTAATATATGGTCTGGCTTTTTGATATATGTATATAATATGTATATATATACGTATAGTAACACTAATCTTCATTTATCCATTGCCCCCACCTTTCCTTATACATGAGCAGAGTTTGATTTCTAAGCACGTGAGTGTCTTTCTCTTTGGAAATATGTCCATTTCTGTCAGTTATTAGATAACACCATAAGTGATATCATAGGGTATAGGTCTTTTGCTTTCCGACATACCTCATGTTTTGTGATTATTTCCAGGCTCATCTATGGTGCCTCAAAGAGCAGTGCTTCATTATTTTCCATGGCTTATATTCCATTGTGTACATGGATCACTTCTTCTTGGTGCATTCCTCGGTTGATGGACATTTTCATTGCTTCCAAGTGCTGGCTATGGTAAATATTGCTGGCGTACAGGTTTGCCAGCCTGTGACTTTTTGATTCTCATTTTCTCAGGTGATAGGCCAAGCAGTGATTGTGATTGATTGACTGGTAGCTCAATGTTTCCCTTTTCAAAGCACCTACATTGTGTTTTCATTAGTGGCTCTTTACATGCCCCCCTTACTACCGAGGGTACGCATTTCTCCACACTCACTTCACCATTTATTCTTCGCAGCATTTTCCTAATGGCCATTGTGACTGCTGTGAGCTGATAGGTTTTTGTAATATGGGTATGCATGTCATTAAAAATTTTAAAATTCATCATATTCCTATGCCTTTTTCTTTTCTCTTAAAAGAAAAAACCGTGAGTACAATATAGCTCTTGAAATTGTCTTCTTCGAAGGTTGCCCTCTTTTGAATTTTTTGGTCGATTTTTGACCCCAGAAATTTTCTGGAGGGCAGGTGTCATTTACAGAACTGCAAGTTGGTGAAAATTTAGTGACCTTTTCCATTGGGTTCAAAGCTGCTGTTGTGGGAAACGGCCACAAGGATGTAGCATTTCCCCATTCCCCAAGCTGGGTACTAGGGCAGCAGAGCCTTTCTGGAAGTCATTGTCCTAGGTTGTAAATTAGAATGGAATTTGCCAGGAGAAATCCCCATAAGTTTATGTCTCATTACTTCTTCTTGGTTTTTAAAATTTTTTTAATCTGGGTAAAGTTTAGACTATTGTTTCTCCTAGGTGTACACAATCTGGTTCATTTGTACATTATGTATGTCTATTAATGTACAGATCCTCTTCCCATGTAAAATATTACAGTGTTCCATCGACCTCCCTTGCTATATATTCGGTCTTTTTGATACATGTATATAATATGTATTTGTATATGGATAGTAACACTAATCATTTCTCAATTTCCCCCCTCCTTTCCTTTTAGATGAGCATAGTTTGTTTTCTACGCCTGTGAGTGTCTTTCTCTTTGGAAATATGTTCATCTGTGTCAGTTATTAGATAATGCCATAAGTGATAATATAGGCTATAGGTCTTTTGCTTTCCGACCTACTTCATGTTTTGTGATTATCTCCAGGCTCATCTATGGTGCCTCAAAGAGCAGTGCTTCAATGTTTTCCATGGCTAATATTCCATTGTGTACATGGACCACTTTTTCATGGTGCATTCCTCTGTTGATGGACATTTTCGTTGCTTCCAAGTGTTGCCTATGGTAAATATTGCTGGAGTGCAGGATTGCCAGCCTGCGATTTTTGATTTTCATTCTCTCAGGTGATAGACCCAGCAGTGGGTATGATTGATTGACTGGTATGGTAGCTCAACGTTTACCTTTTCAAGGCACCTCAATTGTGCTTTCATTAGTGGCTCTTACTGCGTCCCCCCTTAGAATCGAGGGTACGCATCTCTCCACAATCACGTCAGCATTTATTGTTTGCAGCATTTTTGTTGATGGTCATTCTGACTGGTGTGAGCTGATAGGTTTTTGTAATTTGGGTTTACATGTCTGTAAAAATTCCTACAATTCATCATTTTTCCACGCCTTTTGCTTTTCTGTTAAAAGAAAAAAAGTGTGAGTATAATATACCTCTTCAAATTTTCTTTTTGGAAGGTTGCACTCTAGAGTTTTTTGGTCGATTTTCGACCTCAGTATATTTTGGAGGGCGGGTGTCATTTACAGACCTGCAATTGGTGAATATTTAGTGACCTTTTGCAGTGGGTTTAAAGCTGCTGTTGTGGGAAACGACCACAAGGATGCAGCATTTCTCCATTCCCAAATCTGGGTACTAGGGCAGCAGAGCCGTTCTGGAAGTCGTTTGCCTAGGTTGTAAATTTGAATGGAATGTGCCAGGAGAACCCCCCATAAGTTTATGTCTCATTACTCCTAGTTCGTTGTTTTAATTTTTTCAATTGGGGTAATGGTTAGAATGTTGCTTGTCCAATGTGTACACACTCTGGTTCATCTACATATTCTATATACCTATTTATGTAGAGATCCTCTTCCCGTGTAAATTATTACAGAGTGTTCCGTAAACCTTCCTTGCTATATGGTCGTTCTTTTTGATATATGTATATAATATGTATTTGTATACCTATGGTAACGCAAATCTTCATTTATCCATTCCCCCCACCTTTCCTTTTAGATAAGCATAGTTTTTTTTAATAAGTCTGTGATTGACTTTCTCTGTGGAAATATGTTCATTTGTGTCAGTTATTAGAGAACGCCTATAAGTGATATCATGGGATATAGGACTTTTGCTTTCCGACTTACCTCATGTTCTGTGATTATCTCCAAGATCATCTATGGTGCCTCAAAGAGCAGTGTTTCATTGTTTTCCATGGCTAGTATTCATTGTGTACATGGGCCGCTTCTTCCTTTTCCTTTCATCTGTTGATGGACATTTTGGTTGCTTCACTGTCTTGTCTATTGTGAATAAGGCTGCAGTGCAGCTTTTGCAGCCCGGGTCTTCTTCATTCTGGTCTTCTCAGGTGAGAGGCCCATTGGTGCGCCTGCTGGATTGAATGGTACCTCAATTTTTCCTTTTCAACGCAGCTCCTTTCTGTTCTCATTATTAGCGTTTAACCCTTTTACATCTCACCAGCAGCTAGAGGGTACACAGTTCTCTAAAACCTCTTCAGCATTGACTGTTTGTAGACTTTTTGCCAACGGTCAGTCGACGGGTGTGAGTTGAGAACTTTTCGTAGATTAGATTGCATGAGTCTAATACTTCCTGAGGTTGAGCTTTTATCCATTTCCCTTTCTTTAAAAAGAGAGTGAGTAAAACTTACCTCTTCATACTAGCTTCGTGAACATTTTGCCTGTTTTGAATTATTTTTATCCATTCCCTACCTCAGCACAATTTTGAGGGCAGGTGTCCTTTACAGCCCTGCGTCCTTGTGAATGAATGGTAAGTGACCATTAGCTGTGGGTTAAAAGCTGCTCTTGCGGGAATCGGCCACAAGGCGGCAGCATTTCTCCTTTACCAAATCTGGTTACTAGGGCAACAGAGCCTTACTGGAAGTGGTGTTCTAGGTTGCAAATTAGAATGGAATGTGCGAGGCAAAAGCCCTTTAAGTTTATGTCTCATTACTTCTTGTTGGTATTTTTAACTTAATTTTTATTTTTTATCACAGCAAACTTGATTACAATGTTTTGTTTGTTCTAGGTGTGCAAGATGTGGTTCTTTCACACATATACATATATCTATTCTTCTTCGGATCCTTTTCCCATGTAGGTTATGACACAGTGTTGAGTAGTCTTCTCTTGGTATTGCGTAGGTCTTTGGTGATTATGTATTTCACGTGTGTTTGTGTCTCTCTGTTAACCTCAATATGGTAATGTATCCAATCCTCACACCTTTCCATTTGGTGAACCATAAGTTTTTTTAATGAATCTATGATAGTGTTTCTCTGTGGAAATACCTTTGTCTGTATCATTTTTTAGGTAACACCTATATGTGATATGATAGGCTATGTGTCTTTCGCTTTCTCACTTACTCCGAGTTGCGTGATTACTTCTAGACTCATCTATGGTGCTGCAAATGGCATTGTTTCATTTTTTCACTAGCTCATATTCCATCTGTACAGGTAGCAGTTCTTCTTTGTCCACCCATCTGTCGGTGGACTTTTTGGTTACTTCCATATCTTGGCCATTGTAATACTGTGCAATGCAGATTTGCGTGCCTGTGTCCTTCCAATTCTGTCTTCTTAGGTTATAGGTCCAGGAATAGGTCTGCTGGATCATATGGTAGCTCAATGTTTACCTTTTAAAGGCACCTTTATTCTGATCTCTTTAGTGGCTCTTTCCAGGTTACGTCCCACTTAAAGTGGAGGGTATGTATTTCTTCCCAGCACCTTCAGCATTTATTCTTTGTAGTTTTTGCTGATGGTTATTCTGAGTGGTGTGAGCTGATACCTCTTTGTGGTTGAATTTGCATGTGTCTCATAATGCGTTGAAATTGAGCTTTAAGACTTGTCCTTTTTATTTTTCCAGCTGTGATTGGAGCTTATTTCTTCAAAGTGTTTTCTTAAAGTATGTGTCACCGTTTGAAATATTTTGGCCATGATCTCCCTCAAGACATTTTGAGGGCAGGTTTCATTTACAGCCCTGCAGTACTTGTTCATATGAAGTGACCATTAGCTCAGGCTTTAAACCTGCTTTTGCAGGTAACGGCCAGAGAGCGGCAGCCTTTCTACGTTCCCCTTGCTGCTACTAGGGAAACAGACCTACCGGTCCGTGGTGTTCTTCGGTTATAAATTAGAGTGCAATGTGCCCGGATAAACCCACAAATGTTGATGTCTCCTTGCTTTTCTTTGTTTTTAAATTTAATTTATATTTATTATTAATTAGAGTAATATTCCATTGTGTACGTGGACCACTTCTTCTTGGTGCATTCCTCGGTTGATGGACATTTTCATTGCTTCCAAGTGTTGGCTATGGTAAATATTGCTGGCGTACAGGTTTGCCAGCCTGTGACTTTTTGATTCTCATTTTCTCAGGTGATAGGCCAAGCAGTGGTTGTGATTGATTGACTGGTAGCTCAATGTTTCCCTTTTCAAAGCACCTACATTGTGTTTTCATTAGTGGCTCTTTACATGCCCCCCCTTACCACCGAGGGTACGCATTTCTCCACACTCCCTTCACCGTTTATTTTTTGCAGCACTTTTCCTAATGGCCATTGTGACTGCTGCGAGCTGATAGGTTTTTGTAATATGGGTATGCATGTCATTAAAATTTTTAAAATTCATCATATTCCTACGCCTTTTTCTTTTCTCTTAAAAGAAAAAACCGTGAGTACAATATAGCTCTTGAAATTGTCTTCTTCGAAGGTTGCCCTCTTCTGAATTTTTTGGTCGATTTTTGACCCCAGAAATTTTCTGGAGGGCAGGCGCCATTTACAGAACTGCAAGTTGGTGAAAATTTAGTGACCTTTTGCAGTGGGTTCAAAGCTGCTGTTGTGGGAAACGTCCACAAGGAGGTAGCATTTCTCCATTCCCCAATCTGGGTACTAGGGCAGCAGAGCCTTTCTGGAAGTCATTGTCCTAGGTTGTAAATTAGAATGGAATTTGCCAGGAGAAATCCCCATAAGTTTATGTCTCATTACTTCTTCTTGGTTTTTAAAATTTTTTTAATCTGGGTAAAGTTTAGAAAATTGTTTGTCCTAGGTGTACACAATCTGGTTCATTTGTACATTATGTATGTCTATTAATGTACAGATCCTCTTCCCATGTAAAATATTACAGTGTTCCGTCGACCTCCCTTGCTATATGTTCGGTCTTTTTGATACATGTATATAATATGTATTTGTATATGTATAGTCACACTAATCTTCATTTCTCAATTTCCCCCCTCCTTTCCTTTTAGATGAGCATAGTTTGTTTTCTACGCCTGTGAGTGTCTTTCTCTTTGGAAATATGTTCATCTGTGTCAGTTATTAGATAATGCCGTACGTGATAATATGGGATATAGGTCTTTTGCTTTCCGACCTCCTTCATGTTTTGTGATTATCTCCAGGCTCATCTATGGTGCCTCAAAGAGCAGTGCTTCAATGTTTTCCATGGCTAATATTCCATTGTGTACATGGACCACTTCTTCTTGGTGCATTCCTCTGTTGATGGACATTTTCGTTGCTTCCAAGCGTTGCCTATGGTAAATATTGCTGGAGTGCAGGATTGCCAGCCTGCGATTTTTGATTTTCATTCTCTCAGGTGATAGACCCAGCAGTGGGTATGATTGATTGACTGGTATGGTAGCTCAACGTTTACCTTTTCAAGGCACCTCAATTGTGCTGTCATTAGTGGCTCTTACCACGTCCCCCTTAGAATCGAGGGTACGCATTTCTCCACAATCACGTCAGCATTTCTTGTTTGCAGCATTTTTGTTGATGGCCATTCTGACTGGGGTGAGCTGATAGGTTTTTGTAATTTGGGTTTACATGTCTGTAAAAATTCCTACAATTCATCATTTTTCCACGCCTTTTGCTTTTCTGTTAAAAGAAAAAAGAGTGTGAGTATAATATACCTCTTCAAATTTTCTTTTTGGAAGGTTGCACTCTAGAATTTTTTGGTCGATTTTCGACCTCAGTATTTTTTGGAGGGCAGGTGTCATTTACAGAACTGCAATTGGTGAACATTTAGTGACCTTTTGCAGTGGGTTTAAAGCTGCTGTTGTGGGAAACGGCCACAAGGATGCAGCATTTCTCCATTCCCAAATCGGGGTACTAGGGCAGCAGAGCCGTTCTGGAAGTCGTTTGCCTAGGTGGTCAATTTGAATGGAATGTGCCAGGAAAACCCCCCATAAGTTTATGTCTCATTACTCCTAGTTCGTTGTTTTAATTTTTTCAATTGGGGTAATGGTTAGAATGTTGCTTGTCCAAGGTGTACACACTCTGGTTCATCTACATATTCTATATACCTATTTATGTAGAGATCCTCTTCCCGTGTAAATTATTACAGAGTGTTCCGTAAACCTTCCTTGCTATATGGTCGGTCTTTTTGATATATGTATATAATATGTATTTGTATACATATGGTAACGCTAATCTTCATTTATCCATTCCCCCACCTTTCCTTTTAGATAAGCATAGTTTTTTTTTTTAATAAGTCTGTGATGGACTTTCTCTGTGGAAATATGTTCATTTGTGTCAGTTATTAGAGAACGCCTATAAGTGATATCATGGGATATAGGACTTTTGCTTTCCGACTTACCTCATGTTCTGTGATTATCTCCAAGATCATCTATGGTGCCTCAAAGAGCAGTGTTTCATTGTTTTCCATGGCTAGTATTCATTGTGTACATGGGCCGCTTCTTCCTTTTCCTTTCATCTGTTGATGGACATTTTGGTTGCTTCACTGTCTTGTCTATTGTGAATAAGGCTGCAGTGCAGCTTTTGCAGCCCGGGTCTTCTTCATTCTGGTCTTCTCAGGTGAGAGGCCCATTGGTGCGCCTGCTGGATTGAATGGTACCTCAATTTTTCCTTTTCAACGCAGCTCCTTTCTGTTCTCATTATTAGCGTTTAACCCTTTTACATCTCACCAGCAGCTAGAGGGTACACAGTTCTCTAAAACCTCTTCAGCATTGACTGTTTGTAGACTTTTTGCCAATGGTCAGTCGACGGGTGTGAGTTGAGAACTTTTCGTAGATTAGATTGCATGAGTCTAATACTTCCTGAGGTTGAGCTTTTATCCATTTCCCTTTCTTTAAAAAGAGAGTGAGTAAAACTTACCTCTTCATACTAGCTTCGTGAACATTTTGCCTGTTTTGAATTATTTTTATCCATTCCCTACCTCAGCACAATTTTGAGGGCAGGTGTCCTTTACAGCCCTGCGTCCTTGTGAATGAATGGTAAGTGACCATTAGCTGTGGGTTAAAAGCTGCTGTTGCGGGAATCGGCCACAAGGCGGCAGCATTTCTCCTTTACCAAATCTGGTTACTAGGGCAACAGAGCCTTACTGGAAGTGGTGTTCTAGGTTGTAAATTAGAATGGAATGTGCGAGGAAAAAGCCCTTTAAGTTTATGTCTCATTACTTCTTGTTGGTATTTTTAACTTAATTTTTATTTTTTATCACAGCAAACTTGATTACAATGTTTTGTTTGTTCTAGGTGTGCAAGATGTGGTTCTTTCACACATATACATATATCTATTCTTCTTCGGATCCTTTTCCCATGTAGGTTATGACACAGTGTTGAGTAGTCTTCTCTTGGTATTGCGTAGGTCTTTGGTGATTATATATTTCACATGTGTTTGTATCTCTCTGTTCACCTCAATACGGTAATGTATCCAATCTTCACACCTTTCCATTTGGTGAACCATAAGTTTTTTAAATGAATCTATGATAGTGTTTCTCTGTGGAAATACCTTTGTCTGTATCATTTTTTAGGTAACACCTATATGTGATATGATAGGCTATGTGTCTTTCGCTTTCTCACTTACTCCGAGTTGCGTGATTACTTCTAGACTCATCTATGGTGCTGCAAATGGCATTGTTTCATTTTTTCACTAGCTCATATTCCATCTGTACAGGTAGCAGTTCTTCTTTGTCCACCCATCTGTCGTTGGACTTTTTGGCTACTTCCGTATCTTGGCCATTGTTATACTATGCAATGCAGATTTGCGTACCTGTGTCCTTCCAATTCTGTCTTCTTAGGTTATAGGTCCAGGAATAGGTCTGCTGGATCATATGGTAGCTCAATGTTTACCTTTTAAAGGCACCTCTATTCTGATCTCTTTAGTGGCTCTTTCCAGGTTACGTCCCACTTAAAGTGGAGGGTATGTATTTCTTCCCAGCACCTTCAGCATTTATTCTTTGTAGTTTTTGCTGATGGTTATTCTGAGTGGTGTGAGCTGATACCTCTTTGTGGTTGAATTTGCATGTGTCTCATAATGCGTTGAAATTGAGCTGTAAGACATGTCCTTTTTATTTTTCCAGCTGTGATTGGAGCTTATTTCTTCAAAGTGTTTTCTTAAAGTATGTGTCACCGTTTGAAATATTTTGGCCATGATCTCCCTCAAGACATTTTGAGGGCAGGTTTCATTTACAGCCCTGCAGTACTTGTTCATATGAAGTGACCATTAGCTCAGGCTTTAAACCTGCTTTTGCAGGTAACGGCCAGAGAGCGGCAGCCTTTCTACGTTCCCCTTGCTGCTACTAGGGAAACAGACCTACCGGTCCGTGGTGTTCTTCGGTTATAAATTAGAGTGCAATGTGCCCGGATAAACCCACAAATGTTGATGTCTCCTTGCTTTTCTTTGTTTTTAAATTTAATTTATATTTATTATTAATTAGAGTAATATTCCATTGTGTACGTGGACCACTTCTTCTTGGTGCATTCCTCGGTTGATGGACATTTTCATTGCTTCCAAGTGTTGGCTATGGTAAATATTGCTGGCGTACAGGTTTGCCAGCCTGTGACTTTTTGATTCTCATTTTCTCAGGTGATAGGCCAAGCAGTGGTTGTGATTGATTGACTGGTAGCTCAATGTTTCCCTTTTCAAAGCACCTACATTGTGTTTTCATTAGTGGCTCTTTACATGCCCCCCCTTACCACCGAGGGTACGCATTTCTCCACACTCCCTTCACCGTTTATTTTTTGCAGCACTTTTCCTAATGGCCATTGTGACTGCTGCGAGCTGATAGGTTTTTGTAATATGGGTATGCATGTCATTAAAATTTTTAAAATTCATCATATTCCTACGCCTTTTTCTTTTCTCTTAAAAGAAAAAACCGTGAGTACAATATAGCTCTTGAAATTGTCTTCTTCGAAGGTTGCCCTCTTCTGAATTTTTTGGTCGATTTTTGACCCCAGAAATTTTCTGGAGGGCGGGCGCCATTTACAGAACTGCAAGTTGGTGAAAATTTAGTGACCTTTTGCAGTGGGTTCAAAGCTGCTGTTGTGGGAAACGTCCACAAGGAGGTAGCATTTCTCCATTCCCCAATCTGGGTACTAGGGCAGCAGAGCCTTTCTGGAAGTCATTGTCCTAGGTTGTAAATTAGAATGGAATTTGCCAGGAGAAATCCCCATAAGTTTATGTCTCATTACTTCTTCTTGGTTTTTAAAATTTTTTTAATCTGGGTAAAGTTTAGAAAATTGTTTGTCCTAGGTGTACACAATCTGGTTCATTTGTACATTATGTATGTCTATTAATGTACAGATCCTCTTCCCATGTAAAATATTACAGTGTTCCGTCGACCTCCCTTGCTATATGTTCGGTCTTTTTGATACATGTATATAATATGTATTTGTATATGTATAGTCACACTAATCTTCATTTCTCAATTTCCCCCCTCCTTTCCTTTTAGATGAGCATAGTTTGTTTTCTACGCCTGTGAGTGTCTTTCTCTTTGGAAATATGTTCATCTGTGTCAGTTATTAGATAATGCCGTACGTGATAATATGGGATATAGGTCTTTTGCTTTCCGACCTCCTTCATGTTTTGTGATTATCTCCAGGCTCATCTATGGTGCCTCAAAGAGCAGTGCTTCAATGTTTTCCATGGCTAATATTCCATTGTGTACATGGACCACTTCTTCTTGGTGCATTCCTCTGTTGATGGACATTTTCGTTGCTTCCAAGCGTTGCCTATGGTAAATATTGCTGGAGTGCAGGATTGCCAGCCTGCGATTTTTGATTTTCATTCTCTCAGGTGATAGACCCAGCAGTGGGTATGATTGATTGACTGGTATGGTAGCTCAACGTTTACCTTTTCAAGGCACCTCAATTGTGCTGTCATTAGTGGCTCTTACCACGTCCCCCTTAGAATCGAGGGTACGCATTTCTCCACAATCACGTCAGCATTTCTTGTTTGCAGCATTTTTGTTGATGGCCATTCTGACTGGGGTGAGCTGATAGGTTTTTGTAATTTGGGTTTACATGTCTGTAAAAATTCCTACAATTCATCATTTTTCCACGCCTTTTGCTTTTCTGTTAAAAGAAAAAAGAGTGTGAGTATAATATACCTCTTCAAATTTTCTTTTTGGAAGGTTGCACTCTAGAATTTTTTGGTCGATTTTCGACCTCAGTATTTTTTGGAGGGCAGGTGTCATTTACAGAACTGCAATTGGTGAACATTTAGTGACCTTTTGCAGTGGGTTTAAAGCTGCTGTTGTGGGAAACGGCCACAAGGATGCAGCATTTCTCCATTCCCAAATCGGGGTACTAGGGCAGCAGAGCCGTTCTGGAAGTCGTTTGCCTAGGTGGTCAATTTGAATGGAATGTGCCAGGAAAACCCCCCATAAGTTTATGTCTCATTACTCCTAGTTCGTTGTTTTAATTTTTTCAATTGGGGTAATGGTTAGAATGTTGCTTGTCCAAGGTGTACACACTCTGGTTCATCTACATATTCTATATACCTATTTATGTAGAGATCCTCTTCCCGTGTAAATTATTACAGAGTGTTCCGTAAACCTTCCTTGCTATATGGTCGGTCTTTTTGATATATGTATATAATATGTATTTGTATACATATGGTAACGCTAATCTTCATTTATCCATTCCCCCACCTTTCCTTTTAGATAAGCATAGTTTTTTTTTTTAATAAGTCTGTGATGGACTTTCTCTGTGGAAATATGTTCATTTGTGTCAGTTATTAGAGAACGCCTATAAGTGATATCATGGGATATAGGACTTTTGCTTTCCGACTTACCTCATGTTCTGTGATTATCTCCAAGATCATCTATGGTGCCTCAAAGAGCAGTGTTTCATTGTTTTCCATGGCTAGTATTCATTGTGTACATGGGCCGCTTCTTCCTTTTCCTTTCATCTGTTGATGGACATTTTGGTTGCTTCACTGTCTTGTCTATTGTGAATAAGGCTGCAGTGCAGCTTTTGCAGCCCGGGTCTTCTTCATTCTGGTCTTCTCAGGTGAGAGGCCCATTGGTGCGCCTGCTGGATTGAATGGTACCTCAATTTTTCCTTTTCAACGCAGCTCCTTTCTGTTCTCATTATTAGCGTTTAACCCTTTTACATCTCACCAGCAGCTAGAGGGTACACAGTTCTCTAAAACCTCTTCAGCATTGACTGTTTGTAGACTTTTTGCCAATGGTCAGTCGACGGGTGTGAGTTGAGAACTTTTCGTAGATTAGATTGCATGAGTCTAATACTTCCTGAGGTTGAGCTTTTATCCATTTCCCTTTCTTTAAAAAGAGAGTGAGTAAAACTTACCTCTTCATACTAGCTTCGTGAACATTTTGCCTGTTTTGAATTATTTTTATCCATTCCCTACCTCAGCACAATTTTGAGGGCAGGTGTCCTTTACAGCCCTGCGTCCTTGTGAATGAATGGTAAGTGACCATTAGCTGTGGGTTAAAAGCTGCTGTTGCGGGAATCGGCCACAAGGCGGCAGCATTTCTCCTTTACCAAATCTGGTTACTAGGGCAACAGAGCCTTACTGGAAGTGGTGTTCTAGGTTGTAAATTAGAATGGAATGTGCGAGGAAAAAGCCCTTTAAGTTTATGTCTCATTACTTCTTGTTGGTATTTTTAACTTAATTTTTATTTTTTATCACAGCAAACTTGATTACAATGTTTTGTTTGTTCTAGGTGTGCAAGATGTGGTTCTTTCACACATATACATATATCTATTCTTCTTCGGATCCTTTTCCCATGTAGGTTATGACACAGTGTTGAGTAGTCTTCTCTTGGTATTGCGTAGGTCTTTGGTGATTATATATTTCACATGTGTTTGTATCTCTCTGTTCACCTCAATACGGTAATGTATCCAATCTTCACACCTTTCCATTTGGTGAACCATAAGTTTTTTAAATGAATCTATGATAGTGTTTCTCTGTGGAAATACCTTTGTCTGTATCATTTTTTAGGTAACACCTATATGTGATATGATAGGCTATGTGTCTTTCGCTTTCTCACTTACTCCGAGTTGCGTGATTACTTCTAGACTCATCTATGGTGCTGCAAATGGCATTGTTTCATTTTTTCACTAGCTCATATTCCATCTGTACAGGTAGCAGTTCTTCTTTGTCCACCCATCTGTCGTTGGACTTTTTGGCTACTTCCGTATCTTGGCCATTGTTATACTATGCAATGCAGATTTGCGTACCTGTGTCCTTCCAATTCTGTCTTCTTAGGTTATAGGTCCAGGAATAGGTCTGCTGGATCATATGGTAGCTCAATGTTTACCTTTTAAAGGCACCTCTATTCTGATCTCTTTAGTGGCTCTTTCCAGGTTACGTCCCACTTAAAGTGGAGGGTATGTATTTCTTCCCAGCACCTTCAGCATTTATTCTTTGTAGTTTTTGCTGATGGTTATTCTGAGTGGTGTGAGCTGATACCTCTTTGTGGTTGAATTTGCATGTGTCTCATAATGCGTTGAAATTGAGCTGTAAGACATGTCCTTTTTATTTTTCCAGCTGTGATTGGAGCTTATTTCTTCAAAGTGTTTTCTTAAAGTATGTGTCACCGTTTGAAATATTTTGGCCATGATCTCCCTCAAGACATTTTGAGGGCAGGTTTCATTTACAGCCCTGCAGTACTTGTTCATATGAAGTGACCATTAGCTCAGGCTTTAAACCTGCTTTTGCAGGTAACGGCCAGAGAGCGGCAGCCTTTCTACGTTCCCCTTGCTGCTACTAGGGAAACAGACCTACCGGTCCGTGGTGTTCTTCGGTTATAAATTAGAGTGCAATGTGCCCGGATAAACCCACAAATGTTGATGTCTCCTTGCTTTTCTTTGTTTTTAAATTTAATTTATATTTATTATTAATTAGAGTAATATTCCATTGTGTACGTGGACCACTTCTTCTTGGTGCATTCCTCGGTTGATGGACATTTTCATTGCTTCCAAGTGTTGGCTATGGTAAATATTGCTGGCGTACAGGTTTGCCAGCCTGTGACTTTTTGATTCTCATTTTCTCAGGTGATAGGCCAAGCAGTGGTTGTGATTGATTGACTGGTAGCTCAATGTTTCCCTTTTCAAAGCACCTACATTGTGTTTTCATTAGTGGCTCTTTACATGCCCCCCCTTACCACCGAGGGTACGCATTTCTCCACACTCCCTTCACCGTTTATTTTTTGCAGCACTTTTCCTAATGGCCATTGTGACTGCTGCGAGCTGATAGGTTTTTGTAATATGGGTATGCATGTCATTAAAATTTTTAAAATTCATCATATTCCTACGCCTTTTTCTTTTCTCTTAAAAGAAAAAACCGTGAGTACAATATAGCTCTTGAAATTGTCTTCTTCGAAGGTTGCCCTCTTCTGAATTTTTTGGTCGATTTTTGACCCCAGAAATTTTCTGGAGGGCGGGCGCCATTTACAGAACTGCAAGTTGGTGAAAATTTAGTGACCTTTTGCAGTGGGTTCAAAGCTGCTGTTGTGGGAAACGTCCACAAGGAGGTAGCATTTCTCCATTCCCCAATCTGGGTACTAGGGCAGCAGAGCCTTTCTGGAAGTCATTGTCCTAGGTTGTAAATTAGAATGGAATTTGCCAGGAGAAATCCCCATAAGTTTATGTCTCATTACTTCTTCTTGGTTTTTAAAATTTTTTTAATCTGGGTAAAGTTTAGAAAATTGTTTGTCCTAGGTGTACACAATCTGGTTCATTTGTACATTATGTATGTCTATTAATGTACAGATCCTCTTCCCATGTAAAATATTACAGTGTTCCGTCGACCTCCCTTGCTATATGTTCGGTCTTTTTGATACATGTATATAATATGTATTTGTATATGTATAGTCACACTAATCTTCATTTCTCAATTTCCCCCCTCCTTTCCTTTTAGATGAGCATAGTTTGTTTTCTACGCCTGTGAGTGTCTTTCTCTTTGGAAATATGTTCATCTGTGTCAGTTATTAGATAATGCCGTACGTGATAATATGGGATATAGGTCTTTTGCTTTCCGACCTCCTTCATGTTTTGTGATTATCTCCAGGCTCATCTATGGTGCCTCAAAGAGCAGTGCTTCAATGTTTTCCATGGCTAATATTCCATTGTGTACATGGACCACTTCTTCTTGGTGCATTCCTCTGTTGATGGACATTTTCGTTGCTTCCAAGCGTTGCCTATGGTAAATATTGCTGGAGTGCAGGATTGCCAGCCTGCGATTTTTGATTTTCATTCTCTCAGGTGATAGACCCAGCAGTGGGTATGATTGATTGACTGGTATGGTAGCTCAACGTTTACCTTTTCAAGGCACCTCAATTGTGCTGTCATTAGTGGCTCTTACCACGTCCCCCTTAGAATCGAGGGTACGCATTTCTCCACAATCACGTCAGCATTTCTTGTTTGCAGCATTTTTGTTGATGGCCATTCTGACTGGGGTGAGCTGATAGGTTTTTGTAATTTGGGTTTACATGTCTGTAAAAATTCCTACAATTCATCATTTTTCCACGCCTTTTGCTTTTCTGTTAAAAGAAAAAAGAGTGTGAGTATAATATACCTCTTCAAATTTTCTTTTTGGAAGGTTGCACTCTAGAATTTTTTGGTCGATTTTCGACCTCAGTATTTTTTGGAGGGCAGGTGTCATTTACAGAACTGCAATTGGTGAACATTTAGTGACCTTTTGCAGTGGGTTTAAAGCTGCTGTTGTGGGAAACGGCCACAAGGATGCAGCATTTCTCCATTCCCAAATCGGGGTACTAGGGCAGCAGAGCCGTTCTGGAAGTCGTTTGCCTAGGTGGTCAATTTGAATGGAATGTGCCAGGAAAACCCCCCATAAGTTTATGTCTCATTACTCCTAGTTCGTTGTTTTAATTTTTTCAATTGGGGTAATGGTTAGAATGTTGCTTGTCCAAGGTGTACACACTCTGGTTCATCTACATATTCTATATACCTATTTATGTAGAGATCCTCTTCCCGTGTAAATTATTACAGAGTGTTCCGTAAACCTTCCTTGCTATATGGTCGGTCTTTTTGATATATGTATATAATATGTATTTGTATACATATGGTAACGCTAATCTTCATTTATCCATTCCCCCACCTTTCCTTTTAGATAAGCATAGTTTTTTTTTTTTAATAAGTCTGTGATGGACTTTCTCTGTGGAAATATGTTCATTTGTGTCAGTTATTAGAGAACGCCTATAAGTGATATCATGGGATATAGGACTTTTGCTTTCCGACTTACCTCATGTTCTGTGATTATCTCCAAGATCATCTATGGTGCCTCAAAGAGCAGTGTTTCATTGTTTTCCATGGCTAGTATTCATTGTGTACATGGGCCGCTTCTTCCTTTTCCTTTCATCTGTTGATGGACATTTTGGTTGCTTCACTGTCTTGTCTATTGTGAATAAGGCTGCAGTGCAGCTTTTGCAGCCCGGGTCTTCTTCATTCTGGTCTTCTCAGGTGAGAGGCCCATTGGTGCGCCTGCTGGATTGAATGGTACCTCAATTTTTCCTTTTCAACGCAGCTCCTTTCTGTTCTCATTATTAGCGTTTAACCCTTTTACATCTCACCAGCAGCTAGAGGGTACACAGTTCTCTAAAACCTCTTCAGCATTGACTGTTTGTAGACTTTTTGCCAATGGTCAGTCGACGGGTGTGAGTTGAGAACTTTTCGTAGATTAGATTGCATGAGTCTAATACTTCCTGAGGTTGAGCTTTTATCCATTTCCCTTTCTTTAAAAAGAGAGTGAGTAAAACTTACCTCTTCATACTAGCTTCGTGAACATTTTGCCTGTTTTGAATTATTTTTATCCATTCCCTACCTCAGCACAATTTTGAGGGCAGGTGTCCTTTACAGCCCTGCGTCCTTGTGAATGAATGGTAAGTGACCATTAGCTGTGGGTTAAAAGCTGCTGTTGCGGGAATCGGCCACAAGGCGGCAGCATTTCTCCTTTACCAAATCTGGTTACTAGGGCAACAGAGCCTTACTGGAAGTGGTGTTCTAGGTTGTAAATTAGAATGGAATGTGCGAGGAAAAAGCCCTTTAAGTTTATGTCTCATTACTTCTTGTTGGTATTTTTAACTTAATTTTTATTTTTTATCACAGCAAACTTGATTACAATGTTTTGTTTGTTCTAGGTGTGCAAGATGTGGTTCTTTCACACATATACATATATCTATTCTTCTTCGGATCCTTTTCCCATGTAGGTTATGACACAGTGTTGAGTAGTCTTCTCTTGGTATTGCGTAGGTCTTTGGTGATTATATATTTCACATGTGTTTGTATCTCTCTGTTCACCTCAATACGGTAATGTATCCAATCTTCACACCTTTCCATTTGGTGAACCATAAGTTTTTTAAATGAATCTATGATAGTGTTTCTCTGTGGAAATACCTTTGTCTGTATCATTTTTTAGGTAACACCTATATGTGATATGATAGGCTATGTGTCTTTCGCTTTCTCACTTACTCCGAGTTGCGTGATTACTTCTAGACTCATCTATGGTGCTGCAAATGGCATTGTTTCATTTTTTCACTAGCTCATATTCCATCTGTACAGGTAGCAGTTCTTCTTTGTCCACCCATCTGTCGTTGGACTTTTTGGCTACTTCCGTATCTTGGCCATTGTTATACTATGCAATGCAGATTTGCGTACCTGTGTCCTTCCAATTCTGTCTTCTTAGGTTATAGGTCCAGGAATAGGTCTGCTGGATCATATGGTAGCTCAATGTTTACCTTTTAAAGGCACCTCTATTCTGATCTCTTTAGTGGCTCTTTCCAGGTTACGTCCCACTTAAAGTGGAGGGTATGTATTTCTTCCCAGCACCTTCAGCATTTATTCTTTGTAGTTTTTGCTGATGGTTATTCTGAGTGGTGTGAGCTGATACCTCTTTGTGGTTGAATTTGCATGTGTCTCATAATGCGTTGAAATTGAGCTGTAAGACATGTCCTTTTTATTTTTCCAGCTGTGATTGGAGCTTATTTCTTCAAAGTGTTTTCTTAAAGTATGTGTCACCGTTTGAAATATTTTGGCCATGATCTCCCTCAAGACATTTTGAGGGCAGGTTTCATTTACAGCCCTGCAGTACTTGTTCATATGAAGTGACCATTAGCTCAGGCTTTAAACCTGCTTTTGCAGGTAACGGCCAGAGAGCGGCAGCCTTTCTACGTTCCCCTTGCTGCTACTAGGGAAACAGACCTACCGGTCCGTGGTGTTCTTCGGTTATAAATTAGAGTGCAATGTGCCCGGATAAACCCACAAATGTTGATGTCTCCTTGCTTTTCTTTGTTTTTAAATTTAATTTATATTTATTATTAATTAGAGTAATATTCCATTGTGTACGTGGACCACTTCTTCTTGGTGCATTCCTCGGTTGATGGACATTTTCATTGCTTCCAAGTGTTGGCTATGGTAAATATTGCTGGCGTACAGGTTTGCCAGCCTGTGACTTTTTGATTCTCATTTTCTCAGGTGATAGGCCAAGCAGTGGTTGTGATTGATTGACTGGTAGCTCAATGTTTCCCTTTTCAAAGCACCTACATTGTGTTTTCATTAGTGGCTCTTTACATGCCCCCCCTTACCACCGAGGGTACGCATTTCTCCACACTCCCTTCACCGTTTATTTTTTGCAGCACTTCTCCTAATGGCCATTGTGACTGCTGCGAGCTGATAGGTTTTTGTAATATGGGTATGCATGTCATTAAAATTTTTAAAATTCATCATATTCCTACGCCTTTTTCTTTTCTCTTAAAAGAAAAAACCGTGAGTACAATATAGCTCTTGAAATTGTCTTCTTCGAAGGTTGCCCTCTTCTGAATTTTTTGGTCGATTTTTGACCCCAGAAATTTTCTGGAGGGCGGGCGCCATTTACAGAACTGCAAGTTGGTGAAAATTTAGTGACCTTTTGCAGTGGGTTCAAAGCTGCTGTTGTGGGAAACGTCCACAAGGAGGTAGCATTTCTCCATTCCCCAATCTGGGTACTAGGGCAGCAGAGCCTTTCTGGAAGTCATTGTCCTAGGTTGTAAATTAGAATGGAATTTGCCAGGAGAAATCCCCATAAGTTTATGTCTCATTACTTCTTCTTGGTTTTTAAAATTTTTTTAATCTGGGTAAAGTTTAGAAAATTGTTTGTCCTAGGTGTACACAATCTGGTTCATTTGTACATTATGTATGTCTATTAATGTACAGATCCTCTTCCCATGTAAAATATTACAGTGTTCCGTCGACCTCCCTTGCTATATGTTCGGTCTTTTTGATACATGTATATAATATGTATTTGTATATGTATAGTCACACTAATCTTCATTTCTCAATTTCCCCCCTCCTTTCCTTTTAGATGAGCATAGTTTGTTTTCTACGCCTGTGAGTGTCTTTCTCTTTGGAAATATGTTCATCTGTGTCAGTTATTAGATAATGCCGTACGTGATAATATGGGATATAGGTCTTTTGCTTTCCGACCTCCTTCATGTTTTGTGATTATCTCCAGGCTCATCTATGGTGCCTCAAAGAGCAGTGCTTCAATGTTTTCCATGGCTAATATTCCATTGTGTACATGGACCACTTCTTCTTGGTGCATTCCTCTGTTGATGGACATTTTCGTTGCTTCCAAGCGTTGCCTATGGTAAATATTGCTGGAGTGCAGGATTGCCAGCCTGCGATTTTTGATTTTCATTCTCTCAGGTGATAGACCCAGCAGTGGGTATGATTGATTGACTGGTATGGTAGCTCAACGTTTACCTTTTCAAGGCACCTCAATTGTGCTGTCATTAGTGGCTCTTACCACGTCCCCCTTAGAATCGAGGGTACGCATTTCTCCACAATCACGTCAGCATTTCTTGTTTGCAGCATTTTTGTTGATGGCCATTCTGACTGGGGTGAGCTGATAGGTTTTTGTAATTTGGGTTTACATGTCTGTAAAAATTCCTACAATTCATCATTTTTCCACGCCTTTTGCTTTTCTGTTAAAAGAAAAAAGAGTGTGAGTATAATATACCTCTTCAAATTTTCTTTTTGGAAGGTTGCACTCTAGAATTTTTTGGTCGATTTTCGACCTCAGTATTTTTTGGAGGGCAGGTGTCATTTACAGAACTGCAATTGGTGAACATTTAGTGACCTTTTGCAGTGGGTTTAAAGCTGCTGTTGTGGGAAACGGCCACAAGGATGCAGCATTTCTCCATTCCCAAATCGGGGTACTAGGGCAGCAGAGCCGTTCTGGAAGTCGTTTGCCTAGGTGGTCAATTTGAATGGAATGTGCCAGGAAAACCCCCCATAAGTTTATGTCTCATTACTCCTAGTTCGTTGTTTTAATTTTTTCAATTGGGGTAATGGTTAGAATGTTGCTTGTCCAAGGTGTACACACTCTGGTTCATCTACATATTCTATATACCTATTTATGTAGAGATCCTCTTCCCGTGTAAATTATTACAGAGTGTTCCGTAAACCTTCCTTGCTATATGGTCGGTCTTTTTGATATATGTATATAATATGTATTTGTATACATATGGTAACGCTAATCTTCATTTATCCATTCCCCCACCTTTCCTTTTAGATAAGCATAGTTTTTTTTTTTTTTAATAAGTCTGTGATGGACTTTCTCTGTGGAAATATGTTCATTTGTGTCAGTTATTAGAGAACGCCTATAAGTGATATCATGGGATATAGGACTTTTGCTTTCCGACTTACCTCATGTTCTGTGATTATCTCCAAGATCATCTATGGTGCCTCAAAGAGCAGTGTTTCATTGTTTTCCATGGCTAGTATTCATTGTGTACATGGGCCGCTTCTTCCTTTTCCTTTCATCTGTTGATGGACATTTTGGTTGCTTCACTGTCTTGTCTATTGTGAATAAGGCTGCAGTGCAGCTTTTGCAGCCCGGGTCTTCTTCATTCTGGTCTTCTCAGGTGAGAGGCCCATTGGTGCGCCTGCTGGATTGAATGGTACCTCAATTTTTCCTTTTCAACGCAGCTCCTTTCTGTTCTCATTATTAGCGTTTAACCCTTTTACATCTCACCAGCAGCTAGAGGGTACACAGTTCTCTAAAACCTCTTCAGCATTGACTGTTTGTAGACTTTTTGCCAATGGTCAGTCGACGGGTGTGAGTTGAGAACTTTTCGTAGATTAGATTGCATGAGTCTAATACTTCCTGAGGTTGAGCTTTTATCCATTTCCCTTTCTTTAAAAAGAGAGTGAGTAAAACTTACCTCTTCATACTAGCTTCGTGAACATTTTGCCTGTTTTGAATTATTTTTATCCATTCCCTACCTCAGCACAATTTTGAGGGCAGGTGTCCTTTACAGCCCTGCGTCCTTGTGAATGAATGGTAAGTGACCATTAGCTGTGGGTTAAAAGCTGCTCTTGCGGGAATCGGCCACAAGGCGGCAGCATTTCTCCTTTACCAAATCTGGTTACTAGGGCAACAGAGCCTTACTGGAAGTGGTGTTCTAGGTTGTAAATTAGAATGGAATGTGCGAGGAAAAAGCCCTTTAAGTTTATGTCTCATTACTTCTTGTTGGTATTTTTAACTTAATTTTTATTTTTTATCACAGCAAACTTGATTACAATGTTTTGTTTGTTCTAGGTGTGCAAGATGTGGTTCTTTCACACATATACATATATCTATTCTTCTTCGGATCCTTTTCCCATGTAGGTTATGACACAGTGTTGAGTAGTCTTCTCTTGGTATTGCGTAGGTCTTTGGTGATTATATATTTCACATGTGTTTGTATCTCTCTGTTCACCTCAATACGGTAATGTATCCAATCTTCACACCTTTCCATTTGGTGAACCATAAGTTTTTTAAATGAATCTATGATAGTGTTTCTCTGTGGAAATACCTTTGTCTGTATCATTTTTTAGGTAACACCTATATGTGATATGATAGGCTATGTGTCTTTCGCTTTCTCACTTACTCCGAGTTGCGTGATTACTTCTAGACTCATCTATGGTGCTGCAAATGGCATTGTTTCATTTTTTCACTAGCTCATATTCCATCTGTACAGGTAGCAGTTCTTCTTTGTCCACCCATCTGTCGTTGGACTTTTTGGCTACTTCCGTATCTTGGCCATTGTTATACTATGCAATGCAGATTTGCGTACCTGTGTCCTTCCAATTCTGTCTTCTTAGGTTATAGGTCCAGGAATAGGTCTGCTGGATCATATGGTAGCTCAATGTTTACCTTTTAAAGGCACCTCTATTCTGATCTCTTTAGTGGCTCTTTCCAGGTTACGTCCCACTTAAAGTGGAGGGTATGTATTTCTTCCCAGCACCTTCAGCATTTATTCTTTGTAGTTTTTGCTGATGGTTATTCTGAGTGGTGTGAGCTGATACCTCTTTGTGGTTGAATTTGCATGTGTCTCATAATGCGTTGAAATTGAGCTGTAAGACATGTCCTTTTTATTTTTCCAGCTGTGATTGGAGCTTATTTCTTCAAAGTGTTTTCTTAAAGTATGTGTCACCGTTTGAAATATTTTGGCCATGATCTCCCTCAAGACATTTTGAGGGCAGGTTTCATTTACAGCCCTGCAGTACTTGTTCATATGAAGTGACCATTAGCTCAGGCTTTAAACCTGCTTTTGCAGGTAACGGCCAGAGAGCGGCAGCCTTTCTACGTTCCCCTTGCTGCTACTAGGGAAACAGACCTACCGGTCCGTGGTGTTCTTCGGTTATAAATTAGAGTGCAATGTGCCCGGATAAACCCACAAATGTTGATGTCTCCTTGCTTTTCTTTGTTTTTAAATTTAATTTATATTTATTATTAATTAGAGTAATATTCCATTGTGTACGTGGACCACTTCTTCTTGGTGCATTCCTCGGTTGATGGACATTTTCATTGCTTCCAAGTGTTGGCTATGGTAAATATTGCTGGCGTACAGGTTTGCCAGCCTGTGACTTTTTGATTCTCATTTTCTCAGGTGATAGGCCAAGCAGTGGTTGTGATTGATTGACTGGTAGCTCAATGTTTCCCTTTTCAAAGCACCTACATTGTGTTTTCATTAGTGGCTCTTTACATGCCCCCCCTTACCACCGAGGGTACGCATTTCTCCACACTCCCTTCACCGTTTATTTTTTGCAGCACTTCTCCTAATGGCCATTGTGACTGCTGCGAGCTGATAGGTTTTTGTAATATGGGTATGCATGTCATTAAAATTTTTAAAATTCATCATATTCCTACGCCTTTTTCTTTTCTCTTAAAAGAAAAAACCGTGAGTACAATATAGCTCTTGAAATTGTCTTCTTCGAAGGTTGCCCTCTTCTGAATTTTTTGGTCGATTTTTGACCCCAGAAATTTTCTGGAGGGCGGGCGCCATTTACAGAACTGCAAGTTGGTGAAAATTTAGTGACCTTTTGCAGTGGGTTCAAAGCTGCTGTTGTGGGAAACGTCCACAAGGAGGTAGCATTTCTCCATTCCCCAATCTGGGTACTAGGGCAGCAGAGCCTTTCTGGAAGTCATTGTCCTAGGTTGTAAATTAGAATGGAATTTGCCAGGAGAAATCCCCATAAGTTTATGTCTCATTACTTCTTCTTGGTTTTTAAAATTTTTTTAATCTGGGTAAAGTTTAGAAAATTGTTTGTCCTAGGTGTACACAATCTGGTTCATTTGTACATTATGTATGTCTATTAATGTACAGATCCTCTTCCCATGTAAAATATTACAGTGTTCCGTCGACCTCCCTTGCTATATGTTCGGTCTTTTTGATACATGTATATAATATGTATTTGTATATGTATAGTCACACTAATCTTCATTTCTCAATTTCCCCCCTCCTTTCCTTTTAGATGAGCATAGTTTGTTTTCTACGCCTGTGAGTGTCTTTCTCTTTGGAAATATGTTCATCTGTGTCAGTTATTAGATAATGCCGTACGTGATAATATGGGATATAGGTCTTTTGCTTTCCGACCTCCTTCATGTTTTGTGATTATCTCCAGGCTCATCTATGGTGCCTCAAAGAGCAGTGCTTCAATGTTTTCCATGGCTAATATTCCATTGTGTACATGGACCACTTCTTCTTGGTGCATTCCTCTGTTGATGGACATTTTCGTTGCTTCCAAGCGTTGCCTATGGTAAATATTGCTGGAGTGCAGGATTGCCAGCCTGCGATTTTTGATTTTCATTCTCTCAGGTGATAGACCCAGCAGTGGGTATGATTGATTGACTGGTATGGTAGCTCAACGTTTACCTTTTCAAGGCACCTCAATTGTGCTGTCATTAGTGGCTCTTACCACGTCCCCCTTAGAATCGAGGGTACGCATTTCTCCACAATCACGTCAGCATTTCTTGTTTGCAGCATTTTTGTTGATGGCCATTCTGACTGGGGTGAGCTGATAGGTTTTTGTAATTTGGGTTTACATGTCTGTAAAAATTCCTACAATTCATCATTTTTCCACGCCTTTTGCTTTTCTGTTAAAAGAAAAAAGAAAAAGAGTGTGCGTATAATATACCTCTTCAAATTTTCTTTTTGGAAGGTTGCACTCTAGAATTTTTTGGTCGATTTTCGACCTCAGTATTTTTTGGAGGGCAGGTGTCATTTACAGAACTGCAATTGGTGAACATTTAGTGACCTTTTGCAGTGGGTTTAAAGCTGCTGTTGTGGGAAACGGCCACAAGGATGCAGCATTTCTCCATTCCCAAATCGGGGTACTAGGGCAGCAGAGCCGTTCTGGAAGTCGTTTGCCTAGGTGGTCAATTTGAATGGAATGTGCCAGGAAAACCCCCCATAAGTTTATGTCTCATTACTCCTAGTTCGTTGTTTTAATTTTTTCAATTGGGGTAATGGTTAGAATGTTGCTTGTCCAAGGTGTACACACTCTGGTTCATCTACATATTCTATATACCTATTTATGTAGAGATCCTCTTCCCGTGTAAATTATTACAGAGTGTTCCGTAAACCTTCCTTGCTATATGGTCGGTCTTTTTGATATATGTATATAATATGTATTTGTATACATATGGTAACGCTAATCTTCATTTATCCATTCCCCCACCTTTCCTTTTAGATAAGCATAGTTTTTTTTTTTTTTTAATAAGTCTGTGATGGACTTTCTCTGTGGAAATATGTTCATTTGTGTCAGTTATTAGAGAACGCCTATAAGTGATATCATGGGATATAGGACTTTTGCTTTCCGACTTACCTCATGTTCTGTGATTATCTCCAAGATCATCTATGGTGCCTCAAAGAGCAGTGTTTCATTGTTTTCCATGGCTAGTATTCATTGTGTACATGGGCCGCTTCTTCCTTTTCCTTTCATCTGTTGATGGACATTTTGGTTGCTTCACTGTCTTGTCTATTGTGAATAAGGCTGCAGTGCAGCTTTTGCAGCCCGGGTCTTCTTCATTCTGGTCTTCTCAGGTGAGAGGCCCATTGGTGCGCCTGCTGGATTGAATGGTACCTCAATTTTTCCTTTTCAACGCAGCTCCTTTCTGTTCTCATTATTAGCGTTTAACCCTTTTACATCTCACCAGCAGCTAGAGGGTACACAGTTCTCTAAAACCTCTTCAGCATTGACTGTTTGTAGACTTTTTGCCAATGGTCAGTCGACGGGTGTGAGTTGAGAACTTTTCGTAGATTAGATTGCATGAGTCTAATACTTCCTGAGGTTGAGCTTTTATCCATTTCCCTTTCTTTAAAAAGAGAGTGAGTAAAACTTACCTCTTCATACTAGCTTCGTGAACATTTTGCCTGTTTTGAATTTTTTTTATCCATTCCCTACCTCAGCACAATTTTGAGGGCAGGTGTCCTTTACAGCCCTGCGTCCTTGTGAATGAATGGTAAGTGACCATTAGCTGTGGGTTAAAAGCTGCTCTTGCGGGAATCGGCCACAAGGCGGCAGCATTTCTCCTTTACCAAATCTGGTTACTAGGGCAACAGAGCCTTACTGGAAGTGGTGTTCTAGGTTGCAAATTAGAATGGAATGTGCGAGGCAAAAGCCCTTTAAGTTTATGTCTCATTACTTCTTGTTGGTATTTTTAACTTAATTTTTATTTTTTATCACAGCAAACTTGATTACAATGTTTTGTTTGTTCTAGGTGTGCAAGATGTGGTTCTTTCACACATATACATATATCTATTCTTCTTCGGATCCTTTTCCCATGTAGGTTATGACACAGTGTTGAGTAGTCTTCTCTTGGTATTGCGTAGGTCTTTGGTGATTATGTATTTCACGTGTGTTTGTGTCTCTCTGTTAACCTCAGTATGGTAATGTATCCAATCCTCACACCTTTCCATTTGGTGAACCATAAGTTTTTTTAATGAATCTATGATAGTGTTTCTCTGTGGAAATACCTTTGTCTGTATCATTTTTTAGGTAACACCTATATGTGATATGATAGGCTATGTGTCTTTCGCTTTCTCACTTACTCCGAGTTGCGTGATTACTTCTAGACTCATCTATGGTGCTGCAAATGGCATTGTTTCATTTTTTCACTAGCTCATATTCCATCTGTACAGGTAGCAGTTCTTCTTTGTCCACCCATCTGTCGGTGGACTTTTTGGTTACTTCCATATCTTGGCCATTGTAATACTGTGCAATGCAGATTTGCGTGCCTGTGTCCTTCCAATTCTGTCTTCTTAGGTTATAGGTCCAGGAATAGGTCTGCTGGATCATATGGTAGCTCAATGTTTACCTTTTAAAGGCACCTCTATTCTGATCTCTTTAGTGGCTCTTTCCAGGTTACGTCCCACTTAAAGTGGAGGGTATGTATTTCTTCCCAGCACCTTCAGCATTTATTCTTTGTAGTTTTTGCTGATGGTTATTCTGAGTGGTGTGAGCTGATACCTCTTTGTGGTTGAATTTGCATGTGTCTCATAATGCGTTGAAATTGAGCTTTAAGACTTGTCCTTTTTATTTTTCCAGCTGTGATTGGAGCTTATTTCTTCAAAGTGTTTTCTTAAAGTATGTGTCACCGTTTGAAATATTTTGGCCATGATCTCCCTCAAGACATTTTGAGGGCAGGTTTCATTTACAGCCCTGCAGTACTTGTTCATATGAAGTGACCATTAGCTCAGGCTTTAAACCTGCTTTTGCAGGTAACGGCCAGAGAGCGGCAGCCTTTCTACGTTCCCCTTGCTGCTACTAGGGAAACAGACCTACCGGTCCGTGGTGTTCTTCGGTTATAAATTAGAGTGCAATGTGCCCGGATAAACCCACAAATGTTGATGTCTCCTTGCTTTTCTTTGTTTTTAAATTTAATTTATATTTATTATTAATTAGAGTAATATTCCATTGTGTACGTGGACCACTTCTTCTTGGTGCATTCCTCGGTTGATGGACATTTTCATTGCTTCCAAGTGTTGGCTATGGTAAATATTGCTGGCGTACAGGTTTGCCAGCCTGTGACTTTTTGATTCTCATTTTCTCAGGTGATAGGCCAAGCAGTGGTTGTGATTGATTGACTGGTAGCTCAATGTTTCCCTTTTCAAAGCACCTACATTGTGTTTTCATTAGTGGCTCTTTACATGCCCCCCCTTACCACCGAGGGTACGCATTTCTCCACACTCCCTTCACCGTTTATTTTTTGCAGCACTTCTCCTAATGGCCATTGTGACTGCTGCGAGCTGATAGGTTTTTGTAATATGGGTATGCATGTCATTAAAATTTTTAAAATTCATCATATTCCTACGCCTTTTTCTTTTCTCTTAAAAGAAAAAACCGTGAGTACAATATAGCTCTTGAAATTGTCTTCTTCGAAGGTTGCCCTCTTCTGAATTTTTTGGTCGATTTTTGACCCCAGAAATTTTCTGGAGGGCGGGCGCCATTTACAGAACTGCAAGTTGGTGAAAATTTAGTGACCTTTTGCAGTGGGTTCAAAGCTGCTGTTGTGGGAAACGTCCACAAGGAGGTAGCATTTTTCCATTCCCCAATCTGGGTACTAGGGCAGCAGAGCCTTTCTGGAAGTCATTGTCCTAGGTTGTAAATTAGAATGGAATTTGCCAGGAGAAATCCCCATAAGTTTATGTCTCATTACTTCTTCTTGGTTTTTAAAATTTTTTTAATCTGGGTAAAGTTTAGAAAATTGTTTGTCCTAGGTGTACACAATCTGGTTCATTTGTACATTATGTATGTCTATTAATGTACAGATCCTCTTCCCATGTAAAATATTACAGTGTTCCGTCGACCTCCCTTGCTATATGTTCGGTCTTTTTGATACATGTATATAATATGTATTTGTATATGTATAGTCACACTAATCTTCATTTCTCAATTTCCCCCCTCCTTTCCTTTTAGATGAGCATAGTTTGTTTTCTACGCCTGTGAGTGTCTTTCTCTTTGGAAATATGTTCATCTGTGTCAGTTATTAGATAATGCCGTACGTGATAATATGGGATATAGGTCTTTTGCTTTCCGACCTCCTTCATGTTTTGTGATTATCTCCAGGCTCATCTATGGTGCCTCAAAGAGCAGTGCTTCAATGTTTTCCATGGCTAATATTCCATTGTGTACATGGACCACTTCTTCTTGGTGCATTCCTCTGTTGATGGACATTTTCGTTGCTTCCAAGCGTTGCCTATGGTAAATATTGCTGGAGTGCAGGATTGCCAGCCTGCGATTTTTGATTTTCATTCTCTCAGGTGATAGACCCAGCAGTGGGTATGATTGATTGACTGGTATGGTAGCTCAACGTTTACCTTTTCAAGGCACCTCAATTGTGCTGTCATTAGTGGCTCTTACCACGTCCCCCTTAGAATCGAGGGTACGCATTTCTCCACAATCACGTCAGCATTTCTTGTTTGCAGCATTTTTGTTGATGGCCATTCTGACTGGGGTGAGCTGATAGGTTTTTGTAATTTGGGTTTACATGTCTGTAAAAATTCCTACAATTCATCATTTTTCCACGCCTTTTGCTTTTCTGTTAAAAGAAAAAAGAAAAAGAGTGTGAGTATAATATACCTCTTCAAATTTTCTTTTTGGAAGGTTGCACTCTAGAATTTTTTGGTCGATTTTCGACCTCAGTATTTTTTGGAGGGCAGGTGTCATTTACAGAACTGCAATTGGTGAACATTTAGTGACCTTTTGCAGTGGGTTTAAAGCTGCTGTTGTGGGAAACGGCCACAAGGATGCAGCATTTCTCCATTCCCAAATCGGGGTACTAGGGCAGCAGAGCCGTTCTGGAAGTCGTTTGCCTAGGTGGTCAATTTGAATGGAATGTGCCAGGAAAACCCCCCATAAGTTTATGTCTCATTACTCCTAGTTCGTTGTTTTAATTTTTTCAATTGGGGTAATGGTTAGAATGTTGCTTGTCCAAGGTGTACACACTCTGGTTCATCTACATATTCTATATACCTATTTATGTAGAGATCCTCTTCCCGTGTAAATTATTACAGAGTGTTCCGTAAACCTTCCTTGCTATATGGTCGGTCTTTTTGATATATGTATATAATATGTATTTGTATACATATGGTAACGCTAATCTTCATTTATCCATTCCCCCACCTTTCCTTTTAGATAAGCATAGTTTTTTTTTTTTTTTAATAAGTCTGTGATGGACTTTCTCTGTGGAAATATGTTCATTTGTGTCAGTTATTAGAGAACGCCTATAAGTGATATCATGGGATATAGGACTTTTGCTTTCCGACTTACCTCATGTTCTGTGATTATCTCCAAGATCATCTATGGTGCCTCAAAGAGCAGTGTTTCATTGTTTTCCATGGCTAGTATTCATTGTGTACATGGGCCGCTTCTTCCTTTTCCTTTCATCTGTTGATGGACATTTTGGTTGCTTCACTGTCTTGTCTATTGTGAATAAGGCTGCAGTGCAGCTTTTGCAGCCCGGGTCTTCTTCATTCTGGTCTTCTCAGGTGAGAGGCCCATTGGTGCGCCTGCTGGATTGAATGGTACCTCAATTTTTCCTTTTCAACGCAGCTCCTTTCTGTTCTCATTATTAGCGTTTAACCCTTTTACATCTCACCAGCAGCTAGAGGGTACACAGTTCTCTAAAACCTCTTCAGCATTGACTGTTTGTAGACTTTTTGCCAATGGTCAGTCGACGGGTGTGAGTTGAGAACTTTTCGTAGATTAGATTGCATGAGTCTAATACTTCCTGAGGTTGAGCTTTTATCCATTTCCCTTTCTTTAAAAAGAGAGTGAGTAAAACTTACCTCTTCATACTAGCTTCGTGAACATTTTGCCTGTTTTGAATTTTTTTTATCCATTCCCTACCTCAGCACAATTTTGAGGGCAGGTGTCCTTTACAGCCCTGCGTCCTTGTGAATGAATGGTAAGTGACCATTAGCTGTGGGTTAAAAGCTGCTCTTGCGGGAATCGGCCACAAGGCGGCAGCATTTCTCCTTTACCAAATCTGGTTACTAGGGCAACAGAGCCTTACTGGAAGTGGTGTTCTAGGTTGCAAATTAGAATGGAATGTGCGAGGCAAAAGCCCTTTAAGTTTATGTCTCATTACTTCTTGTTGGTATTTTTAACTTAATTTTTATTTTTTATCACAGCAAACTTGATTACAATGTTTTGTTTGTTCTAGGTGTGCAAGATGTGGTTCTTTCACACATATACATATATCTATTCTTCTTCGGATCCTTTTCCCATGTAGGTTATGACACAGTGTTGAGTAGTCTTCTCTTGGTATTGCGTAGGTCTTTGGTGATTATGTATTTCACGTGTGTTTGTGTCTCTCTGTTAACCTCAGTATGGTAATGTATCCAATCCTCACACCTTTCCATTTGGTGAACCATAAGTTTTTTTAATGAATCTATGATAGTGTTTCTCTGTGGAAATACCTTTGTCTGTATCATTTTTTAGGTAACACCTATATGTGATATGATAGGCTATGTGTCTTTCGCTTTCTCACTTACTCCGAGTTGCGTGATTACTTCTAGACTCATCTATGGTGCTGCAAATGGCATTGTTTCATTTTTTCACTAGCTCATATTCCATCTGTACAGGTAGCAGTTCTTCTTTGTCCACCCATCTGTCGGTGGACTTTTTGGTTACTTCCATATCTTGGCCATTGTAATACTGTGCAATGCAGATTTGCGTGCCTGTGTCCTTCCAATTCTGTCTTCTTAGGTTATAGGTCCAGGAATAGGTCTGCTGGATCATATGGTAGCTCAATGTTTACCTTTTAAAGGCACCTCTATTCTGATCTCTTTAGTGGCTCTTTCCAGGTTACGTCCCACTTAAAGTGGAGGGTATGTATTTCTTCCCAGCACCTTCAGCATTTATTCTTTGTAGTTTTTGCTGATGGTTATTCTGAGTGGTGTGAGCTGATACCTCTTTGTGGTTGAATTTGCATGTGTCTCATAATGCGTTGAAATTGAGCTTTAAGACTTGTCCTTTTTATTTTTCCAGCTGTGATTGGAGCTTATTTCTTCAAAGTGTTTTCTTAAAGTATGTGTCACCGTTTGAAATATTTTGGCCATGATCTCCCTCAAGACATTTTGAGGGCAGGTTTCATTTACAGCCCTGCAGTACTTGTTCATATGAAGTGACCATTAGCTCAGGCTTTAAACCTGCTTTTGCAGGTAACGGCCAGAGAGCGGCAGCCTTTCTACGTTCCCCTTGCTGCTACTAGGGAAACAGACCTACCGGTCCGTGGTGTTCTTCGGTTATAAATTAGAGTGCAATGTGCCCGGATAAACCCACAAATGTTGATGTCTCCTTGCTTTTCTTTGTTTTTAAATTTAATTTATATTTATTATTAATTAGAGTAATATTCCATTGTGTACGTGGACCACTTCTTCTTGGTGCATTCCTCGGTTGATGGACATTTTCATTGCTTCCAAGTGTTGGCTATGGTAAATATTGCTGGCGTACAGGTTTGCCAGCCTGTGACTTTTTGATTCTCATTTTCTCAGGTGATAGGCCAAGCAGTGGTTGTGATTGATTGACTGGTAGCTCAATGTTTCCCTTTTCAAAGCACCTACATTGTGTTTTCATTAGTGGCTCTTTACATGCCCCCCCTTACCACCGAGGGTACGCATTTCTCCACACTCCCTTCACCGTTTATTTTTTGCAGCACTTTTCCTAATGGCCATTGTGACTGCTGCGAGCTGATAGGTTTTTGTAATATGGGTATGCATGTCATTAAAATTTTTAAAATTCATCATATTCCTACGCCTTTTTCTTTTCTCTTAAAAGAAAAAACCGTGAGTACAATATAGCTCTTGAAATTGTCTTCTTCGAAGGTTGCCCTCTTCTGAATTTTTTGGTCGATTTTTGACCCCAGAAATTTTCTGGAGGGCAGGCGCCATTTACAGAACTGCAAGTTGGTGAAAATTTAGTGACCTTTTGCAGTGGGTTCAAAGCTGCTGTTGTGGGAAACGTCCACAAGGAGGTAGCATTTCTCCATTCCCCAATCTGGGTACTAGGGCAGCAGAGCCTTTCTGGAAGTCATTGTCCTAGGTTGTAAATTAGAATGGAATTTGCCAGGAGAAATCCCCATAAGTTTATGTCTCATTACTTCTTCTTGGTTTTTAAAATTTTTTTAATCTGGGTAAAGTTTAGAAAATTGTTTGTCCTAGGTGTACACAATCTGGTTCATTTGTACATTATGTATGTCTATTAATGTACAGATCCTCTTCCCATGTAAAATATTACAGTGTTCCGTCGACCTCCCTTGCTATATGTTCGGTCTTTTTGATACATGTATATAATATGTATTTGTATATGTATAGTCACACTAATCTTCATTTCTCAATTTCCCCCCTCCTTTCCTTTTAGATGAGCATAGTTTGTTTTCTACGCCTGTGAGTGTCTTTCTCTTTGGAAATATGTTCATCTGTGTCAGTTATTAGATAATGCCGTACGTGATAATATGGGATATAGGTCTTTTGCTTTCCGACCTCCTTCATGTTTTGTGATTATCTCCAGGCTCATCTATGGTGCCTCAAAGAGCAGTGCTTCAATGTTTTCCATGGCTAATATTCCATTGTGTACATGGACCACTTCTTCTTGGTGCATTCCTCTGTTGATGGACATTTTCGTTGCTTCCAAGCGTTGCCTATGGTAAATATTGCTGGAGTGCAGGATTGCCAGCCTGCGATTTTTGATTTTCATTCTCTCAGGTGATAGACCCAGCAGTGGGTATGATTGATTGACTGGTATGGTAGCTCAACGTTTACCTTTTCAAGGCACCTCAATTGTGCTGTCATTAGTGGCTCTTACCACGTCCCCCTTAGAATCGAGGGTACGCATTTCTCCACAATCACGTCAGCATTTCTTGTTTGCAGCATTTTTGTTGATGGCCATTCTGACTGGGGTGAGCTGATAGGTTTTTGTAATTTGGGTTTACATGTCTGTAAAAATTCCTACAATTCATCATTTTTCCACGCCTTTTGCTTTTCTGTTAAAAGAAAAAAGAAAAAGAGTGTGAGTATAATATACCTCTTCAAATTTTCTTTTTGGAAGGTTGCACTCTAGAATTTTTTGGTCGATTTTCGACCTCAGTATTTTTTGGAGGGCAGGTGTCATTTACAGAACTGCAATTGGTGAACATTTAGTGACCTTTTGCAGTGGGTTTAAAGCTGCTGTTGTGGGAAACGGCCACAAGGATGCAGCATTTCTCCATTCCCAAATCGGGGTACTAGGGCAGCAGAGCCGTTCTGGAAGTCGTTTGCCTAGGTGGTCAATTTGAATGGAATGTGCCAGGAAAACCCCCCATAAGTTTATGTCTCATTACTCCTAGTTCGTTGTTTTAATTTTTTCAATTGGGGTAATGGTTAGAATGTTGCTTGTCCAAGGTGTACACACTCTGGTTCATCTACATATTCTATATACCTATTTATGTAGAGATCCTCTTCCCGTGTAAATTATTACAGAGTGTTCCGTAAACCTTCCTTGCTATATGGTCGGTCTTTTTGATATATGTATATAATATGTATTTGTATACATATGGTAACGCTAATCTTCATTTATCCATTCCCCCACCTTTCCTTTTAGATAAGCATAGTTTTTTTTTTTTTTAATAAGTCTGTGATGGACTTTCTCTGTGGAAATATGTTCATTTGTGTCAGTTATTAGAGAACGCCTATAAGTGATATCATGGGATATAGGACTTTTGCTTTCCGACTTACCTCATGTTCTGTGATTATCTCCAAGATCATCTATGGTGCCTCAAAGAGCAGTGTTTCATTGTTTTCCATGGCTAGTATTCATTGTGTACATGGGCCGCTTCTTCCTTTTCCTTTCATCTGTTGATGGACATTTTGGTTGCTTCACTGTCTTGTCTATTGTGAATAAGGCTGCAGTGCAGCTTTTGCAGCCCGGGTCTTCTTCATTCTGGTCTTCTCAGGTGAGAGGCCCATTGGTGCGCCTGCTGGATTGAATGGTACCTCAATTTTTCCTTTTCAACGCAGCTCCTTTCTGTTCTCATTATTAGCGTTTAACCCTTTTACATCTCACCAGCAGCTAGAGGGTACACAGTTCTCTAAAACCTCTTCAGCATTGACTGTTTGTAGACTTTTTGCCAATGGTCAGTCGACGGGTGTGAGTTGAGAACTTTTCGTAGATTAGATTGCATGAGTCTAATACTTCCTGAGGTTGAGCTTTTATCCATTTCCCTTTCTTTAAAAAGAGAGTGAGTAAAACTTACCTCTTCATACTAGCTTCGTGAACATTTTGCCTGTTTTGAATTTTTTTTATCCATTCCCTACCTCAGCACAATTTTGAGGGCAGGTGTCCTTTACAGCCCTGCGTCCTTGTGAATGAATGGTAAGTGACCATTAGCTGTGGGTTAAAAGCTGCTCTTGCGGGAATCGGCCACAAGGCGGCAGCATTTCTCCTTTACCAAATCTGGTTACTAGGGCAACAGAGCCTTACTGGAAGTGGTGTTCTAGGTTGCAAATTAGAATGGAATGTGCGAGGCAAAAGCCCTTTAAGTTTATGTCTCATTACTTCTTGTTGGTATTTTTAACTTAATTTTTATTTTTTATCACAGCAAACTTGATTACAATGTTTTGTTTGTTCTAGGTGTGCAAGATGTGGTTCTTTCACACATATACATATATCTATTCTTCTTCGGATCCTTTTCCCATGTAGGTTATGACACAGTGTTGAGTAGTCTTCTCTTGGTATTGCGTAGGTCTTTGGTGATTATGTATTTCACGTGTGTTTGTGTCTCTCTGTTAACCTCAATATGGTAATGTATCCAATCCTCACACCTTTCCATTTGGTGAACCATAAGTTTTTTAAATGAATCTATGATAGTGTTTCTCTGTGGAAATACCTTTGTCTGTATCATTTTTTAGGTAACACCTATATGTGATATGATAGGCTATGTGTCTTTCACTTTCTCACTTACTCCGAGTTGCGTGATTACTTCTAGACTCATCTATGGTGCTGCAAATGGCATTGTTTCATTTTTTCACTAGCTCATATTCCATCTGTACAGGTAGCAGTTCTTCTTTGTCCACCCATCTGTCGGTGGACTTTTTGGCTACTTCCATATCTTGGCCATTGTAATACTGTGCAATGCAGATTTGCGTGCCTGTGTCCTTCCAATTCTGTCTTCTTAGGTTATAGGTCCAGGAATAGGTCTGCTGGATCATATGGTAGCTCAATGTTTACCTTTTAAAGGCACCTCTATTCTGATCTCTTTAGTGGCTCTTTCCAGGTTACGTCCCACTTAAAGTGGAGGGTATGTATTTCTTCCCAGCACCTTCAGCATTTATTCTTTGTAGTTTTTGCTGATGGTTATTCTGAGTGGTGTGAGCTGATACCTCTTTGTGGTTGAATTTGCATGTGTCTCATAATGCGTTGAAATTGAGCTTTAAGACTTGTCCTTTTTATTTTTCCAGCTGTGATTGGAGCTTATTTCTTCAAAGTGTTTTCTTAAAGTATGTGTCACCATTTGAAATATTTTGGCCATGATCTCCCTCAAGACATTTTGAGGGCAGGTTTCATTTACAGCCCTGCAGTACTTGTTCATATGAAGTGACCATTAGCTCAGGCTTTAAACCTGCTTTTGCAGGTAACGGCCAGAGAGCGGCAGCCTTTCTACGTTCCCCTTGCTGCTACTAGGGAAACAGACCTACCGGTCCGTGGTGTTCTTCGGTTATAAATTAGAGTGCAATGTGCCCGGATAAACCCACAAATGTTGATGTCTCCTTGCTTTTCTTTGTTTTTAAATTTAATTTATATTTATTATTAATTAGAGTAATATTCCATTGTGTACGTGGACCACTTCTTCTTGGTGCATTCCTCGGTTGATGGACATTTTCATTGCTTCCAAGTGTTGGCTATGGTAAATATTGCTGGCGTACAGGTTTGCCAGCCTGTGACTTTTTGATTCTCATTTTCTCAGGTGATAGGCCAAGCAGTGGTTGTGATTGATTGACTGGTAGCTCAATGTTTCCCTTTTCAAAGCACCTACATTGTGTTTTCATTAGTGGCTCTTTACATGCCCCCCCTTACCACCGAGGGTACGCATTTCTCCACACTCCCTTCACCGTTTATTTTTTGCAGCACTTTTCCTAATGGCCATTGTGACTGCTGCGAGCTGATAGGTTTTTGTAATATGGGTATGCATGTCATTAAAATTTTTAAAATTCATCATATTCCTACGCCTTTTTCTTTTCTCTTAAAAGAAAAAACCGTGAGTACAATATAGCTCTTGAAATTGTCTTCTTCGAAGGTTGCCCTCTTCTGAATTTTTTGGTCGATTTTTGACCCCAGAAATTTTCTGGAGGGCAGGCGCCATTTACAGAACTGCAAGTTGGTGAAAATTTAGTGACCTTTTGCAGTGGGTTCAAAGCTGCTGTTGTGGGAAACGTCCACAAGGAGGTAGCATTTCTCCATTCCCCAATCTGGGTACTAGGGCAGCAGAGCCTTTCTGGAAGTCATTGTCCTAGGTTGTAAATTAGAATGGAATTTGCCAGGAGAAATCCCCATAAGTTTATGTCTCATTACTTCTTCTTGGTTTTTAAAATTTTTTTAATCTGGGTAAAGTTTAGAAAATTGTTTGTCCTAGGTGTACACAATCTGGTTCATTTGTACATTATGTATGTCTATTAATGTACAGATCCTCTTCCCATGTAAAATATTACAGTGTTCCGTCGACCTCCCTTGCTATATGTTCGGTCTTTTTGATACATGTATATAATATGTATTTGTATATGTATAGTCACACTAATCTTCATTTCTCAATTTCCCCCCTCCTTTCCTTTTAGATGAGCATAGTTTGTTTTCTACGCCTGTGAGTGTCTTTCTCTTTGGAAATATGTTCATCTGTGTCAGTTATTAGATAATGCCGTACGTGATAATATGGGATATAGGTCTTTTGCTTTCCGACCTCCTTCATGTTTTGTGATTATCTCCAGGCTCATCTATGGTGCCTCAAAGAGCAGTGCTTCAATGTTTTCCATGGCTAATATTCCATTGTGTACATGGACCACTTCTTCTTGGTGCATTCCTCTGTTGATGGACATTTTCGTTGCTTCCAAGCGTTGCCTATGGTAAATATTGCTGGAGTGCAGGATTGCCAGCCTGCGATTTTTGATTTTCATTCTCTCAGGTGATAGACCCAGCAGTGGGTATGATTGATTGACTGGTATGGTAGCTCAACGTTTACCTTTTCAAGGCACCTCAATTGTGCTGTCATTAGTGGCTCTTACCACGTCCCCCTTAGAATCGAGGGTACGCATTTCTCCACAATCACGTCAGCATTTCTTGTTTGCAGCATTTTTGTTGATGGCCATTCTGACTGGGGTGAGCTGATAGGTTTTTGTAATTTGGGTTTACATGTCTGTAAAAATTCCTACAATTCATCATTTTTCCACGCCTTTTGCTTTTCTGTTAAAAGAAAAAAGAAAAAGAGTGTGAGTATAATATACCTCTTCAAATTTTCTTTTTGGAAGGTTGCACTCTAGAATTTTTTGGTCGATTTTCGACCTCAGTATTTTTTGGAGGGCAGGTGTCATTTACAGAACTGCAATTGGTGAACATTTAGTGACCTTTTGCAGTGGGTTTAAAGCTGCTGTTGTGGGAAACGGCCACAAGGATGCAGCATTTCTCCATTCCCAAATCGGGGTACTAGGGCAGCAGAGCCGTTCTGGAAGTCGTTTGCCTAGGTGGTCAATTTGAATGGAATGTGCCAGGAAAACCCCCCATAAGTTTATGTCTCATTACTCCTAGTTCGTTGTTTTAATTTTTTCAATTGGGGTAATGGTTAGAATGTTGCTTGTCCAAGGTGTACACACTCTGGTTCATCTACATATTCTATATACCTATTTATGTAGAGATCCTCTTCCCGTGTAAATTATTACAGAGTGTTCCGTAAACCTTCCTTGCTATATGGTCGGTCTTTTTGATATATGTATATAATATGTATTTGTATACATATGGTAACGCTAATCTTCATTTATCCATTCCCCCACCTTTCCTTTTAGATAAGCATAGTTTTTTTTTTTTTTAATAAGTCTGTGATGGACTTTCTCTGTGGAAATATGTTCATTTGTGTCAGTTATTAGAGAACGCCTATAAGTGATATCATGGGATATAGGACTTTTGCTTTCCGACTTACCTCATGTTCTGTGATTATCTCCAAGATCATCTATGGTGCCTCAAAGAGCAGTGTTTCATTGTTTTCCATGGCTAGTATTCATTGTGTACATGGGCCGCTTCTTCCTTTTCCTTTCATCTGTTGATGGACATTTTGGTTGCTTCACTGTCTTGTCTATTGTGAATAAGGCTGCAGTGCAGCTTTTGCAGCCCGGGTCTTCTTCATTCTGGTCTTCTCAGGTGAGAGGCCCATTGGTGCGCCTGCTGGATTGAATGGTACCTCAATTTTTCCTTTTCAACGCAGCTCCTTTCTGTTCTCATTATTAGCGTTTAACCCTTTTACATCTCACCAGCAGCTAGAGGGTACACAGTTCTCTAAAACCTCTTCAGCATTGACTGTTTGTAGACTTTTTGCCAATGGTCAGTCGACGGGTGTGAGTTGAGAACTTTTCGTAGATTAGATTGCATGAGTCTAATACTTCCTGAGGTTGAGCTTTTATCCATTTCCCTTTCTTTAAAAAGAGAGTGAGTAAAACTTACCTCTTCATACTAGCTTCGTGAACATTTTGCCTGTTTTGAATTTTTTTTATCCATTCCCTACCTCAGCACAATTTTGAGGGCAGGTGTCCTTTACAGCCCTGCGTCCTTGTGAATGAATGGTAAGTGACCATTAGCTGTGGGTTAAAAGCTGCTCTTGCGGGAATCGGCCACAAGGCGGCAGCATTTCTCCTTTACCAAATCTGGTTACTAGGGCAACAGAGCCTTACTGGAAGTGGTGTTCTAGGTTGCAAATTAGAATGGAATGTGCGAGGCAAAAGCCCTTTAAGTTTATGTCTCATTACTTCTTGTTGGTATTTTTAACTTAATTTTTATTTTTTATCACAGCAAACTTGATTACAATGTTTTGTTTGTTCTAGGTGTGCAAGATGTGGTTCTTTCACACATATACATATATCTATTCTTCTTCGGATCCTTTTCCCATGTAGGTTATGACACAGTGTTGAGTAGTCTTCTCTTGGTATTGCGTAGGTCTTTGGTGATTATGTATTTCACGTGTGTTTGTGTCTCTCTGTTAACCTCAATATGGTAATGTATCCAATCCTCACACCTTTCCATTTGGTGAACCATAAGTTTTTTAAATGAATCTATGATAGTGTTTCTCTGTGGAAATACCTTTGTCTGTATCATTTTTTAGGTAACACCTATATGTGATATGATAGGCTATGTGTCTTTCGCTTTCTCACTTACTCCGAGTTGCGTGATTACTTCTAGACTCATCTATGGTGCTGCAAATGGCATTGTTTCATTTTTTCACTAGCTCATATTCCATCTGTACAGGTAGCAGTTCTTCTTTGTCCACCCATCTGTCGGTGGACTTTTTGGCTACTTCCATATCTTGGCCATTGTAATACTGTGCAATGCAGATTTGCGTGCCTGTGTCCTTCCAATTCTGTCTTCTTAGGTTATAGGTCCAGGAATAGGTCTGCTGGATCATATGGTAGCTCAATGTTTACCTTTTAAAGGCACCTCTATTCTGATCTCTTTAGTGGCTCTTTCCAGGTTACGTCCCACTTAAAGTGGAGGGTATGTATTTCTTCCCAGCACCTTCAGCATTTATTCTTTGTAGTTTTTGCTGATGGTTATTCTGAGTGGTGTGAGCTGATACCTCTTTGTGGTTGAATTTGCATGTGTCTCATAATGCGTTGAAATTGAGCTTTAAGACTTGTCCTTTTTATTTTTCCAGCTGTGATTGGAGCTTATTTCTTCAAAGTGTTTTCTTAAAGTATGTGTCACCGTTTGAAATATTTTGGCCATGATCTCCCTCAAGACATTTTGAGGGCAGGTTTCATTTACAGCCCTGCAGTACTTGTTCATATGAAGTGACCATTAGCTCAGGCTTTAAACCTGCTTTTGCAGGTAACGGCCAGAGAGCGGCAGCCTTTCTACGTTCCCCTTGCTGCTACTAGGGAAACAGACCTACCGGTCCGTGGTGTTCTTCGGTTATAAATTAGAGTGCAATGTGCCCGGATAAACCCACAAATGTTGATGTCTCCTTGCTTTTCTTTGTTTTTAAATTTAATTTATATTTATTATTAATTAGAGTAATATTCCATTGTGTACGTGGACCACTTCTTCTTGGTGCATTCCTCGGTTGATGGACATTTTCATTGCTTCCAAGTGTTGGCTATGGTAAATATTGCTGGCGTACAGGTTTGCCAGCCTGTGACTTTTTGATTCTCATTTTCTCAGGTGATAGGCCAAGCAGTGGTTGTGATTGATTGACTGGTAGCTCAATGTTTCCCTTTTCAAAGCACCTACATTGTGTTTTCATTAGTGGCTCTTTACATGCCCCCCCTTACCACCGAGGGTACGCATTTCTCCACACTCCCTTCACCGTTTATTTTTTGCAGCACTTTTCCTAATGGCCATTGTGACTGCTGCGAGCTGATAGGTTTTTGTAATATGGGTATGCATGTCATTAAAATTTTTAAAATTCATCATATTCCTACGCCTTTTTCTTTTCTCTTAAAAGAAAAAACCGTGAGTACAATATAGCTCTTGAAATTGTCTTCTTCGAAGGTTGCCCTCTTCTGAATTTTTTGGTCGATTTTTGACCCCAGAAATTTTCTGGAGGGCAGGCGCCATTTACAGAACTGCAAGTTGGTGAAAATTTAGTGACCTTTTGCAGTGGGTTCAAAGCTGCTGTTGTGGGAAACGTCCACAAGGAGGTAGCATTTCTCCATTCCCCAATCTGGGTACTAGGGCAGCAGAGCCTTTCTGGAAGTCATTGTCCTAGGTTGTAAATTAGAATGGAATTTGCCAGGAGAAATCCCCATAAGTTTATGTCTCATTACTTCTTCTTGGTTTTTAAAATTTTTTTAATCTGGGTAAAGTTTAGAAAATTGTTTGTCCTAGGTGTACACAATCTGGTTCATTTGTACATTATGTATGTCTATTAATGTACAGATCCTCTTCCCATGTAAAATATTACAGTGTTCCGTCGACCTCCCTTGCTATATGTTCGGTCTTTTTGATACATGTATATAATATGTATTTGTATATGTATAGTCACACTAATCTTCATTTCTCAATTTCCCCCCTCCTTTCCTTTTAGATGAGCATAGTTTGTTTTCTACGCCTGTGAGTGTCTTTCTCTTTGGAAATATGTTCATCTGTGTCAGTTATTAGATAATGCCGTACGTGATAATATGGGATATAGGTCTTTTGCTTTCCGACCTACTTCATGTTTTGTGATTATCTCCAGGCTCATCTATGGTGCCTCAAAGAGCAGTGCTTCAATGTTTTCCATGGCTAATATTCCATTGTGTACATGGACCACTTCTTCTTGGTGCATTCCTCTGTTGATGGACATTTTCGTTGCTTCCAAGCGTTGCCTATGGTAAATATTGCTGGAGTGCAGGATTGCCAGCCTGCGATTTTTGATTTTCATTCTCTCAGGTGATAGACCCAGCAGTGGGTATGATTGATTGACTGGTATGGTAGCTCAACGTTTACCTTTTCAAGGCACCTCAATTGTGCTGTCATTAGTGGCTCTTACCACGTCCCCCTTAGAATCGAGGGTACGCATTTCTCCACAATCACGTCAGCATTTCTTGTTTGCAGCATTTTTGTTGATGGCCATTCTGACTGGGGTGAGCTGATAGGTTTTTGTAATTTGGGTTTACATGTCTGTAAAAATTCCTACAATTCATCATTTTTCCACGCCTTTTGCTTTTCTGTTAAAAGAAAAAAGAAAAAGAGTGTGAGTATAATATACCTCTTCAAATTTTCTTTTTGGAAGGTTGCACTCTAGAATTTTTTGGTCGATTTTCGACCTCAGTATTTTTTGGAGGGCAGGTGTCATTTACAGAACTGCAATTGGTGAACATTTAGTGACCTTTTGCAGTGGGTTTAAAGCTGCTGTTGTGGGAAACGGCCACAAGGATGCAGCATTTCTCCATTCCCAAATCGGGGTACTAGGGCAGCAGAGCCGTTCTGGAAGTCGTTTGCCTAGGTGGTCAATTTGAATGGAATGTGCCAGGAAAACCCCCCATAAGTTTATGTCTCATTACTCCTAGTTCGTTGTTTTAATTTTTTCAATTGGGGTAATGGTTAGAATGTTGCTTGTCCAAGGTGTACACACTCTGGTTCATCTACATATTCTATATACCTATTTATGTAGAGATCCTCTTCCCGTGTAAATTATTACAGAGTGTTCCGTAAACCTTCCTTGCTATATGGTCGGTCTTTTTGATATATGTATATAATATGTATTTGTATACATATGGTAACGCTAATCTTCATTTATCCATTCCCCCACCTTTCCTTTTAGATAAGCATAGTTTTTTTTTTTTTTAATAAGTCTGTGATGGACTTTCTCTGTGGAAATATGTTCATTTGTGTCAGTTATTAGAGAACGCCTATAAGTGATATCATGGGATATAGGACTTTTGCTTTCCGACTTACCTCATGTTCTGTGATTATCTCCAAGATCATCTATGGTGCCTCAAAGAGCAGTGTTTCATTGTTTTCCATGGCTAGTATTCATTGTGTACATGGGCCGCTTCTTCCTTTTCCTTTCATCTGTTGATGGACATTTTGGTTGCTTCACTGTCTTGTCTATTGTGAATAAGGCTGCAGTGCAGCTTTTGCAGCCCGGGTCTTCTTCATTCTGGTCTTCTCAGGTGAGAGGCCCATTGGTGCGCCTGCTGGATTGAATGGTACCTCAATTTTTCCTTTTCAACGCAGCTCCTTTCTGTTCTCATTATTAGCGTTTAACCCTTTTACATCTCACCAGCAGCTAGAGGGTACACAGTTCTCTAAAACCTCTTCAGCATTGACTGTTTGTAGACTTTTTGCCAATGGTCAGTCGACGGGTGTGAGTTGAGAACTTTTCGTAGATTAGATTGCATGAGTCTAATACTTCCTGAGGTTGAGCTTTTATCCATTTCCCTTTCTTTAAAAAGAGAGTGAGTAAAACTTACCTCTTCATACTAGCTTCGTGAACATTTTGCCTGTTTTGAATTTTTTTTATCCATTCCCTACCTCAGCACAATTTTGAGGGCAGGTGTCCTTTACAGCCCTGCGTCCTTGTGAATGAATGGTAAGTGACCATTAGCTGTGGGTTAAAAGCTGCTCTTGCGGGAATCGGCCACAAGGCGGCAGCATTTCTCCTTTACCAAATCTGGTTACTAGGGCAACAGAGCCTTACTGGAAGTGGTGTTCTAGGTTGCAAATTAGAATGGAATGTGCGAGGCAAAAGCCCTTTAAGTTTATGTCTCATTACTTCTTGTTGGTATTTTTAACTTAATTTTTATTTTTTATCACAGCAAACTTGATTACAATGTTTTGTTTGTTCTAGGTGTGCAAGATGTGGTTCTTTCACACATATACATATATCTATTCTTCTTCGGATCCTTTTCCCATGTAGGTTATGACACAGTGTTGAGTAGTCTTCTCTTGGTATTGCGTAGGTCTTTGGTGATTATGTATTTCACGTGTGTTTGTGTCTCTCTGTTAACCTCAGTATGGTAATGTATCCAATCCTCACACCTTTCCATTTGGTGAACCATAAGTTTTTTAAATGAATCTATGATAGTGTTTCTCTGTGGAAATACCTTTGTCTGTATCATTTTTTAGGTAACACCTATATGTGATATGATAGGCTATGTGTCTTTCGCTTTCTCACTTACTCCGAGTTGCGTGATTACTTCTAGACTCATCTATGGTGCTGCAAATGGCATTGTTTCATTTTTTCACTAGCTCATATTCCATCTGTACAGGTAGCAGTTCTTCTTTGTCCACCCATCTGTCGGTGGACTTTTTGGCTACTTCCATATCTTGGCCATTGTAATACTGTGCAATGCAGATTTGCGTGCCTGTGTCCTTCCAATTCTGTCTTCTTAGGTTATAGGTCCAGGAATAGGTCTGCTGGATCATATGGTAGCTCAATGTTTACCTTTTAAAGGCACCTCTATTCTGATCTCTTTAGTGGCTCTTTCCAGGTTACGTCCCACTTAAAGTGGAGGGTATGTATTTCTTCCCAGCACCTTCAGCATTTATTCTTTGTAGTTTTTGCTGATGGTTATTCTGAGTGGTGTGAGCTGATACCTCTTTGTGGTTGAATTTGCATGTGTCTCATAATGCGTTGAAATTGAGCTTTAAGACTTGTCCTTTTTATTTTTCCAGCTGTGATTGGAGCTTATTTCTTCAAAGTGTTTTCTTAAAGTATGTGTCACCGTTTGAAATATTTTGGCCATGATCTCCCTCAAGACATTTTGAGGGCAGGTTTCATTTACAGCCCTGCAGTACTTGTTCATATGAAGTGACCATTAGCTCAGGCTTTAAACCTGCTTTTGCAGGTAACGGCCAGAGAGCGGCAGCCTTTCTACGTTCCCCTTGCTGCTACTAGGGAAACAGACCTACCGGTCCGTGGTGTTCTTCGGTTATAAATTAGAGTGCAATGTGCCCGGATAAACCCACAAATGTTGATGTCTCCTTGCTTTTCTTTGTTTTTAAATTTAATTTATATTTATTATTAATTAGAGTAATATTCCATTGTGTACGTGGACCACTTCTTCTTGGTGCATTCCTCGGTTGATGGACATTTTCATTGCTTCCAAGTGTTGGCTATGGTAAATATTGCTGGCGTACAGGTTTGCCAGCCTGTGACTTTTTGATTCTCATTTTCTCAGGTGATAGGCCAAGCAGTGGTTGTGATTGATTGACTGGTAGCTCAATGTTTCCCTTTTCAAAGCACCTACATTGTGTTTTCATTAGTGGCTCTTTACATGCCCCCCCTTACCACCGAGGGTACGCATTTCTCCACACTCCCTTCACCGTTTATTTTTTGCAGCACTTTTCCTAATGGCCATTGTGACTGCTGCGAGCTGATAGGTTTTTGTAATATGGGTATGCATGTCATTAAAATTTTTAAAATTCATCATATTCCTACGCCTTTTTCTTTTCTCTTAAAAGAAAAAACCGTGAGTACAATATAGCTCTTGAAATTGTCTTCTTCGAAGGTTGCCCTCTTCTGAATTTTTTGGTCGATTTTTGACCCCAGAAATTTTCTGGAGGGCAGGCGCCATTTACAGAACTGCAAGTTGGTGAAAATTTAGTGACCTTTTGCAGTGGGTTCAAAGCTGCTGTTGTGGGAAACGTCCACAAGGAGGTAGCATTTCTCCATTCCCCAATCTGGGTACTAGGGCAGCAGAGCCTTTCTGGAAGTCATTGTCCTAGGTTGTAAATTAGAATGGAATTTGCCAGGAGAAATCCCCATAAGTTTATGTCTCATTACTTCTTCTTGGTTTTTAAAATTTTTTTAATCTGGGTAAAGTTTAGAAAATTGTTTGTCCTAGGTGTACACAATCTGGTTCATTTGTACATTATGTATGTCTATTAATGTACAGATCCTCTTCCCATGTAAAATATTACAGTGTTCCGTCGACCTCCCTTGCTATATGTTCGGTCTTTTTGATACATGTATATAATATGTATTTGTATATGTATAGTCACACTAATCTTCATTTCTCAATTTCCCCCCTCCTTTCCTTTTAGATGAGCATAGTTTGTTTTCTACGCCTGTGAGTGTCTTTCTCTTTGGAAATATGTTCATCTGTGTCAGTTATTAGATAATGCCGTACGTGATAATATGGGATATAGGTCTTTTGCTTTCCGACCTACTTCATGTTTTGTGATTATCTCCAGGCTCATCTATGGTGCCTCAAAGAGCAGTGCTTCAATGTTTTCCATGGCTAATATTCCATTGTGTACATGGACCACTTCTTCTTGGTGCATTCCTCTGTTGATGGACATTTTCGTTGCTTCCAAGCGTTGCCTATGGTAAATATTGCTGGAGTGCAGGATTGCCAGCCTGCGATTTTTGATTTTCATTCTCTCAGGTGATAGACCCAGCAGTGGGTATGATTGATTGACTGGTATGGTAGCTCAACGTTTACCTTTTCAAGGCACCTCAATTGTGCTGTCATTAGTGGCTCTTACCACGTCCCCCTTAGAATCGAGGGTACGCATTTCTCCACAATCACGTCAGCATTTCTTGTTTGCAGCATTTTTGTTGATGGCCATTCTGACTGGGGTGAGCTGATAGGTTTTTGTAATTTGGGTTTACATGTCTGTAAAAATTCCTACAATTCATCATTTTTCCACGCCTTTTGCTTTTCTGTTAAAAGAAAAAAGAAAAAGAGTGTGAGTATAATATACCTCTTCAAATTTTCTTTTTGGAAGGTTGCACTCTAGAATTTTTTGGTCGATTTTCGACCTCAGTATTTTTTGGAGGGCAGGTGTCATTTACAGAACTGCAATTGGTGAACATTTAGTGACCTTTTGCAGTGGGTTTAAAGCTGCTGTTGTGGGAAACGGCCACAAGGATGCAGCATTTCTCCATTCCCAAATCGGGGTACTAGGGCAGCAGAGCCGTTCTGGAAGTCGTTTGCCTAGGTGGTCAATTTGAATGGAATGTGCCAGGAAAACCCCCCATAAGTTTATGTCTCATTACTCCTAGTTCGTTGTTTTAATTTTTTCAATTGGGGTAATGGTTAGAATGTTGCTTGTCCAAGGTGTACACACTCTGGTTCATCTACATATTCTATATACCTATTTATGTAGAGATCCTCTTCCCGTGTAAATTATTACAGAGTGTTCCGTAAACCTTCCTTGCTATATGGTCGGTCTTTTTGATATATGTATATAATATGTATTTGTATACATATGGTAACGCTAATCTTCATTTATCCATTCCCCCACCTTTCCTTTTAGATAAGCATAGTTTTTTTTTTTTTAATAAGTCTGTGATGGACTTTCTCTGTGGAAATATGTTCATTTGTGTCAGTTATTAGAGAACGCCTATAAGTGATATCATGGGATATAGGACTTTTGCTTTCCGACTTACCTCATGTTCTGTGATTATCTCCAAGATCATCTATGGTGCCTCAAAGAGCAGTGTTTCATTGTTTTCCATGGCTAGTATTCATTGTGTACATGGGCCGCTTCTTCCTTTTCCTTTCATCTGTTGATGGACATTTTGGTTGCTTCACTGTCTTGTCTATTGTGAATAAGGCTGCAGTGCAGCTTTTGCAGCCCGGGTCTTCTTCATTCTGGTCTTCTCAGGTGAGAGGCCCATTGGTGCGCCTGCTGGATTGAATGGTACCTCAATTTTTCCTTTTCAACGCAGCTCCTTTCTGTTCTCATTATTAGCGTTTAACCCTTTTACATCTCACCAGCAGCTAGAGGGTACACAGTTCTCTAAAACCTCTTCAGCATTGACTGTTTGTAGACTTTTTGCCAATGGTCAGTCGACGGGTGTGAGTTGAGAACTTTTCGTAGATTAGATTGCATGAGTCTAATACTTCCTGAGGTTGAGCTTTTATCCATTTCCCTTTCTTTAAAAAGAGAGTGAGTAAAACTTACCTCTTCATACTAGCTTCGTGAACATTTTGCCTGTTTTGAATTTTTTTTATCCATTCCCTACCTCAGCACAATTTTGAGGGCAGGTGTCCTTTACAGCCCTGCGTCCTTGTGAATGAATGGTAAGTGACCATTAGCTGTGGGTTAAAAGCTGCTCTTGCGGGAATCGGCCACAAGGCGGCAGCATTTCTCCTTTACCAAATCTGGTTACTAGGGCAACAGAGCCTTACTGGAAGTGGTGTTCTAGGTTGCAAATTAGAATGGAATGTGCGAGGCAAAAGCCCTTTAAGTTTATGTCTCATTACTTCTTGTTGGTATTTTTAACTTAATTTTTATTTTTTATCACAGCAAACTTGATTACAATGTTTTGTTTGTTCTAGGTGTGCAAGATGTGGTTCTTTCACACATATACATATATCTATTCTTCTTCGGATCCTTTTCCCATGTAGGTTATGACACAGTGTTGAGTAGTCTTCTCTTGGTATTGCGTAGGTCTTTGGTGATTATGTATTTCACGTGTGTTTGTGTCTCTCTGTTAACCTCAGTATGGTAATGTATCCAATCCTCACACCTTTCCATTTGGTGAACCATAAGTTTTTTTAATGAATCTATGATAGTGTTTCTCTGTGGAAATACCTTTGTCTGTATCATTTTTTAGGTAACACCTATATGTGATATGATAGGCTATGTGTCTTTCGCTTTCTCACTTACTCCGAGTTGCGTGATTACTTCTAGACTCATCTATGGTGCTGCAAATGGCATTGTTTCATTTTTTCACTAGCTCATATTCCATCTGTACAGGTAGCAGTTCTTCTTTGTCCACCCATCTGTCGGTGGACTTTTTGGTTACTTCCATATCTTGGCCATTGTAATACTGTGCAATGCAGATTTGCGTGCCTGTGTCCTTCCAATTCTGTCTTCTTAGGTTATAGGTCCAGGAATAGGTCTGCTGGATCATATGGTAGCTCAATGTTTACCTTTTAAAGGCACCTCTATTCTGATCTCTTTAGTGGCTCTTTCCAGGTTACGTCCCACTTAAAGTGGAGGGTATGTATTTCTTCCCAGCACCTTCAGCATTTATTCTTTGTAGTTTTTGCTGATGGTTATTCTGAGTGGTGTGAGCTGATACCTCTTTGTGGTTGAATTTGCATGTGTCTCATAATGCGTTGAAATTGAGCTTTAAGACTTGTCCTTTTTATTTTTCCAGCTGTGATTGGAGCTTATTTCTTCAAAGTGTTTTCTTAAAGTATGTGTCACCGTTTGAAATATTTTGGCCATGATCTCCCTCAAGACATTTTGAGGGCAGGTTTCATTTACAGCCCTGCAGTACTTGTTCATATGAAGTGACCATTAGCTCAGGCTTTAAACCTGCTTTTGCAGGTAACGGCCAGAGAGCGGCAGCCTTTCTACGTTCCCCTTGCTGCTACTAGGGAAACAGACCTACCGGTCCGTGGTGTTCTTCGGTTATAAATTAGAGTGCAATGTGCCCGGATAAACCCACAAATGTTGATGTCTCCTTGCTTTTCTTTGTTTTTAAATTTAATTTATATTTATTATTAATTAGAGTAATATTCCATTGTGTACGTGGACCACTTCTTCTTGGTGCATTCCTCGGTTGATGGACATTTTCATTGCTTCCAAGTGTTGGCTATGGTAAATATTGCTGGCGTACAGGTTTGCCAGCCTGTGACTTTTTGATTCTCATTTTCTCAGGTGATAGGCCAAGCAGTGGTTGTGATTGATTGACTGGTAGCTCAATGTTTCCCTTTTCAAAGCACCTACATTGTGTTTTCATTAGTGGCTCTTTACATGCCCCCCCTTACCACCGAGGGTACGCATTTCTCCACACTCCCTTCACCGTTTATTTTTTGCAGCACTTTTCCTAATGGCCATTGTGACTGCTGCGAGCTGATAGGTTTTTGTAATATGGGTATGCATGTCATTAAAATTTTTAAAATTCATCATATTCCTACGCCTTTTTCTTTTCTCTTAAAAGAAAAAACCGTGAGTACAATATAGCTCTTGAAATTGTCTTCTTCGAAGGTTGCCCTCTTCTGAATTTTTTGGTCGATTTTTGACCCCAGAAATTTTCTGGAGGGCAGGCGCCATTTACAGAACTGCAAGTTGGTGAAAATTTAGTGACCTTTTGCAGTGGGTTCAAAGCTGCTGTTGTGGGAAACGTCCACAAGGAGGTAGCATTTCTCCATTCCCCAATCTGGGTACTAGGGCAGCAGAGCCTTTCTGGAAGTCATTGTCCTAGGTTGTAAATTAGAATGGAATTTGCCAGGAGAAATCCCCATAAGTTTATGTCTCATTACTTCTTCTTGGTTTTTAAAATTTTTTTAATCTGGGTAAAGTTTAGAAAATTGTTTGTCCTAGGTGTACACAATCTGGTTCATTTGTACATTATGTATGTCTATTAATGTACAGATCCTCTTCCCATGTAAAATATTACAGTGTTCCGTCGACCTCCCTTGCTATATGTTCGGTCTTTTTGATACATGTATATAATATGTATTTGTATATGTATAGTCACACTAATCTTCATTTCTCAATTTCCCCCCTCCTTTCCTTTTAGATGAGCATAGTTTGTTTTCTACGCCTGTGAGTGTCTTTCTCTTTGGAAATATGTTCATCTGTGTCAGTTATTAGATAATGCCGTACGTGATAATATGGGATATAGGTCTTTTGCTTTCCGACCTACTTCATGTTTTGTGATTATCTCCAGGCTCATCTATGGTGCCTCAAAGAGCAGTGCTTCAATGTTTTCCATGGCTAATATTCCATTGTGTACATGGACCACTTCTTCTTGGTGCATTCCTCTGTTGATGGACATTTTCGTTGCTTCCAAGCGTTGCCTATGGTAAATATTGCTGGAGTGCAGGATTGCCAGCCTGCGATTTTTGATTTTCATTCTCTCAGGTGATAGACCCAGCAGTGGGTATGATTGATTGACTGGTATGGTAGCTCAACGTTTACCTTTTCAAGGCACCTCAATTGTGCTGTCATTAGTGGCTCTTACCACGTCCCCCTTAGAATCGAGGGTACGCATTTCTCCACAATCACGTCAGCATTTCTTGTTTGCAGCATTTTTGTTGATGGCCATTCTGACTGGGGTGAGCTGATAGGTTTTTGTAATTTGGGTTTACATGTCTGTAAAAATTCCTACAATTCATCATTTTTCCACGCCTTTTGCTTTTCTGTTAAAAGAAAAAAGAAAAAGAGTGTGAGTATAATATACCTCTTCAAATTTTCTTTTTGGAAGGTTGCACTCTAGAATTTTTTGGTCGATTTTCGACCTCAGTATTTTTTGGAGGGCAGGTGTCATTTACAGAACTGCAATTGGTGAACATTTAGTGACCTTTTGCAGTGGGTTTAAAGCTGCTGTTGTGGGAAACGGCCACAAGGATGCAGCATTTCTCCATTCCCAAATCGGGGTACTAGGGCAGCAGAGCCGTTCTGGAAGTCGTTTGCCTAGGTGGTCAATTTGAATGGAATGTGCCAGGAAAACCCCCCATAAGTTTATGTCTCATTACTCCTAGTTCGTTGTTTTAATTTTTTCAATTGGGGTAATGGTTAGAATGTTGCTTGTCCAAGGTGTACACACTCTGGTTCATCTACATATTCTATATACCTATTTATGTAGAGATCCTCTTCCCGTGTAAATTATTACAGAGTGTTCCGTAAACCTTCCTTGCTATATGGTCGGTCTTTTTGATATATGTATATAATATGTATTTGTATACATATGGTAACGCTAATCTTCATTTATCCATTCCCCCACCTTTCCTTTTAGATAAGCATAGTTTTTTTTTTTTTAATAAGTCTGTGATGGACTTTCTCTGTGGAAATATGTTCATTTGTGTCAGTTATTAGAGAACGCCTATAAGTGATATCATGGGATATAGGACTTTTGCTTTCCGACTTACCTCATGTTCTGTGATTATCTCCAAGATCATCTATGGTGCCTCAAAGAGCAGTGTTTCATTGTTTTCCATGGCTAGTATTCATTGTGTACATGGGCCGCTTCTTCCTTTTCCTTTCATCTGTTGATGGACATTTTGGTTGCTTCACTGTCTTGTCTATTGTGAATAAGGCTGCAGTGCAGCTTTTGCAGCCCGGGTCTTCTTCATTCTGGTCTTCTCAGGTGAGAGGCCCATTGGTGCGCCTGCTGGATTGAATGGTACCTCAATTTTTCCTTTTCAACGCAGCTCCTTTCTGTTCTCATTATTAGCGTTTAACCCTTTTACATCTCACCAGCAGCTAGAGGGTACACAGTTCTCTAAAACCTCTTCAGCATTGACTGTTTGTAGACTTTTTGCCAATGGTCAGTCGACGGGTGTGAGTTGAGAACTTTTCGTAGATTAGATTGCATGAGTCTAATACTTCCTGAGGTTGAGCTTTTATCCATTTCCCTTTCTTTAAAAAGAGAGTGAGTAAAACTTACCTCTTCATACTAGCTTCGTGAACATTTTGCCTGTTTTGAATTTTTTTTATCCATTCCCTACCTCAGCACAATTTTGAGGTCAGGTGTCCTTTACAGCCCTGCGTCCTTGTGAATGAATGGTAAGTGACCATTAGCTGTGGGTTAAAAGCTGCTCTTGCGGGAATCGGCCACAAGGCGGCAGCATTTCTCCTTTACCAAATCTGGTTACTAGGGCAACAGAGCCTTACTGGAAGTGGTGTTCTAGGTTGCAAATTAGAATGGAATGTGCGAGGCAAAAGCCCTTTAAGTTTATGTCTCATTACTTCTTGTTGGTATTTTTAACTTAATTTTTATTTTTTATCACAGCAAACTTGATTACAATGTTTTGTTTGTTCTAGGTGTGCAAGATGTGGTTCTTTCACACATATACATATATCTATTCTTCTTCGGATCCTTTTCCCATGTAGGTTATGACACAGTGTTGAGTAGTCTTCTCTTGGTATTGCGTAGGTCTTTGGTGATTATGTATTTCACGTGTGTTTGTGTCTCTCTGTTAACCTCAGTATGGTAATGTATCCAATCCTCACACCTTTCCATTTGGTGAACCATAAGTTTTTTTAATGAATCTATGATAGTGTTTCTCTGTGGAAATACCTTTGTCTGTATCATTTTTTAGGTAACACCTATATGTGATATGATAGGCTATGTGTCTTTCGCTTTCTCACTTACTCCGAGTTGCGTGATTACTTCTAGACTCATCTATGGTGCTGCAAATGGCATTGTTTCATTTTTTCACTAGCTCATATTCCATCTGTACAGGTAGCAGTTCTTCTTTGTCCACCCATCTGTCGGTGGACTTTTTGGCTACTTCCATATCTTGGCCATTGTAATACTGTGCAATGCAGATTTGCGTGCCTGTGTCCTTCCAATTCTGTCTTCTTAGGTTATAGGTCCAGGAATAGGTCTGCTGGATCATATGGTAGCTCAATGTTTACCTTTTAAAGGCACCTCTATTCTGATCTCTTTAGTGGCTCTTTCCAGGTTACGTCCCACTTAAAGTGGAGGGTATGTATTTCTTCCCAGCACCTTCAGCATTTATTCTTTGTAGTTTTTGCTGATGGTTATTCTGAGTGGTGTGAGCTGATACCTCTTTGTGGTTGAATTTGCATGTGTCTCATAATGCGTTGAAATTGAGCTTTAAGACTTGTCCTTTTTATTTTTCCAGCTGTGATTGGAGCTTATTTCTTCAAAGTGTTTTCTTAAAGTATGTGTCACCGTTTGAAATATTTTGGCCATGATCTCCCTCAAGACATTTTGAGGGCAGGTTTCATTTACAGCCCTGCAGTACTTGTTCATATGAAGTGACCATTAGCTCAGGCTTTAAACCTGCTTTTGCAGGTAACGGCCAGAGAGCGGCAGCCTTTCTACGTTCCCCTTGCTGCTACTAGGGAAACAGACCTACCGGTCCGTGGTGTTCTTCGGTTATAAATTAGAGTGCAATGTGCCCGGATAAACCCACAAATGTTGATGTCTCCTTGCTTTTCTTTGTTTTTAAATTTAATTTATATTTATTATTAATTAGAGTAATATTCCATTGTGTACGTGGACCACTTCTTCTTGGTGCATTCCTCGGTTGATGGACATTTTCATTGCTTCCAAGTGTTGGCTATGGTAAATATTGCTGGCGTACAGGTTTGCCAGCCTGTGACTTTTTGATTCTCATTTTCTCAGGTGATAGGCCAAGCAGTGGTTGTGATTGATTGACTGGTAGCTCAATGTTTCCCTTTTCAAAGCACCTACATTGTGTTTTCATTAGTGGCTCTTTACATGCCCCCCCTTACCACCGAGGGTACGCATTTCTCCACACTCCCTTCACCGTTTATTTTTTGCAGCACTTTTCCTAATGGCCATTGTGACTGCTGCGAGCTGATAGGTTTTTGTAATATGGGTATGCATGTCATTAAAATTTTTAAAATTCATCATATTCCTACGCCTTTTTCTTTTCTCTTAAAAGAAAAAACCGTGAGTACAATATAGCTCTTGAAATTGTCTTCTTCGAAGGTTGCCCTCTTCTGAATTTTTTGGTCGATTTTTGACCCCAGAAATTTTCTGGAGGGCAGGCGCCATTTACAGAACTGCAAGTTGGTGAAAATTTAGTGACCTTTTGCAGTGGGTTCAAAGCTGCTGTTGTGGGAAACGTCCACAAGGAGGTAGCATTTCTCCATTCCCCAATCTGGGTACTAGGGCAGCAGAGCCTTTCTGGAAGTCATTGTCCTAGGTTGTAAATTAGAATGGAATTTGCCAGGAGAAATCCCCATAAGTTTATGTCTCATTACTTCTTCTTGGTTTTTAAAATTTTTTTAATCTGGGTAAAGTTTAGAAAATTGTTTGTCCTAGGTGTACACAATCTGGTTCATTTGTACATTATGTATGTCTATTAATGTACAGATCCTCTTCCCATGTAAAATATTACAGTGTTCCGTCGACCTCCCTTGCTATATGTTCGGTCTTTTTGATACATGTATATAATATGTATTTGTATATGTATAGTCACACTAATCTTCATTTCTCAATTTCCCCCCTCCTTTCCTTTTAGATGAGCATAGTTTGTTTTCTACACCTGTGAGTGTCTTTCTCTTTGGAAATATGTTCATCTGTGTCAGTTATTAGATAATGCCGTACGTGATAATATGGGATATAGGTCTTTTGCTTTCCGACCTACTTCATGTTTTGTGATTATCTCCAGGCTCATCTATGGTGCCTCAAAGAGCAGTGCTTCAATGTTTTCCATGGCTAATATTCCATTGTGTACATGGACCACTTCTTCTTGGTGCATTCCTCTGTTGATGGACATTTTCGTTGCTTCCAAGCGTTGCCTATGGTAAATATTGCTGGAGTGCAGGATTGCCAGCCTGCGATTTTTGATTTTCATTCTCTCAGGTGATAGACCCAGCAGTGGGTATGATTGATTGACTGGTATGGTAGCTCAACGTTTACCTTTTCAAGGCACCTCAATTGTGCTGTCATTAGTGGCTCTTACCACGTCCCCCTTAGAATCGAGGGTACGCATTTCTCCACAATCACGTCAGCATTTCTTGTTTGCAGCATTTTTGTTGATGGCCATTCTGACTGGGGTGAGCTGATAGGTTTTTGTAATTTGGGTTTACATGTCTGTAAAAATTCCTACAATTCATCATTTTTCCACGCCTTTTGCTTTTCTGTTAAAAGAAAAAAGAAAAAGAGTGTGAGTATAATATACCTCTTCAAATTTTCTTTTTGGAAGGTTGCACTCTAGAATTTTTTGGTCGATTTTCGACCTCAGTATTTTTTGGAGGGCAGGTGTCATTTACAGAACTGCAATTGGTGAACATTTAGTGACCTTTTGCAGTGGGTTTAAAGCTGCTGTTGTGGGAAACGGCCACAAGGATGCAGCATTTCTCCATTCCCAAATCGGGGTACTAGGGCAGCAGAGCCGTTCTGGAAGTCGTTTGCCTAGGTGGTCAATTTGAATGGAATGTGCCAGGAGAACCCCCCATAAGTTTATGTCTCATTACTCCTAGTTCGTTGTTTTAATTTTTTCAATTGGGGTAATGGTTAGAATGTTGCTTGTCCAAGGTGTACACACTCTGGTTCATCTACATATTCTATATACCTATTTATGTAGAGATCCTCTTCCCGTGTAAATTATTACAGAGTGTTCCGTAAACCTTCCTTGCTATATGGTCGGTCTTTTTGATATATGTATATAATATGTATTTGTATACATATGGTAACGCTAATCTTCATTTATCCATTCCCCCACCTTTCCTTTTAGATAAGCATAGTTTTTTTTTTTAATAAGTCTGTGATGGACTTTCTCTGTGGAAATATGTTCATTTGTGTCAGTTATTAGAGAACGCCTATAAGTGATATCATGGGATATAGGACTTTTGCTTTCCGACTTACCTCATGTTCTGTGATTATCTCCAAGATCATCTATGGTGCCTCAAAGAGCAGTGTTTCATTGTTTTCCATGGCTAGTATTCATTGTGTACATGGGCCGCTTCTTCCTTTTCCTTTCATCTGTTGATGGACATTTTGGTTGCTTCACTGTCTTGTCTATTGTGAATAAGGCTGCAGTGCAGCTTTTGCAGCCCGGGTCTTCTTCATTCTGGTCTTCTCAGGTGAGAGGCCCATTGGTGCGCCTGCTGGATTGAATGGTACCTCAATTTTTCCTTTTCAACGCAGCTCCTTTCTGTTCTCATTATTAGCGTTTAACCCTTTTACATCTCACCAGCAGCTAGAGGGTACACAGTTCTCTAAAACCTCTTCAGCATTGACTGTTTGTAGACTTTTTGCCAATGGTCAGTCGACGGGTGTGAGTTGAGAACTTTTCGTAGATTAGATTGCATGAGTCTAATACTTCCTGAGGTTGAGCTTTTATCCATTTCCCTTTCTTTAAAAAGAGAGTGAGTAAAACTTACCTCTTCATACTAGCTTCGTGAACATTTTGCCTGTTTTGAATTTTTTTTATCCATTCCCTACCTCAGCACAATTTTGAGGGCAGGTGTCCTTTACAGCCCTGCGTCCTTGTGAATGAATGGTAAGTGACCATTAGCTGTGGGTTAAAAGCTGCTCTTGCGGGAATCGGCCACAAGGCGGCAGCATTTCTCCTTTACCAAATCTGGTTACTAGGGCAACAGAGCCTTACTGGAAGTGGTGTTCTAGGTTGCAAATTAGAATGGAATGTGCGAGGCAAAAGCCCTTTAAGTTTATGTCTCATTACTTCTTGTTGGTATTTTTAACTTAATTTTTATTTTTTATCACAGCAAACTTGATTACAACGTTTTGTTTGTTCTAGGTGTGCAAGATGTGGTTCTTTCACACATATACATATATCTATTCTTCTTCGGATCCTTTTCCCATGTAGGTTATGACACAGTGTTGAGTAGTCTTCTCTTGGTATTGCGTAGGTCTTTGGTGATTATGTATTTCACGTGTGTTTGTGTCTCTCTGTTAACCTCAATATGGTAATGTATCCAATCCTCACACCTTTCCATTTGGTGAACCATAAGTTTTTTTAATGAATCTATGATAGTGTTTCTCTGTGGAAATACCTTTGTCTGTATCATTTTTTAGGTAACACCTATATGTGATATGATAGGCTATGTGTCTTTCGCTTTCTCACTTACTCCGAGTTGCGTGATTACTTCTAGACTCATCTATGGTGCTGCAAATGGCATTGTTTCATTTTTTCACTAGCTCATATTCCATCTGTACAGGTAGCAGTTCTTCTTTGTCCACCCATCTGTCGGTGGACTTTTTGGTTACTTCCATATCTTGGCCATTGTAATACTGTGCAATGCAGATTTGCGTGCCTGTGTCCTTCCAATTCTGTCTTCTTAGGTTATAGGTCCAGGAATAGGTCTGCTGGATCATATGGTAGCTCAATGTTTACCTTTTAAAGGCACCTCTATTCTGATCTCTTTAGTGGCTCTTTCCAGGTTACGTCCCACTTAAAGTGGAGGGTATGTATTTCTTCCCAGCACCTTCAGCATTTATTCTTTGTAGTTTTTGCTGATGGTTATTCTGAGTGGTGTGAGCTGATACCTCTTTGTGGTTGAATTTGCATGTGTCTCATAATGCGTTGAAATTGAGCTTTAAGACTTGTCCTTTTTATTTTTCCAGCTGTGATTGGAGCTTATTTCTTCAAAGTGTTTTCTTAAAGTATGTGTCACCGTTTGAAATATTTTGGCCATGATCTCCCTCAAGACATTTTGAGGGCAGGTTTCATTTACAGCCCTGCAGTACTTGTTCATATGAAGTGACCATTAGCTCAGGCTTTAAACCTGCTTTTGCAGGTAACGGCCAGAGAGCGGCAGCCTTTCTACGTTCCCCTTGCTGCTACTAGGGAAACAGACCTACCGGTCCGTGGTGTTCTTCGGTTATAAATTAGAGTGCAATGTGCCCGGATAAACCCACAAATGTTGATGTCTCCTTGCTTTTCTTTGTTTTTAAATTTAATTTATATTTATTATTAATTAGAGTAATATTCCATTGTGTACGTGGACCACTTCTTCTTGGTGCATTCCTCGGTTGATGGACATTTTCATTGCTTCCAAGTGTTGGCTATGGTAAATATTGCTGGCGTACAGGTTTGCCAGCCTGTGACTTTTTGATTCTCATTTTCTCAGGTGATAGGCCAAGCAGTGGTTGTGATTGATTGACTGGTAGCTCAATGTTTCCCTTTTCAAAGCACCTACATTGTGTTTTCATTAGTGGCTCTTTACATGCCCCCCCTTACCACCGAGGGTACGCATTTCTCCACACTCCCTTCACCGTTTATTTTTTGCAGCACTTTTCCTAATGGCCATTGTGACTGCTGCGAGCTGATAGGTTTTTGTAATATGGGTATGCATGTCATTAAAATTTTTAAAATTCATCATATTCCTACGCCTTTTTCTTTTCTCTTAAAAGAAAAAACCGTGAGTACAATATAGCTCTTGAAATTGTCTTCTTCGAAGGTTGCCCTCTTCTGAATTTTTTGGTCGATTTTTGACCCCAGAAATTTTCTGGAGGGCAGGCGCCATTTACAGAACTGCAAGTTGGTGAAAATTTAGTGACCTTTTGCAGTGGGTTCAAAGCTGCTGTTGTGGGAAACGTCCACAAGGAGGTAGCATTTCTCCATTCCCCAATCTGGGTACTAGGGCAGCAGAGCCTTTCTGGAAGTCATTGTCCTAGGTTGTAAATTAGAATGGAATTTGCCAGGAGAAATCCCCATAAGTTTATGTCTCATTACTTCTTCTTGGTTTTTAAAATTTTTTTAATCTGGGTAAAGTTTAGAAAATTGTTTGTCCTAGGTGTACACAATCTGGTTCATTTGTACATTATGTATGTCTATTAATGTACAGATCCTCTTCCCATGTAAAATATTACAGTGTTCCGTCGACCTCCCTTGCTATATGTTTGGTCTTTTTGATACATGTATATAATATGTATTTGTATATGTATAGTCACACTAATCTTCATTTCTCAATTTCCCCCCTCCTTTCCTTTTAGATGAGCATAGTTTGTTTTCTACGCCTGTGAGTGTCTTTCTCTTTGGAAATATGTTCATCTGTGTCAGTTATTAGATAATGCCGTACGTGATAATATGGGATATAGGTCTTTTGCTTTCCGACCTACTTCATGTTTTGTGATTATCTCCAGGCTCATCTATGGTGCCTCAAAGAGCAGTGCTTCAATGTTTTCCATGGCTAATATTCCATTGTGTACATGGACCACTTCTTCTTGGTGCATTCCTCTGTTGATGGACATTTTCGTTGCTTCCAAGCGTTGCCTATGGTAAATATTGCTGGAGTGCAGGATTGCCAGCCTGCGATTTTTGATTTTCATTCTCTCAGGTGATAGACCCAGCAGTGGGTATGATTGATTGACTGGTATGGTAGCTCAACGTTTACCTTTTCAAGGCACCTCAATTGTGCTGTCATTAGTGGCTCTTACCACGTCCCCCTTAGAATCGAGGGTACGCATTTCTCCACAATCACGTCAGCATTTCTTGTTTGCAGCATTTTTGTTGATGGCCATTCTGACTGGGGTGAGCTGATAGGTTTTTGTAATTTGGGTTTACATGTCTGTAAAAATTCCTACAATTCATCATTTTTCCACGCCTTTTGCTTTTCTGTTAAAAGAAAAAAGAAAAAGAGTGTGAGTATAATATACCTCTTCAAATTTTCTTTTTGGAAGGTTGCACTCTAGAATTTTTTGGTCGATTTTCGACCTCAGTATTTTTTGGAGGGCAGGTGTCATTTACAGAACTGCAATTGGTGAACATTTAGTGACCTTTTGCAGTGGGTTTAAAGCTGCTGTTGTGGGAAACGGCCACAAGGATGCAGCATTTCTCCATTCCCAAATCGGGGTACTAGGGCAGCAGAGCCGTTCTGGAAGTCGTTTGCCTAGGTGGTCAATTTGAATGGAATGTGCCAGGAAAACCCCCCATAAGTTTATGTCTCATTACTCCTAGTTCGTTGTTTTAATTTTTTCAATTGGGGTAATGGTTAGAATGTTGCTTGTCCAAGGTGTACACACTCTGGTTCATCTACATATTCTATATACCTATTTATGTAGAGATCCTCTTCCCGTGTAAATTATTACAGAGTGTTCCGTAAACCTTCCTTGCTATATGGTCGGTCTTTTTGATATATGTATATAATATGTATTTGTATACATATGGTAACGCTAATCTTCATTTATCCATTCCCCCACCTTTCCTTTTAGATAAGCATAGTTTTTTTTTTTAATAAGTCTGTGATGGACTTTCTCTGTGGAAATATGTTCATTTGTGTCAGTTATTAGAGAACGCCTATAAGTGATATCATGGGATATAGGACTTTTGCTTTCCGACTTACCTCATGTTCTGTGATTATCTCCAAGATCATCTATGGTGCCTCAAAGAGCAGTGTTTCATTGTTTTCCATGGCTAGTATTCATTGTGTACATGGGCCGCTTCTTCCTTTTCCTTTCATCTGTTGATGGACATTTTGGTTGCTTCACTGTCTTGTCTATTGTGAATAAGGCTGCAGTGCAGCTTTTGCAGCCCGGGTCTTCTTCATTCTGGTCTTCTCAGGTGAGAGGCCCATTGGTGCGCCTGCTGGATTGAATGGTACCTCAATTTTTCCTTTTCAACGCAGCTCCTTTCTGTTCTCATTATTAGCGTTTAACCCTTTTACATCTCACCAGCAGCTAGAGGGTATACAGTTCTCTAAAACCTCTTCAGCATTGACTGTTTGTAGACTTTTTGCCAATGGTCAGTCGACGGGTGTGAGTTGAGAACTTTTCGTAGATTAGATTGCATGAGTCTAATACTTCCTGAGGTTGAGCTTTTATCCATTTCCCTTTCTTTAAAAAGAGAGTGAGTAAAACTTACCTCTTCATACTAGCTTCGTGAACATTTTGCCTGTTTTGAATTTTTTTTATCCATTCCCTACCTCAGCACAATTTTGAGGGCAGGTGTCCTTTACAGCCCTGCGTCCTTGTGAATGAATGGTAAGTGACCATTAGCTGTGGGTTAAAAGCTGCTCTTGCGGGAATCGGCCACAAGGCGGCAGCATTTCTCCTTTACCAAATCTGGTTACTAGGGCAACAGAGCCTTACTGGAAGTGGTGTTCTAGGTTGCAAATTAGAATGGAATGTGCGAGGCAAAAGCCCTTTAAGTTTATGTCTCATTACTTCTTGTTGGTATTTTTAACTTAATTTTTATTTTTTATCACAGCAAACTTGATTACAACGTTTTGTTTGTTCTAGGTGTGCAAGATGTGGTTCTTTCACACATATACATATATCTATTCTTCTTCGGATCCTTTTCCCATGTAGGTTATGACACAGTGTTGAGTAGTCTTCTCTTGGTATTGCGTAGGTCTTTGGTGATTATGTATTTCACGTGTGTTTGTGTCTCTCTGTTAACCTCAATATGGTAATGTATCCAATCCTCACACCTTTCCATTTGGTGAACCATAAGTTTTTTTAATGAATCTATGATAGTGTTTCTCTGTGGAAATACCTTTGTCTGTATCATTTTTTAGGTAACACCTATATGTGATATGATAGGCTATGTGTCTTTCGCTTTCTCACTTACTCCGAGTTGCGTGATTACTTCTAGACTCATCTATGGTGCTGCAAATGGCATTGTTTCATTTTTTCACTAGCTCATATTCCATCTGTACAGGTAGCAGTTCTTCTTTGTCCACCCATCTGTCGGTGGACTTTTTGGTTACTTCCATATCTTGGCCATTGTAATACTGTGCAATGCAGATTTGCGTGCCTGTGTCCTTCCAATTCTGTCTTCTTAGGTTATAGGTCCAGGAATAGGTCTGCTGGATCATATGGTAGCTCAATGTTTACCTTTTAAAGGCACCTCTATTCTGATCTCTTTAGTGGCTCTTTCCAGGTTACGTCCCACTTAAAGTGGAGGGTATGTATTTCTTCCCAGCACCTTCAGCATTTATTCTTTGTAGTTTTTGCTGATGGTTATTCTGAGTGGTGTGAGCTGATACCTCTTTGTGGTTGAATTTGCATGTGTCTCATAATGCGTTGAAATTGAGCTTTAAGACTTGTCCTTTTTATTTTTCCAGCTGTGATTGGAGCTTATTTCTTCAAAGTGTTTTCTTAAAGTATGTGTCACCGTTTGAAATATTTTGGCCATGATCTCCCTCAAGACATTTTGAGGGCAGGTTTCATTTACAGCCCTGCAGTACTTGTTCATATGAAGTGACCATTAGCTCAGGCTTTAAACCTGCTTTTGCAGGTAACGGCCAGAGAGCGGCAGCCTTTCTACGTTCCCCTTGCTGCTACTAGGGAAACAGACCTACCGGTCCGTGGTGTTCTTCGGTTATAAATTAGAGTGCAATGTGCCCGGATAAACCCACAAATGTTGATGTCTCCTTGCTTTTCTTTGTTTTTAAATTTAATTTATATTTATTATTAATTAGAGTAATATTCCATTGTGTACGTGGACCACTTCTTCTTGGTGCATTCCTCGGTTGATGGACATTTTCATTGCTTCCAAGTGTTGGCTATGGTAAATATTGCTGGCGTACAGGTTTGCCAGCCTGTGACTTTTTGATTCTCATTTTCTCAGGTGATAGGCCAAGCAGTGGTTGTGATTGATTGACTGGTAGCTCAATGTTTCCCTTTTCAAAGCACCTACATTGTGTTTTCATTAGTGGCTCTTTACATGCCCCCCCTTACCACCGAGGGTACGCATTTCTCCACACTCCCTTCACCGTTTATTTTTTGCAGCACTTTTCCTAATGGCCATTGTGACTGCTGCGAGCTGATAGGTTTTTGTAATATGGGTATGCATGTCATTAAAATTTTTAAAATTCATCATATTCCTACGCCTTTTTCTTTTCTCTTAAAAGAAAAAACCGTGAGTACAATATAGCTCTTGAAATTGTCTTCTTCGAAGGTTGCCCTCTTCTGAATTTTTTGGTCGATTTTTGACCCCAGAAATTTTCTGGAGGGCAGGCGCCATTTACAGAACTGCAAGTTGGTGAAAATTTAGTGACCTTTTGCAGTGGGTTCAAAGCTGCTGTTGTGGGAAACGTCCACAAGGAGGTAGCATTTCTCCATTCCCCAATCTGGGTACTAGGGCAGCAGAGCCTTTCTGGAAGTCATTGTCCTAGGTTGTAAATTAGAATGGAATTTGCCAGGAGAAATCCCCATAAGTTTATGTCTCATTACTTCTTCTTGGTTTTTAAAATTTTTTTAATCTGGGTAAAGTTTAGAAAATTGTTTGTCCTAGGTGTACACAATCTGGTTCATTTGTACATTATGTATGTCTATTAATGTACAGATCCTCTTCCCATGTAAAATATTACAGTGTTCCGTCGACCTCCCTTGCTATATGTTCGGTCTTTTTGATACATGTATATAATATGTATTTGTATATGTATAGTCACACTAATCTTCATTTCTCAATTTCCCCCCTCCTTTCCTTTTAGATGAGCATAGTTTGTTTTCTACGCCTGTGAGTGTCTTTCTCTTTGGAAATATGTTCATCTGTGTCAGTTATTAGATAATGCCGTACGTGATAATATGGGATATAGGTCTTTTGCTTTCCGACCTACTTCATGTTTTGTGATTATCTCCAGGCTCATCTATGGTGCCTCAAAGAGCAGTGCTTCAATGTTTTCCATGGCTAATATTCCATTGTGTACATGGACCACTTCTTCTTGGTGCATTCCTCTGTTGATGGACATTTTCGTTGCTTCCAAGCGTTGCCTATGGTAAATATTGCTGGAGTGCAGGATTGCCAGCCTGCGATTTTTGATTTTCATTCTCTCAGGTGATAGACCCAGCAGTGGGTATGATTGATTGACTGGTATGGTAGCTCAACGTTTACCTTTTCAAGGCACCTCAATTGTGCTGTCATTAGTGGCTCTTACCACGTCCCCCTTAGAATCGAGGGTACGCATTTCTCCACAATCACGTCAGCATTTCTTGTTTGCAGCATTTTTGTTGATGGCCATTCTGACTGGGGTGAGCTGATAGGTTTTTGTAATTTGGGTTTACATGTCTGTAAAAATTCCTACAATTCATCATTTTTCCACGCCTTTTGCTTTTCTGTTAAAAGAAAAAAGAAAAAGAGTGTGAGTATAATATACCTCTTCAAATTTTCTTTTTGGAAGGTTGCACTCTAGAATTTTTTGGTCGATTTTCGACCTCAGTATTTTTTGGAGGGCAGGTGTCATTTACAGAACTGCAATTGGTGAACATTTAGTGACCTTTTGCAGTGGGTTTAAAGCTGCTGTTGTGGGAAACGGCCACAAGGATGCAGCATTTCTCCATTCCCAAATCGGGGTACTAGGGCAGCAGAGCCGTTCTGGAAGTCATTTGCCTAGGTGGTCAATTTGAATGGAATGTGCCAGGAAAACCCCCCATAAGTTTATGTCTCATTACTCCTAGATCGTTGTTTTAATTTTTTCAATTGGGGTAATGGTTAGAATGTTGCTTGTCCAAGGTGTACACACTCTGGTTCATCTACATATTCTATATACCTATTTATGTAGAGATCCTCTTCCCGTGTAAATTGTTACACAGTGTTCCGTAAACCTTCCTTGCTATATGGTCGGTCTTTTTGATATATGTATATAATATGTATTTGTATACATATGGTAACGCTAATCTTCATTTATCCATTCCCCCACCTTTCCTTTTAGATAAGCATAGTTTTTTTTTTTAATAAGTCTGTGATGGACTTTCTCTGTGGAAATATGTTCATTTGTGTCAGTTATTAGAGAACGCCTATAAGTGATATCATGGGATATAGGACTTTTGCTTTCCGACTTACCTCATGTTCTGTGATTATCTCCAAGATCATCTATGGTGCCTCAAAGAGCAGTGTTTCATTGTTTTCCATGGCTAGTATTCATTGTGTACATGGGCCGCTTCTTCCTTTTCCTTTCATCTGTTGATGGACATTTTGGTTGCTTCACTGTCTTGTCTATTGTGAATAAGGCTGCAGTGCAGCTTTTGCAGCCCGGGTCTTCTTCATTCTGGTCTTCTCAGGTGAGAGGCCCATTGGTGCGCCTGCTGGATTGAATGGTACCTCAATTTTTCCTTTTCAACGCAGCTCCTTTCTGTTCTCATTATTAGCGTTTAACCCTTTTACATCTCACCAGCAGCTAGAGGGTACACAGTTCTCTAAAACCTCTTCAGCATTGACTGTTTGTAGACTTTTTGCCAATGGTCAGTCGACGGGTGTGAGTTGAGAACTTTTCGTAGATTAGATTGCATGAGTCTAATACTTCCTGAGGTTGAGCTTTTATCCATTTCCCTTTCTTTAAAAAGAGAGTGAGTAAAACTTACCTCTTCATACTAGCTTCGTGAACATTTTGCCTGTTTTGAATTTTTTTTATCCATTCCCTACCTCAGCACAATTTTGAGGGCAGGTGTCCTTTACAGCCCTGCGTCCTTGTGAATGAATGGTAAGTGACCATTAGCTGTGGGTTAAAAGCTGCTCTTGCGGGAATCGGCCACAAGGCGGCAGCATTTCTCCTTTACCAAATCTGGTTACTAGGGCAACAGAGCCTTACTGGAAGTGGTGTTCTAGGTTGCAAATTAGAATGGAATGTGCGAGGCAAAAGCCCTTTAAGTTTATGTCTCATTACTTCTTGTTGGTATTTTTAACTTAATTTTTATTTTTTATCACAGCAAACTTGATTACAACGTTTTGTTTGTTCTAGGTGTGCAAGATGTGGTTCTTTCACACATATACATATATCTATTCTTCTTCGGATCCTTTTCCCATGTAGGTTATGACACAGTGTTGAGTAGTCTTCTCTTGGTATTGCGTAGGTCTTTGGTGATTATGTATTTCACGTGTGTTTGTGTCTCTCTGTTAACCTCAATATGGTAATGTATCCAATCCTCACACCTTTCCATTTGGTGAACCATAAGTTTTTTTAATGAATCTATGATAGTGTTTCTCTGTGGAAATACCTTTGTCTGTATCATTTTTTAGGTAACACCTATATGTGATATGATAGGCTATGTGTCTTTCGCTTTCTCACTTACTCCGAGTTGCGTGATTACTTCTAGACTCATCTATGGTGCTGCAAATGGCATTGTTTCATTTTTTCACTAGCTCATATTCCATCTGTACAGGTAGCAGTTCTTCTTTGTCCACCCATCTGTCGGTGGACTTTTTGGTTACTTCCATATCTTGGCCATTGTAATACTGTGCAATGCAGATTTGCGTGCCTGTGTCCTTCCAATTCTGTCTTCTTAGGTTATAGGTCCAGGAATAGGTCTGCTGGATCATATGGTAGCTCAATGTTTACCTTTTAAAGGCACCTCTATTCTGATCTCTTTAGTGGCTCTTTCCAGGTTACGTCCCACTTAAAGTGGAGGGTATGTATTTCTTCCCAGCACCTTCAGCATTTATTCTTTGTAGTTTTTGCTGATGGTTATTCTGAGTGGTGTGAGCTGATACCTCTTTGTGGTTGAATTTGCATGTGTCTCATAATGCATTGAAATTGAGCTTTAAGACTTGTCCTTTTTATTTTTCCAGCTGTGATTGGAGCTTATTTCTTCAAAGTGTTTTCTTAAAGTATGTGTCACCGTTTGAAATATTTTGGCCATGATCTCCCTCAAGACATTTTGAGGGCAGGTTTCATTTACAGCCCTGCAGTACTTGTTCATATGAAGTGACCATTAGCTCAGGCTTTAAACCTGCTTTTGCAGGTAACGGCCAGAGAGCGGCAGCCTTTCTACGTTCCCCTTGCTGCTACTAGGGAAACAGACCTACCGGTCCGTGGTGTTCTTCGGTTATAAATTAGAGTGCAATGTGCCCGGATAAACCCACAAATGTTGATGTCTCCTTGCTTTTCTTTGTTTTTAAATTTAATTTATATTTATTATTAATTAGAGTAATATTCCATTGTGTACGTGGACCACTTCTTCTTGGTGCATTCCTCGGTTGATGGACATTTTCATTGCTTCCAAGTGTTGGCTATGGTAAATATTGCTGGCGTACAGGTTTGCCAGCCTGTGACTTTTTGATTCTCATTTTCTCAGGTGATAGGCCAAGCAGTGGTTGTGATTGATTGACTGGTAGCTCAATGTTTCCCTTTTCAAAGCACCTACATTGTGTTTTCATTAGTGGCTCTTTACATGCCCCCCCTTACCACCGAGGGTACGCATTTCTCCACACTCCCTTCACCGTTTATTTTTTGCAGCACTTTTCCTAATGGCCATTGTGACTGCTGCGAGCTGATAGGTTTTTGTAATATGGGTATGCATGTCATTAAAATTTTTAAAATTCATCATATTCCTACGCCTTTTTCTTTTCTCTTAAAAGAAAAAACCGTGAGTACAATATAGCTCTTGAAATTGTCTTCTTCGAAGGTTGCCCTCTTCTGAATTTTTTGGTCGATTTTTGACCCCAGAAATTTTCTGGAGGGCAGGCGCCATTTACAGAACTGCAAGTTGGTGAAAATTTAGTGACCTTTTGCAGTGGGTTCAAAGCTGCTGTTGTGGGAAACGTCCACAAGGAGGTAGCATTTCTCCATTCCCCAATCTGGGTACTAGGGCAGCAGAGCCTTTCTGGAAGTCATTGTCCTAGGTTGTAAATTAGAATGGAATTTGCCAGGAGAAATCCCCATAAGTTTATGTCTCATTACTTCTTCTTGGTTTTTAAAATTTTTTTAATCTGGGTAAAGTTTAGAAAATTGTTTGTCCTAGGTGTACACAATCTGGTTCATTTGTACATTATGTATGTCTATTAATGTACAGATCCTCTTCCCATGTAAAATATTACAGTGTTCCGTCGACCTCCCTTGCTATATGTTCGGTCTTTTTGATACATGTATATAATATGTATTTGTATATGTATAGTCACACTAATCTTCATTTCTCAATTTCCCCCCTCCTTTCCTTTTAGATGAGCATAGTTTGTTTTCTACGCCTGTGAGTGTCTTTCTCTTTGGAAATATGTTCATCTGTGTCAGTTATTAGATAATGCCGTACGTGATAATATGGGATATAGGTCTTTTGCTTTCCGACCTACTTCATGTTTTGTGATTATCTCCAGGCTCATCTATGGTGCCTCAAAGAGCAGTGCTTCAATGTTTTCCATGGCTAATATTCCATTGTGTACATGGACCACTTCTTCTTGGTGCATTCCTCTGTTGATGGACATTTTCGTTGCTTCCAAGCGTTGCCTATGGTAAATATTGCTGGAGTGCAGGATTGCCAGCCTGCGATTTTTGATTTTCATTCTCTCAGGTGATAGACCCAGCAGTGGGTATGATTGATTGACTGGTATGGTAGCTCAACGTTTACCTTTTCAAGGCACCTCAATTGTGCTGTCATTAGTGGCTCTTACCACGTCCCCCTTAGAATCGAGGGTACGCATTTCTCCACAATCACGTCAGCATTTCTTGTTTGCAGCATTTTTGTTGATGGCCATTCTGACTGGGGTGAGCTGATAGGTTTTTGTAATTTGGGTTTACATGTCTGTAAAAATTCCTACAATTCATCATTTTTCCACGCCTTTTGCTTTTCTGTTAAAAGAAAAAAGAAAAAGAGTGTGAGTATAATATACCTCTTCAAATTTTCTTTTTGGAAGGTTGCACTCTAGAATTTTTTGGTCGATTTTCGACCTCAGTATTTTTTGGAGGGCAGGTGTCATTTACAGAACTGCAATTGGTGAACATTTAGTGACCTTTTGCAGTGGGTTTAAAGCTGCTGTTGTGGGAAACGGCCACAAGGATGCAGCATTTCTCCATTCCCAAATCGGGGTACTAGGGCAGCAGAGCCGTTCTGGAAGTCGTTTGCCTAGGTGGTCAATTTGAATGGAATGTGCCAGGAAAACCCCCCATAAGTTTATGTCTCATTACTCCTAGTTCGTTGTTTTAATTTTTTCAATTGGGGTAATGGTTAGAATGTTGCTTGTCCAAGGTGTACACACTCTGGTTCATCTACATATTCTATATACCTATTTATGTAGAGATCCTCTTCCCGTGTAAATTATTACAGAGTGTTCCGTAAACCTTCCTTGCTATATGGTCGGTCTTTTTGATATATGTATATAATATGTATTTGTATACATATGGTAACGCTAATCTTCATTTATCCATTCCCCCACCTTTCCTTTTAGATAAGCATAGTTTTTTTTTTTTAATAAGTCTGTGATGGACTTTCTCTGTGGAAATATGTTCATTTGTGTCAGTTATTAGAGAACGCCTATAAGTGATATCATGGGATATAGGACTTTTGCTTTCCGACTTACCTCATGTTCTGTGATTATCTCCAAGATCATCTATGGTGCCTCAAAGAGCAGTGTTTCATTGTTTTCCATGGCTAGTATTCATTGTGTACATGGGCCGCTTCTTCCTTTTCCTTTCATCTGTTGATGGACATTTTGGTTGCTTCACTGTCTTGTCTATTGTGAATAAGGCTGCAGTGCAGCTTTTGCAGCCCGGGTCTTCTTCATTCTGGTCTTCTCAGGTGAGAGGCCCATTGGTGCGCCTGCTGGATTGAATGGTACCTCAATTTTTCCTTTTCAACGCAGCTCCTTTCTGTTCTCATTATTAGCGTTTAACCCTTTTACATCTCACCAGCAGCTAGAGGGTACACAGTTCTCTAAAACCTCTTCAGCATTGACTGTTTGTAGACTTTTTGCCAATGGTCAGTCGACGGGTGTGAGTTGAGAACTTTTCGTAGATTAGATTGCATGAGTCTAATACTTCCTGAGGTTGAGCTTTTATCCATTTCCCTTTCTTTAAAAAGAGAGTGAGTAAAACTTACCTCTTCATACTAGCTTCGTGAACATTTTGCCTGTTTTGAATTTTTTTTATCCATTCCCTACCTCAGCACAATTTTGAGGGCAGGTGTCCTTTACAGCCCTGCGTCCTTGTGAATGAATGGTAAGTGACCATTAGCTGTGGGTTAAAAGCTGCTCTTGCGGGAATCGGCCACAAGGCGGCAGCATTTCTCCTTTACCAAATCTGGTTACTAGGGCAACAGAGCCTTACTGGAAGTGGTGTTCTAGGTTGCAAATTAGAATGGAATGTGCGAGGCAAAAGCCCTTTAAGTTTATGTCTCATTACTTCTTGTTGGTATTTTTAACTTAATTTTTATTTTTTATCACAGCAAACTTGATTACAATGTTTTGTTTGTTCTAGGTGTGCAAGATGTGGTTCTTTCACACATATACATATATCTATTCTTCTTCGGATCCTTTTCCCATGTAGGTTATGACACAGTGTTGAGTAGTCTTCTCTTGGTATTGCGTAGGTCTTTGGTGATTATGTATTTCACGTGTGTTTGTGTCTCTCTGTTAACCTCAATATGGTAATGTATCCAATCCTCACACCTTTCCATTTGGTGAACCATAAGTTTTTTTAATGAATCTATGATAGTGTTTCTCTGTGGAAATACCTTTGTCTGTATCATTTTTTAGGTAACACCTATATGTGATATGATAGGCTATGTGTCTTTCGCTTTCTCACTTACTCCGAGTTGCGTGATTACTTCTAGACTCATCTATGGTGCTGCAAATGGCATTGTTTCATTTTTTCACTAGCTCATATTCCATCTGTACAGGTAGCAGTTCTTCTTTGTCCACCCATCTGTCGGTGGACTTTTTGGTTACTTCCATATCTTGGCCATTGTAATACTGTGCAATGCAGATTTGCGTGCCTGTGTCCTTCCAATTCTGTCTTCTTAGGTTATAGGTCCAGGAATAGGTCTGCTGGATCATATGGTAGCTCAATGTTTACCTTTTAAAGGCACCTCTATTCTGATCTCTTTAGTGGCTCTTTCCAGGTTACGTCCCACTTAAAGTGGAGGGTATGTATTTCTTCCCAGCACCTTCAGCATTTATTCTTTGTAGTTTTTGCTGATGGTTATTCTGAGTGGTGTGAGCTGATACCTCTTTGTGGTTGAATTTGCATGTGTCTCATAATGCGTTGAAATTGAGCTTTAAGACTTGTCCTTTTTATTTTTCCAGCTGTGATTGGAGCTTATTTCTTCAAAGTGTTTTCTTAAAGTATGTGTCACCGTTTGAAATATTTTGGCCATGATCTCCCTCAAGACATTTTGAGGGCAGGTTTCATTTACAGCCCTGCAGTACTTGTTCATATGAAGTGACCATTAGCTCAGGCTTTAAACCTGCTTTTGCAGGTAACGGCCAGAGAGCGGCAGCCTTTCTACGTTCCCCTTGCTGCTACTAGGGAAACAGACCTACCGGTCCGTGGTGTTCTTCGGTTATAAATTAGAGTGCAATGTGCCCGGATAAACCCACAAATGTTGATGTCTCCTTGCTTTTCTTTGTTTTTAAATTTAATTTATATTTATTATTAATTAGAGTAATATTCCATTGTGTACGTGGACCACTTCTTCTTGGTGCATTCCTCGGTTGATGGACATTTTCATTGCTTCCAAGTGTTGGCTATGGTAAATATTGCTGGCGTACAGGTTTGCCAGCCTGTGACTTTTTGATTCTCATTTTCTCAGGTGATAGGCCAAGCAGTGGTTGTGATTGATTGACTGGTAGCTCAATGTTTCCCTTTTCAAAGCACCTACATTGTGTTTTCATTAGTGGCTCTTTACATGCCCCCCCTTACCACCGAGGGTACGCATTTCTCCACACTCCCTTCACCATTTATTTTTTGCAGCACTTTTCCTAATGGCCATTGTGACTGCTGCGAGCTGATAGGTTTTTGTAATATGGGTATGCATGTCATTAAAATTTTTAAAATTCATCATATTCCTACGCCTTTTTCTTTTCTCTTAAAAGAAAAAACCGTGAGTACAATATAGCTCTTGAAATTGTCTTCTTCGAAGGTTGCCCTCTTCTGAATTTTTTGGTCGATTTTTGACCCCAGAAATTTTCTGGAGGGCAGGCGCCATTTACAGAACTGCAAGTTGGTGAAAATTTAGTGACCTTTTGCAGTGGGTTCAAAGCTGCTGTTGTGGGAAACGTCCACAAGGAGGTAGCATTTCTCCATTCCCCAATCTGGGTACTAGGGCAGCAGAGCCTTTCTGGAAGTCATTGTCCTAGGTTGTAAATTAGAATGGAATTTGCCAGGAGAAATCCCCATAAGTTTATGTCTCATTACTTCTTCTTGGTTTTTAAAATTTTTTTAATCTGGGTAAAGTTTAGAAAATTGTTTGTCCTAGGTGTACACAATCTGGTTCATTTGTACATTATGTATGTCTATTAATGTACAGATCCTCTTCCCATGTAAAATATTACAGTGTTCCGTCGACCTCCCTTGCTATATGTTCGGTCTTTTTGATACATGTATATAATATGTATTTGTATATGTATAGTCACACTAATCTTCATTTCTCAATTTCCCCCCTCCTTTCCTTTTAGATGAGCATAGTTTGTTTTCTACACCTGTGAGTGTCTTTCTCTTTGGAAATATGTTCATCTGTGTCAGTTATTAGATAATGCCGTACGTGATAATATGGGATATAGGTCTTTTGCTTTCCGACCTACTTCATGTTTTGTGATTATCTCCAGGCTCATCTATGGTGCCTCAAAGAGCAGTGCTTCAATGTTTTCCATGGCTAATATTCCATTGTGTACATGGACCACTTCTTCTTGGTGCATTCCTCTGTTGATGGACATTTTCGTTGCTTCCAAGCGTTGCCTATGGTAAATATTGCTGGAGTGCAGGATTGCCAGCCTGCGATTTTTGATTTTCATTCTCTCAGGTGATAGACCCAGCAGTGGGTATGATTGATTGACTGGTATGGTAGCTCAACGTTTACCTTTTCAAGGCACCTCAATTGTGCTGTCATTAGTGGCTCTTACCACGTCCCCCTTAGAATCGAGGGTACGCATTTCTCCACAATCACGTCAGCATTTCTTGTTTGCAGCATTTTTGTTGATGGCCATTCTGACTGGGGTGAGCTGATAGGTTTTTGTAATTTGGGTTTACATGTCTGTAAAAATTCCTACAATTCATCATTTTTCCACGCCTTTTGCTTTTCTGTTAAAAGAAAAAAGAAAAAGAGTGTGAGTATAATATACCTCTTCAAATTTTCTTTTTGGAAGGTTGCACTCTAGAATTTTTTGGTCGATTTTCGACCTCAGTATTTTTTGGAGGGCAGGTGTCATTTACAGAACTGCAATTGGTGAACATTTAGTGACCTTTTGCAGTGGGTTTAAAGCTGCTGTTGTGGGAAACGGCCACAAGGATGCAGCATTTCTCCATTCCCAAATCGGGGTACTAGGGCAGCAGAGCCGTTCTGGAAGTCGTTTGCCTAGGTGGTCAATTTGAATGGAATGTGCCAGGAAAACCCCCCATAAGTTTATGTCTCATTACTCCTAGTTCGTTGTTTTAATTTTTTCAATTGGGGTAATGGTTAGAATGTTGCTTGTCCAAGGTGTACACACTCTGGTTCATCTACATATTCTATATACCTATTTATGTAGAGATCCTCTTCCCGTGTAAATTATTACAGAGTGTTCCGTAAACCTTCCTTGCTATATGGTCGGTCTTTTTGATATATGTATATAATATGTATTTGTATACATATGGTAACGCTAATCTTCATTTATCCATTCCCCCACCTTTCCTTTTAGATAAGCATAGTTTTTTTTTTTAATAAGTCTGTGATGGACTTTCTCTGTGGAAATATGTTCATTTGTGTCAGTTATTAGAGAACGCCTATAAGTGATATCATGGGATATAGGACTTTTGCTTTCCGACTTACCTCATGTTCTGTGATTATCTCCAAGATCATCTATGGTGCCTCAAAGAGCAGTGTTTCATTGTTTTCCATGGCTAGTATTCATTGTGTACATGGGCCGCTTCTTCCTTTTCCTTTCATCTGTTGATGGACATTTTGGTTGCTTCACTGTCTTGTCTATTGTGAATAAGGCTGCAGTGCAGCTTTTGCAGCCCGGGTCTTCTTCATTCTGGTCTTCTCAGGTGAGAGGCCCATTGGTGCGCCTGCTGGATTGAATGGTACCTCAATTTTTCCTTTTCAACGCAGCTCCTTTCTGTTCTCATTATTAGCGTTTAACCCTTTTACATCTCACCAGCAGCTAGAGGGTACACAGTTCTCTAAAACCTCTTCAGCATTGACTGTTTGTAGACTTTTTGCCAATGGTCAGTCGACGGGTGTGAGTTGAGAACTTTTCGTAGATTAGATTGCATGAGTCTAATACTTCCTGAGGTTGAGCTTTTATCCATTTCCCTTTCTTTAAAAAGAGAGTGAGTAAAACTTACCTCTTCATACTAGCTTCGTGAACATTTTGCCTGTTTTGAATTTTTTTTATCCATTCCCTACCTCAGCACAATTTTGAGGGCAGGTGTCCTTTACAGCCCTGCGTCCTTGTGAATGAATGGTAAGTGACCATTAGCTGTGGGTTAAAAGCTGCTCTTGCGGGAATCGGCCACAAGGCGGCAGCATTTCTCCTTTACCAAATCTGGTTACTAGGGCAACAGAGCCTTACTGGAAGTGGTGTTCTAGGTTGCAAATTAGAATGGAATGTGCGAGGCAAAAGCCCTTTAAGTTTATGTCTCATTACTTCTTGTTGGTATTTTTAACTTAATTTTTATTTTTTATCACAGCAAACTTGATTACAACGTTTTGTTTGTTCTAGGTGTGCAAGATGTGGTTCTTTCACACATATACATATATCTATTCTTCTTCGGATCCTTTTCCCATGTAGGTTATGACACAGTGTTGAGTAGTCTTCTCTTGGTATTGCGTAGGTCTTTGGTGATTATGTATTTCACGTGTGTTTGTGTCTCTCTGTTAACCTCAATATGGTAATGTATCCAATCCTCACACCTTTCCATTTGGTGAACCATAAGTTTTTTTAATGAATCTATGATAGTGTTTCTCTGTGGAAATACCTTTGTCTGTATCATTTTTTAGGTAACACCTATATGTGATATGATAGGCTATGTGTCTTTCGCTTTCTCACTTACTCCGAGTTGCGTGATTACTTCTAGACTCATCTATGGTGCTGCAAATGGCATTGTTTCATTTTTTCACTAGCTCATATTCCATCTGTACAGGTAGCAGTTCTTCTTTGTCCACCCATCTGTCGGTGGACTTTTTGGTTACTTCCATATCTTGGCCATTGTAATACTGTGCAATGCAGATTTGCGTGCCTGTGTCCTTCCAATTCTGTCTTCTTAGGTTATAGGTCCAGGAATAGGTCTGCTGGATCATATGGTAGCTCAATGTTTACCTTTTAAAGGCACCTCTATTCTGATCTCTTTAGTGGCTCTTTCCAGGTTACGTCCCACTTAAAGTGGAGGGTATGTATTTCTTCCCAGCACCTTCAGCATTTATTCTTTGTAGTTTTTGCTGATGGTTATTCTGAGTGGTGTGAGCTGATACCTCTTTGTGGTTGAATTTGCATGTGTCTCATAATGCGTTGAAATTGAGCTTTAAGACTTGTCCTTTTTATTTTTCCAGCTGTGATTGGAGCTTATTTCTTCAAAGTGTTTTCTTAAAGTATGTGTCACCGTTTGAAATATTTTGGCCATGATCTCCCTCAAGACATTTTGAGGGCAGGTTTCATTTACAGCCCTGCAGTACTTGTTCATATGAAGTGACCATTAGCTCAGGCTTTAAACCTGCTTTTGCAGGTAACGGCCAGAGAGCGGCAGCCTTTCTACGTTCCCCTTGCTGCTACTAGGGAAACAGACCTACCGGTCCGTGGTGTTCTTCGGTTATAAATTAGAGTGCAATGTGCCCGGATAAACCCACAAATGTTGATGTCTCCTTGCTTTTCTTTGTTTTTAAATTTAATTTATATTTATTATTAATTAGAGTAATATTCCATTGTGTACGTGGACCACTTCTTCTTGGTGCATTCCTCGGTTGATGGACATTTTCATTGCTTCCAAGTGTTGGCTATGGTAAATATTGCTGGCGTACAGGTTTGCCAGCCTGTGACTTTTTGATTCTCATTTTCTCAGGTGATAGGCCAAGCAGTGGTTGTGATTGATTGACTGGTAGCTCAATGTTTCCCTTTTCAAAGCACCTACATTGTGTTTTCATTAGTGGCTCTTTACATGCCCCCCCTTACCACCGAGGGTACGCATTTCTCCACACTCCCTTCACCGTTTATTTTTTGCAGCACTTTTCCTAATGGCCATTGTGACTGCTGCGAGCTGATAGGTTTTTGTAATATGGGTATGCATGTCATTAAAATTTTTAAAATTCATCATATTCCTACGCCTTTTTCTTTTCTCTTAAAAGAAAAAACCGTGAGTACAATATAGCTCTTGAAATTGTCTTCTTCGAAGGTTGCCCTCTTCTGAATTTTTTGGTCGATTTTTGACCCCAGAAATTTTCTGGAGGGCAGGCGCCATTTACAGAACTGCAAGTTGGTGAAAATTTAGTGACCTTTTGCAGTGGGTTCAAAGCTGCTGTTGTGGGAAACGTCCACAAGGAGGTAGCATTTCTCCATTCCCCAATCTGGGTACTAGGGCAGCAGAGCCTTTCTGGAAGTCATTGTCCTAGGTTGTAAATTAGAATGGAATTTGCCAGGAGAAATCCCCATAAGTTTATGTCTCATTACTTCTTCTTGGTTTTTAAAATTTTTTTAATCTGGGTAAAGTTTAGAAAATTGTTTGTCCTAGGTGTACACAATCTGGTTCATTTGTACATTATGTATGTCTATTAATGTACAGATCCTCTTCCCATGTAAAATATTACAGTGTTCCGTCGACCTCCCTTGCTATATGTTCGGTCTTTTTGATACATGTATATAATATGTATTTGTATATGTATAGTCACACTAATCTTCATTTCTCAATTTCCCCCCTCCTTTCCTTTTAGATGAGCATAGTTTGTTTTCTACGCCTGTGAGTGTCTTTCTCTTTGGAAATATGTTCATCTGTGTCAGTTATTAGATAATGCCGTACGTGATAATATGGGATATAGGTCTTTTGCTTTCCGACCTACTTCATGTTTTGTGATTATCTCCAGGCTCATCTATGGTGCCTCAAAGAGCAGTGCTTCAATGTTTTCCATGGCTAATATTCCATTGTGTACATGGACCACTTCTTCTTGGTGCATTCCTCTGTTGATGGACATTTTCGTTGCTTCCAAGCGTTGCCTATGGTAAATATTGCTGGAGTGCAGGATTGCCAGCCTGCGATTTTTGATTTTCATTCTCTCAGGTGATAGACCCAGCAGTGGGTATGATTGATTGACTGGTATGGTAGCTCAACGTTTACCTTTTCAAGGCACCTCAATTGTGCTGTCATTAGTGGCTCTTACCACGTCCCCCTTAGAATCGAGGGTACGCATTTCTCCACAATCACGTCAGCATTTCTTGTTTGCAGCATTTTTGTTGATGGCCATTCTGACTGGGGTGAGCTGATAGGTTTTTGTAATTTGGGTTTACATGTCTGTAAAAATTCCTACAATTCATCATTTTTCCACGCCTTTTGCTTTTCTGTTAAAAGAAAAAAGAAAAAGAGTGTGAGTATAATATACCTCTTCAAATTTTCTTTTTGGAAGGTTGCACTCTAGAATTTTTTGGTCGATTTTCGACCTCAGTATTTTTTGGAGGGCAGGTGTCATTTACAGAACTGCAATTGGTGAACATTTAGTGACCTTTTGCAGTGGGTTTAAAGCTGCTGTTGTGGGAAACGGCCACAAGGATGCAGCATTTCTCCATTCCCAAATCGGGGTACTAGGGCAGCAGAGCCGTTCTGGAAGTCGTTTGCCTAGGTGGTCAATTTGAATGGAATGTGCCAGGAAAACCCCCCATAAGTTTATGTCTCATTACTCCTAGTTCGTTGTTTTAATTTTTTCAATTGGGGTAATGGTTAGAATGTTGCTTGTCCAAGGTGTACACACTCTGGTTCATCTACATATTCTATATACCTATTTATGTAGAGATCCTCTTCCCGTGTAAATTATTACAGAGTGTTCCGTAAACCTTCCTTGCTATATGGTCGGTCTTTTTGATATATGTATATAATATGTATTTGTATACATATGGTAACGCTAATCTTCATTTATCCATTCCCCCACCTTTCCTTTTAGATAAGCATAGTTTTTTTTTTTTTAATAAGTCTGTGATGGACTTTCTCTGTGGAAATATGTTCATTTGTGTCAGTTATTAGAGAACGCCTATAAGTGATATCATGGGATATAGGACTTTTGCTTTCCGACTTACCTCATGTTCTGTGATTATCTCCAAGATCATCTATGGTGCCTCAAAGAGCAGTGTTTCATTGTTTTCCATGGCTAGTATTCATTGTGTACATGGGCCGCTTCTTCCTTTTCCTTTCATCTGTTGATGGACATTTTGGTTGCTTCACTGTCTTGTCTATTGTGAATAAGGCTGCAGTGCAGCTTTTGCAGCCCGGGTCTTCTTCATTCTGGTCTTCTCAGGTGAGAGGCCCATTGGTGCGCCTGCTGGATTGAATGGTACCTCAATTTTTCCTTTTCAACGCAGCTCCTTTCTGTTCTCATTATTAGCGTTTAACCCTTTTACATCTCACCAGCAGCTAGAGGGTACACAGTTCTCTAAAACCTCTTCAGCATTGACTGTTTGTAGACTTTTTGCCAATGGTCAGTCGACGGGTGTGAGTTGAGAACTTTTCGTAGATTAGATTGCATGAGTCTAATACTTCCTGAGGTTGAGCTTTTATCCATTTCCCTTTCTTTAAAAAGAGAGTGAGTAAAACTTACCTCTTCATACTAGCTTCGTGAACATTTTGCCTGTTTTGAATTTTTTTTATCCATTCCCTACCTCAGCACAATTTTGAGGTCAGGTGTCCTTTACAGCCCTGCGTCCTTGTGAATGAATGGTAAGTGACCATTAGCTGTGGGTTAAAAGCTGCTCTTGCGGGAATCGGCCACAAGGCGGCAGCATTTCTCCTTTACCAAATCTGGTTACTAGGGCAACAGAGCCTTACTGGAAGTGGTGTTCTAGGTTGCAAATTAGAATGGAATGTGCGAGGCAAAAGCCCTTTAAGTTTATGTCTCATTACTTCTTGTTGGTATTTTTAACTTAATTTTTATTTTTTATCACAGCAAACTTGATTACAATGTTTTGTTTGTTCTAGGTGTGCAAGATGTGGTTCTTTCACACATATACATATATCTATTCTTCTTCGGATCCTTTTCCCATGTAGGTTATGACACAGTGTTGAGTAGTCTTCTCTTGGTATTGCGTAGGTCTTTGGTGATTATGTATTTCACGTGTGTTTGTGTCTCTCTGTTAACCTCAGTATGGTAATGTATCCAATCCTCACACCTTTCCATTTGGTGAACCATAAGTTTTTTTAATGAATCTATGATAGTGTTTCTCTGTGGAAATACCTTTGTCTGTATCATTTTTTAGGTAACACCTATATGTGATATGATAGGCTATGTGTCTTTCGCTTTCTCACTTACTCCGAGTTGCGTGATTACTTCTAGACTCATCTATGGTGCTGCAAATGGCATTGTTTCATTTTTTCACTAGCTCATATTCCATCTGTACAGGTAGCAGTTCTTTTTTGTCCACCCATCTGTCGGTGGACTTTTTGGTTACTTCCATATCTTGGCCATTGTAATACTGTGCAATGCAGATTTGCGTGCCTGTGTCCTTCCAATTCTGTCTTCTTAGGTTATAGGTCCAGGAATAGGTCTGCTGGATCATATGGTAGCTCAATGTTTACCTTTTAAAGGCACCTCTATTCTGATCTCTTTAGTGGCTCTTTCCAGGTTACGTCCCACTTAAAGTGGAGGGTATGTATTTCTTCCCAGCACCTTCAGCATTTATTCTTTGTAGTTTTTGCTGATGGTTATTCTGAGTGGTGTGAGCTGATACCTCTTTGTGGTTGAATTTGCATGTGTCTCATAATGCGTTGAAATTGAGCTTTAAGACTTGTCCTTTTTATTTTTCCAGCTGTGATTGGAGCTTATTTCTTCAAAGTGTTTTCTTAAAGTATGTGTCACCGTTTGAAATATTTTGGCCATGATCTCCCTCAAGACATTTTGAGGGCAGGTTTCATTTACAGCCCTGCAGTACTTGTTCATATGAAGTGACCATTAGCTCAGGCTTTAAACCTGCTTTTGCAGGTAACGGCCAGAGAGCGGCAGCCTTTCTACGTTCCCCTTGCTGCTACTAGGGAAACAGACCTACCGGTCCGTGGTGTTCTTCGGTTATAAATTAGAGTGCAATGTGCCCGGATAAACCCACAAATGTTGATGTCTCCTTGCTTTTCTTTGTTTTTAAATTTAATTTATATTTATTATTAATTAGAGTAATATTCCATTGTGTACGTGGACCACTTCTTCTTGGTGCATTCCTCGGTTGATGGACATTTTCATTGCTTCCAAGTGTTGGCTATGGTAAATATTGCTGGCGTACAGGTTTGCCAGCCTGTGACTTTTTGATTCTCATTTTCTCAGGTGATAGGCCAAGCAGTGGTTGTGATTGATTGACTGGTAGCTCAATGTTTCCCTTTTCAAAGCACCTACATTGTGTTTTCATTAGTGGCTCTTTACATGCCCCCCCTTACCACCGAGGGTACGCATTTCTCCACACTCCCTTCACCGTTTATTTTTTGCAGCACTTTTCCTAATGGCCATTGTGACTGCTGCGAGCTGATAGGTTTTTGTAATATGGGTATGCATGTCATTAAAATTTTTAAAATTCATCATATTCCTACGCCTTTTTCTTTTCTCTTAAAAGAAAAAACCGTGAGTACAATATAGCTCTTGAAATTGTCTTCTTCGAAGGTTGCCCTCTTCTGAATTTTTTGGTCGATTTTTGACCCCAGAAATTTTCTGGAGGGCAGGCGCCATTTACAGAACTGCAAGTTGGTGAAAATTTAGTGACCTTTTGCAGTGGGTTCAAAGCTGCTGTTGTGGGAAACGTCCACAAGGAGGTAGCATTTCTCCATTCCCCAATCTGGGTACTAGGGCAGCAGAGCCTTTCTGGAAGTCATTGTCCTAGGTTGTAAATTAGAATGGAATTTGCCAGGAGAAATCCCCATAAGTTTATGTCTCATTACTTCTTCTTGGTTTTTAAAATTTTTTTAATCTGGGTAAAGTTTAGAAAATTGTTTGTCCTAGGTGTACACAATCTGGTTCATTTGTACATTATGTATGTCTATTAATGTACAGATCCTCTTCCCATGTAAAATATTACAGTGTTCCGTCGACCTCCCTTGCTATATGTTCGGTCTTTTTGATACATGTATATAATATGTATTTGTATATGTATAGTCACACTAATCTTCATTTCTCAATTTCCCCCCTCCTTTCCTTTTAGATGAGCATAGTTTGTTTTCTACGCCTGTGAGTGTCTTTCTCTTTGGAAATATGTTCATCTGTGTCAGTTATTAGATAATGCCGTACGTGATAATATGGGATATAGGTCTTTTGCTTTCCGACCTACTTCATGTTTTGTGATTATCTCCAGGCTCATCTATGGTGCCTCAAAGAGCAGTGCTTCAATGTTTTCCATGGCTAATATTCCATTGTGTACATGGACCACTTCTTCTTGGTGCATTCCTCTGTTGATGGACATTTTCGTTGCTTCCAAGCGTTGCCTATGGTAAATATTGCTGGAGTGCAGGATTGCCAGCCTGCGATTTTTGATTTTCATTCTCTCAGGTGATAGACCCAGCAGTGGGTATGATTGATTGACTGGTATGGTAGCTCAACGTTTACCTTTTCAAGGCACCTCAATTGTGCTGTCATTAGTGGCTCTTACCACGTCCCCCTTAGAATCGAGGGTACGCATTTCTCCACAATCACGTCAGCATTTCTTGTTTGCAGCATTTTTGTTGATGGCCATTCTGACTGGGGTGAGCTGATAGGTTTTTGTAATTTGGGTTTACATGTCTGTAAAAATTCCTACAATTCATCATTTTTCCACGCCTTTTGCTTTTCTGTTAAAAGAAAAAAGAAAAAGAGTGTGAGTATAATATACCTCTTCAAATTTTCTTTTTGGAAGGTTGCACTCTAGAATTTTTTGGTCGATTTTCGACCTCAGTATTTTTTGGAGGGCAGGTGTCATTTACAGAACTGCAATTGGTGAACATTTAGTGACCTTTTGCAGTGGGTTTAAAGCTGCTGTTGTGGGAAACGGCCACAAGGATGCAGCATTTCTCCATTCCCAAATCGGGGTACTAGGGCAGCAGAGCCGTTCTGGAAGTCATTTGCCTAGGTGGTCAATTTGAATGGAATGTGCCAGGAAAACCCCCCATAAGTTTATGTCTCATTACTCCTAGATCGTTGTTTTAATTTTTTCAATTGGGGTAATGGTTAGAATGTTGCTTGTCCAAGGTGTACACACTCTGGTTCATCTACATATTCTATATACCTATTTATGTAGAGATCCTCTTCCCGTGTAAATTATTACACAGTGTTCCGTAAACCTTCCTTGCTATATGGTCGGTCTTTTTGATATATGTATATAATATGTATTTGTATACCTATGGTAACGCTAATCTTCATTTATCCATTCCCCCACCTTTCCTTTTAGATAAGCATAGTTTTTTTTTTTTTAATAAGTCTGTGATGGACTTTCTCTGTGGAAATATGTTCATTTGTGTCAGTTATTAGAGAACGCCTATAAGTGATATCATGGGATATAGGACTTTTGCTTTCCGACTTACCTCATGTTCTGTGATTATCTCCAAGATCATCTATGGTGCCTCAAAGAGCAGTGTTTCATTGTTTTCCATGGCTAGTATTCATTGTGTACATGGGCCGCTTCTTCCTTTTCCTTTCATCTGTTGATGGACATTTTGGTTGCTTCACTGTCTTGTCTATTGTGAATAAGGCTGCAGTGCAGCTTTTGCAGCCCGGGTCTTCTTCATTCTGGTCTTCTCAGGTGAGAGGCCCATTGGTGCGCCTGCTGGATTGAATGGTACCTCAATTTTTCCTTTTCAACGCAGCTCCTTTCTGTTCTCATTATTAGCGTTTAACCCTTTTACATCTCACCAGCAGCTAGAGGGTACACAGTTCTCTAAAACCTCTTCAGCATTGACTGTTTGTAGACTTTTTGCCAATGGTCAGTCGACGGGTGTGAGTTGAGAACTTTTCGTAGATTAGATTGCATGAGTCTAATACTTCCTGAGGTTGAGCTTTTATCCATTTCCCTTTCTTTAAAAAGAGAGTGAGTAAAACTTACCTCTTCATACTAGCTTCGTGAACATTTTGCCTGTTTTGAATTTTTTTTATCCATTCCCTACCTCAGCACAATTTTGAGGTCAGGTGTCCTTTACAGCCCTGCGTCCTTGTGAATGAATGGTAAGTGACCATTAGCTGTGGGTTAAAAGCTGCTCTTGCGGGAATCGGCCACAAGGCGGCAGCATTTCTCCTTTACCAAATCTGGTTACTAGGGCAACAGAGCCTTACTGGAAGTGGTGTTCTAGGTTGCAAATTAGAATGGAATGTGCGAGGCAAAAGCCCTTTAAGTTTATGTCTCATTACTTCTTGTTGGTATTTTTAACTTAATTTTTATTTTTTATCACAGCAAACTTGATTACAATGTTTTGTTTGTTCTAGGTGTGCAAGATGTGGTTCTTTCACACATATACATATATCTATTCTTCTTCGGATCCTTTTCCCATGTAGGTTATGACACAGTGTTGAGTAGTCTTCTCTTGGTATTGCGTAGGTCTTTGGTGATTATGTATTTCACGTGTGTTTGTGTCTCTCTGTTAACCTCAGTATGGTAATGTATCCAATCCTCACACCTTTCCATTTGGTGAACCATAAGTTTTTTTAATGAATCTATGATAGTGTTTCTCTGTGGAAATACCTTTGTCTGTATCATTTTTTAGGTAACACCTATATGTGATATGATAGGCTATGTGTCTTTCGCTTTCTCACTTACTCCGAGTTGCGTGATTACTTCTAGACTCATCTATGGTGCTGCAAATGGCATTGTTTCATTTTTTCACTAGCTCATATTCCATCTGTACAGGTAGCAGTTCTTCTTTGTCCACCCATCTGTCGGTGGACTTTTTGGTTACTTCCATATCTTGGCCATTGTAATACTGTGCAATGCAGATTTGCGTGCCTGTGTCCTTCCAATTCTGTCTTCTTAGGTTATAGGTCCAGGAATAGGTCTGCTGGATCATATGGTAGCTCAATGTTTACCTTTTAAAGGCACCTCTATTCTGATCTCTTTAGTGGCTCTTTCCAGGTTACGTCCCACTTAAAGTGGAGGGTATGTATTTCTTCCCAGCACCTTCAGCATTTATTCTTTGTAGTTTTTGCTGATGGTTATTCTGAGTGGTGTGAGCTGATACCTCTTTGTGGTTGAATTTGCATGTGTCTCATAATGCGTTGAAATTGAGCTTTAAGACTTGTCCTTTTTATTTTTCCAGCTGTGATTGGAGCTTATTTCTTCAAAGTGTTTTCTTAAAGTATGTGTCACCGTTTGAAATATTTTGGCCATGATCTCCCTCAAGACATTTTGAGGGCAGGTTTCATTTACAGCCCTGCAGTACTTGTTCATATGAAGTGACCATTAGCTCAGGCTTTAAACCTGCTTTTGCAGGTAACGGCCAGAGAGCGGCAGCCTTTCTACGTTCCCCTTGCTGCTACTAGGGAAACAGACCTACCGGTCCGTGGTGTTCTTCGGTTATAAATTAGAGTGCAATGTGCCCGGATAAACCCACAAATGTTGATGTCTCCTTGCTTTTCTTTGTTTTTAAATTTAATTTATATTTATTATTAATTAGAGTAATATTCCATTGTGTACGTGGACCACTTCTTCTTGGTGCATTCCTCGGTTGATGGACATTTTCATTGCTTCCAAGTGTTGGCTATGGTAAATATTGCTGGCGTACAGGTTTGCCAGCCTGTGACTTTTTGATTCTCATTTTCTCAGGTGATAGGCCAAGCAGTGGTTGTGATTGATTGACTGGTAGCTCAATGTTTCCCTTTTCAAAGCACCTACATTGTGTTTTCATTAGTGGCTCTTTACATGCCCCCCCTTACCACCGAGGGTACGCATTTCTCCACACTCCCTTCACCGTTTATTTTTTGCAGCACTTTTCCTAATGGCCATTGTGACTGCTGCGAGCTGATAGGTTTTTGTAATATGGGTATGCATGTCATTAAAATTTTTAAAATTCATCATATTCCTACGCCTTTTTCTTTTCTCTTAAAAGAAAAAACCGTGAGTACAATATAGCTCTTGAAATTGTCTTCTTCGAAGGTTGCCCTCTTCTGAATTTTTTGGTCGATTTTTGACCCCAGAAATTTTCTGGAGGGCAGGCGCCATTTACAGAACTGCAAGTTGGTGAAAATTTAGTGACCTTTTGCAGTGGGTTCAAAGCTGCTGTTGTGGGAAACGTCCACAAGGAGGTAGCATTTCTCCATTCCCCAATCTGGGTACTAGGGCAGCAGAGCCTTTCTGGAAGTCATTGTCCTAGGTTGTAAATTAGAATGGAATTTGCCAGGAGAAATCCCCATAAGTTTATGTCTCATTACTTCTTCTTGGTTTTTAAAATTTTTTTAATCTGGGTAAAGTTTAGAAAATTGTTTGTCCTAGGTGTACACAATCTGGTTCATTTGTACATTATGTATGTCTATTAATGTACAGATCCTCTTCCCATGTAAAATATTACAGTGTTCCGTCGACCTCCCTTGCTATATGTTCGGTCTTTTTGATACATGTATATAATATGTATTTGTATATGTATAGTCACACTAATCTTCATTTCTCAATTTCCCCCCTCCTTTCCTTTTAGATGAGCATAGTTTGTTTTCTACGCCTGTGAGTGTCTTTCTCTTTGGAAATATGTTCATCTGTGTCAGTTATTAGATAATGCCGTACGTGATAATATGGGATATAGGTCTTTTGCTTTCCGACCTACTTCATGTTTTGTGATTATCTCCAGGCTCATCTATGGTGCCTCAAAGAGCAGTGCTTCAATGTTTTCCATGGCTAATATTCCATTGTGTACATGGACCACTTCTTCTTGGTGCATTCCTCTGTTGATGGACATTTTCGTTGCTTCCAAGCGTTGCCTATGGTAAATATTGCTGGAGTGCAGGATTGCCAGCCTGCGATTTTTGATTTTCATTCTCTCAGGTGATAGACCCAGCAGTGGGTATGATTGATTGACTGGTATGGTAGCTCAACGTTTACCTTTTCAAGGCACCTCAATTGTGCTGTCATTAGTGGCTCTTACCACGTCCCCCTTAGAATCGAGGGTACGCATTTCTCCACAATCACGTCAGCATTTCTTGTTTGCAGCATTTTTGTTGATGGCCATTCTGACTGGGGTGAGCTGATAGGTTTTTGTAATTTGGGTTTACATGTCTGTAAAAATTCCTACAATTCATCATTTTTCCACGCCTTTTGCTTTTCTGTTAAAAGAAAAAAGAAAAAGAGTGTGAGTATAATATACCTCTTCAAATTTTCTTTTTGGAAGGTTGCACTCTAGAATTTTTTGGTCGATTTTCGACCTCAGTATTTTTTGGAGGGCAGGTGTCATTTACAGAACTGCAATTGGTGAACATTTAGTGACCTTTTGCAGTGGGTTTAAAGCTGCTGTTGTGGGAAACGGCCACAAGGATGCAGCATTTCTCCATTCCCAAATCGGGGTACTAGGGCAGCAGAGCCGTTCTGGAAGTCATTTGCCTAGGTGGTCAATTTGAATGGAATGTGCCAGGAAAACCCCCCATAAGTTTATGTCTCATTACTCCTAGATCGTTGTTTTAATTTTTTCAATTGGGGTAATGGTTAGAATGTTGCTTGTCCAAGGTGTACACACTCTGGTTCATCTACATATTCTATATACCTATTTATGTAGAGATCCTCTTCCCGTGTAAATTATTACACAGTGTTCCGTAAACCTTCCTTGCTATATGGTCGGTCTTTTTGATATATGTATATAATATGTATTTGTATACATATGGTAACGCTAATCTTCATTTATCCATTCCCCCACCTTTCCTTTTAGATAAGCATAGTTTTTTTTTTTTTAATAAGTCTGTGATGGACTTTCTCTGTGGAAATATGTTCATTTGTGTCAGTTATTAGAGAACGCCTATAAGTGATATCATGGGATATAGGACTTTTGCTTTCCGACTTACCTCATGTTCTGTGATTATCTCCAAGATCATCTATGGTGCCTCAAAGAGCAGTGTTTCATTGTTTTCCATGGCTAGTATTCATTGTGTACATGGGCCGCTTCTTCCTTTTCCTTTCATCTGTTGATGGACATTTTGGTTGCTTCACTGTCTTGTCTATTGTGAATAAGGCTGCAGTGCAGCTTTTGCAGCCCGGGTCTTCTTCATTCTGGTCTTCTCAGGTGAGAGGCCCATTGGTGCGCCTGCTGGATTGAATGGTACCTCAATTTTTCCTTTTCAACGCAGCTCCTTTCTGTTCTCATTATTAGCGTTTAACCCTTTTACATCTCACCAGCAGCTAGAGGGTACACAGTTCTCTAAAACCTCTTCAGCATTGACTGTTTGTAGACTTTTTGCCAATGGTCAGTCGACGGGTGTGAGTTGAGAACTTTTCGTAGATTAGATTGCATGAGTCTAATACTTCCTGAGGTTGAGCTTTTATCCATTTCCCTTTCTTTAAAAAGAGAGTGAGTAAAACTTACCTCTTCATACTAGCTTCGTGAACATTTTGCCTGTTTTGAATTTTTTTTATCCATTCCCTACCTCAGCACAATTTTGAGGTCAGGTGTCCTTTACAGCCCTGCGTCCTTGTGAATGAATGGTAAGTGACCATTAGCTGTGGGTTAAAAGCTGCTCTTGCGGGAATCGGCCACAAGGCGGCAGCATTTCTCCTTTACCAAATCTGGTTACTAGGGCAACAGAGCCTTACTGGAAGTGGTGTTCTAGGTTGCAAATTAGAATGGAATGTGCGAGGCAAAAGCCCTTTAAGTTTATGTCTCATTACTTCTTGTTGGTATTTTTAACTTAATTTTTATTTTTTATCACAGCAAACTTGATTACAATGTTTTGTTTGTTCTAGGTGTGCAAGATGTGGTTCTTTCACACATATACATATATCTATTCTTCTTCGGATCCTTTTCCCATGTAGGTTATGACACAGTGTTGAGTAGTCTTCTCTTGGTATTGCGTAGGTCTTTGGTGATTATGTATTTCACGTGTGTTTGTGTCTCTCTGTTAACCTCAGTATGGTAATGTATCCAATCCTCACACCTTTCCATTTGGTGAACCATAAGTTTTTTTAATGAATCTATGATAGTGTTTCTCTGTGGAAATACCTTTGTCTGTATCATTTTTTAGGTAACACCTATATGTGATATGATAGGCTATGTGTCTTTCGCTTTCTCACTTACTCCGAGTTGCGTGATTACTTCTAGACTCATCTATGGTGCTGCAAATGGCATTGTTTCATTTTTTCACTAGCTCATATTCCATCTGTACAGGTAGCAGTTCTTCTTTGTCCACCCATCTGTCGGTGGACTTTTTGGTTACTTCCATATCTTGGCCATTGTAATACTGTGCAATGCAGATTTGCGTGCCTGTGTCCTTCCAATTCTGTCTTCTTAGGTTATAGGTCCAGGAATAGGTCTGCTGGATCATATGGTAGCTCAATGTTTACCTTTTAAAGGCACCTCTATTCTGATCTCTTTAGTGGCTCTTTCCAGGTTACGTCCCACTTAAAGTGGAGGGTATGTATTTCTTCCCAGCACCTTCAGCATTTATTCTTTGTAGTTTTTGCTGATGGTTATTCTGAGTGGTGTGAGCTGATACCTCTTTGTGGTTGAATTTGCATGTGTCTCATAATGCGTTGAAATTGAGCTTTAAGACTTGTCCTTTTTATTTTTCCAGCTGTGATTGGAGCTTATTTCTTCAAAGTGTTTTCTTAAAGTATGTGTCACCGTTTGAAATATTTTGGCCATGATCTCCCTCAAGACATTTTGAGGGCAGGTTTCATTTACAGCCCTGCAGTACTTGTTCATATGAAGTGACCATTAGCTCAGGCTTTAAACCTGCTTTTGCAGGTAACGGCCAGAGAGCGGCAGCCTTTCTACGTTCCCCTTGCTGCTACTAGGGAAACAGACCTACCGGTCCGTGGTGTTCTTCGGTTATAAATTAGAGTGCAATGTGCCCGGATAAACCCACAAATGTTGATGTCTCCTTCCTTTTCTTTGTTTTTAAATTTAATTTATATTTATTATTAATTAGAGTAATATTCCATTGTGTACGTGGACCACTTCTTCTTGGTGCATTCCTCGGTTGATGGACATTTTCATTGCTTCCAAGTGTTGGCTATGGTAAATATTGCTGGCGTACAGGTTTGCCAGCCTGTGACTTTTTGATTCTCATTTTCTCAGGTGATAGGCCAAGCAGTGGTTGTGATTGATTGACTGGTAGCTCAATGTTTCCCTTTTCAAAGCACCTACATTGTGTTTTCATTAGTGGCTCTTTACATGCCCCCCCTTACCACCGAGGGTACGCATTTCTCCACACTCCCTTCACCGTTTATTTTTTGCAGCACTTTTCCTAATGGCCATTGTGACTGCTGCGAGCTGATAGGTTTTTGTAATATGGGTATGCATGTCATTAAAATTTTTAAAATTCATCATATTCCTACGCCTTTTTCTTTTCTCTTAAAAGAAAAAACCGTGAGTACAATATAGCTCTTGAAATTGTCTTCTTCGAAGGTTGCCCTCTTCTGAATTTTTTGGTCGATTTTTGACCCCAGAAATTTTCTGGAGGGCAGGCGCCATTTACAGAACTGCAAGTTGGTGAAAATTTAGTGACCTTTTGCAGTGGGTTCAAAGCTGCTGTTGTGGGAAACGTCCACAAGGAGGTAGCATTTCTCCATTCCCCAATCTGGGTACTAGGGCAGCAGAGCCTTTCTGGAAGTCATTGTCCTAGGTTGTAAATTAGAATGGAATTTGCCAGGAGAAATCCCCATAAGTTTATGTCTCATTACTTCTTCTTGGTTTTTAAAATTTTTTTAATCTGGGTAAAGTTTAGAAAATTGTTTGTCCTAGGTGTACACAATCTGGTTCATTTGTACATTATGTATGTCTATTAATGTACAGATCCTCTTCCCATGTAAAATATTACAGTGTTCCGTCGACCTCCCTTGCTATATGTTCGGTCTTTTTGATACATGTATATAATATGTATTTGTATATGTATAGTCACACTAATCTTCATTTCTCAATTTCCCCCCTCCTTTCCTTTTAGATGAGCATAGTTTGTTTTCTACGCCTGTGAGTGTCTTTCTCTTTGGAAATATGTTCATCTGTGTCAGTTATTAGATAATGCCGTACGTGATAATATGGGATATAGGTCTTTTGCTTTCCGACCTACTTCATGTTTTGTGATTATCTCCAGGCTCATCTATGGTGCCTCAAAGAGCAGTGCTTCAATGTTTTCCATGGCTAATATTCCATTGTGTACATGGACCACTTCTTCTTGGTGCATTCCTCTGTTGATGGACATTTTCGTTGCTTCCAAGCGTTGCCTATGGTAAATATTGCTGGAGTGCAGGATTGCCAGCCTGCGATTTTTGATTTTCATTCTCTCAGGTGATAGACCCAGCAGTGGGTATGATTGATTGACTGGTATGGTAGCTCAACGTTTACCTTTTCAAGGCACCTCAATTGTGCTGTCATTAGTGGCTCTTACCACGTCCCCCTTAGAATCGAGGGTACGCATTTCTCCACAATCACGTCAGCATTTCTTGTTTGCAGCATTTTTGTTGATGGCCATTCTGACTGGGGTGAGCTGATAGGTTTTTGTAATTTGGGTTTACATGTCTGTAAAAATTCCTACAATTCATCATTTTTCCACGCCTTTTGCTTTTCTGTTAAAAGAAAAAAGAAAAAGAGTGTGAGTATAATATACCTCTTCAAATTTTCTTTTTGGAAGGTTGCACTCTAGAATTTTTTGGTCGATTTTCGACCTCAGTATTTTTTGGAGGGCAGGTGTCATTTACAGAACTGCAATTGGTGAACATTTAGTGACCTTTTGCAGTGGGTTTAAAGCTGCTGTTGTGGGAAACGGCCACAAGGATGCAGCATTTCTCCATTCCCAAATCGGGGTACTAGGGCAGCAGAGCCGTTCTGGAAGTCATTTGCCTAGGTGGTCAATTTGAATGGAATGTGCCAGGAAAACCCCCCATAAGTTTATGTCTCATTACTCCTAGATCGTTGTTTTAATTTTTTCAATTGGGGTAATGGTTAGAATGTTGCTTGTCCAAGGTGTACACACTCTGGTTCATCTACATATTCTATATACCTATTTATGTAGAGATCCTCTTCCCGTGTAAATTATTACACAGTGTTCCGTAAACCTTCCTTGCTATATGGTCGGTCTTTTTGATATATGTATATAATATGTATTTGTATACATATGGTAACGCTAATCTTCATTTATCCATTCCCCCACCTTTCCTTTTAGATAAGCATAGTTTTTTTTTTTTAATAAGTCTGTGATGGACTTTCTCTGTGGAAATATGTTCATTTGTGTCAGTTATTAGAGAACGCCTATAAGTGATATCATGGGATATAGGACTTTTGCTTTCCGACTTACCTCATGTTCTGTGATTATCTCCAAGATCATCTATGGTGCCTCAAAGAGCAGTGTTTCATTGTTTTCCATGGCTAGTATTCATTGTGTACATGGGCCGCTTCTTCCTTTTCCTTTCATCTGTTGATGGACATTTTGGTTGCTTCACTGTCTTGTCTATTGTGAATAAGGCTGCAGTGCAGCTTTTGCAGCCCGGGTCTTCTTCATTCTGGTCTTCTCAGGTGAGAGGCCCATTGGTGCGCCTGCTGGATTGAATGGTACCTCAATTTTTCCTTTTCAACGCAGCTCCTTTCTGTTCTCATTATTAGCGTTTAACCCTTTTACATCTCACCAGCAGCTAGAGGGTACACAGTTCTCTAAAACCTCTTCAGCATTGACTGTTTGTAGACTTTTTGCCAATGGTCAGTCGACGGGTGTGAGTTGAGAACTTTTCGTAGATTAGATTGCATGAGTCTAATACTTCCTGAGGTTGAGCTTTTATCCATTTCCCTTTCTTTAAAAAGAGAGTGAGTAAAACTTACCTCTTCATACTAGCTTCGTGAACATTTTGCCTGTTTTGAATTTTTTTTATCCATTCCCTACCTCAGCACAATTTTGAGGTCAGGTGTCCTTTACAGCCCTGCGTCCTTGTGAATGAATGGTAAGTGACCATTAGCTGTGGGTTAAAAGCTGCTCTTGCGGGAATCGGCCACAAGGCGGCAGCATTTCTCCTTTACCAAATCTGGTTACTAGGGCAACAGAGCCTTACTGGAAGTGGTGTTCTAGGTTGCAAATTAGAATGGAATGTGCGAGGCAAAAGCCCTTTAAGTTTATGTCTCATTACTTCTTGTTGGTATTTTTAACTTAATTTTTATTTTTTATCACAGCAAACTTGATTACAATGTTTTGTTTGTTCTAGGTGTGCAAGATGTGGTTCTTTCACACATATACATATATCTATTCTTCTTCGGATCCTTTTCCCATGTAGGTTATGACACAGTGTTGAGTAGTCTTCTCTTGGTATTGCGTAGGTCTTTGGTGATTATGTATTTCACGTGTGTTTGTGTCTCTCTGTTAACCTCAGTATGGTAATGTATCCAATCCTCACACCTTTCCATTTGGTGAACCATAAGTTTTTTTAATGAATCTATGATAGTGTTTCTCTGTGGAAATACCTTTGTCTGTATCATTTTTTAGGTAACACCTATATGTGATATGATAGGCTATGTGTCTTTCGCTTTCTCACTTACTCCGAGTTGCGTGATTACTTCTAGACTCATCTATGGTGCTGCAAATGGCATTGTTTCATTTTTTCACTAGCTCATATTCCATCTGTACAGGTAGCAGTTCTTCTTTGTCCACCCATCTGTCGGTGGACTTTTTGGTTACTTCCATATCTTGGCCATTGTAATACTGTGCAATGCAGATTTGCGTGCCTGTGTCCTTCCAATTCTGTCTTCTTAGGTTATAGGTCCAGGAATAGGTCTGCTGGATCATATGGTAGCTCAATGTTTACCTTTTAAAGGCACCTCTATTCTGATCTCTTTAGTGGCTCTTTCCAGGTTACGTCCCACTTAAAGTGGAGGGTATGTATTTCTTCCCAGCACCTTCAGCATTTATTCTTTGTAGTTTTTGCTGATGGTTATTCTGAGTGGTGTGAGCTGATACCTCTTTGTGGTTGAATTTGCATGTGTCTCATAATGCGTTGAAATTGAGCTTTAAGACTTGTCCTTTTTATTTTTCCAGCTGTGATTGGAGCTTATTTCTTCAAAGTGTTTTCTTAAAGTATGTGTCACCGTTTGAAATATTTTGGCCATGATCTCCCTCAAGACATTTTGAGGGCAGGTTTCATTTACAGCCCTGCAGTACTTGTTCATATGAAGTGACCATTAGCTCAGGCTTTAAACCTGCTTTTGCAGGTAACGGCCAGAGAGCGGCAGCCTTTCTACGTTCCCCTTGCTGCTACTAGGGAAACAGACCTACCGGTCCGTGGTGTTCTTCGGTTATAAATTAGAGTGCAATGTGCCCGGATAAACCCACAAATGTTGATGTCTCCTTGCTTTTCTTTGTTTTTAAATTTAATTTATATTTATTATTAATTAGAGTAATATTCCATTGTGTACGTGGACCACTTCTTCTTGGTGCATTCCTCGGTTGATGGACATTTTCATTGCTTCCAAGTGTTGGCTATGGTAAATATTGCTGGCGTACAGGTTTGCCAGCCTGTGACTTTTTGATTCTCATTTTCTCAGGTGATAGGCCAAGCAGTGGTTGTGATTGATTGACTGGTAGCTCAATGTTTCCCTTTTCAAAGCACCTACATTGTGTTTTCATTAGTGGCTCTTTACATGCCCCCCCTTACCACCGAGGGTACGCATTTCTCCACACTCCCTTCACCGTTTATTTTTTGCAGCACTTTTCCTAATGGCCATTGTGACTGCTGCGAGCTGATAGGTTTTTGTAATATGGGTATGCATGTCATTAAAATTTTTAAAATTCATCATATTCCTACGCCTTTTTCTTTTCTCTTAAAAGAAAAAACCGTGAGTACAATATAGCTCTTGAAATTGTCTTCTTCGAAGGTTGCCCTCTTCTGAATTTTTTGGTCGATTTTTGACCCCAGAAATTTTCTGGAGGGCAGGCGCCATTTACAGAACTGCAAGTTGGTGAAAATTTAGTGACCTTTTGCAGTGGGTTCAAAGCTGCTGTTGTGGGAAACGTCCACAAGGAGGTAGCATTTCTCCATTCCCCAATCTGGGTACTAGGGCAGCAGAGCCTTTCTGGAAGTCATTGTCCTAGGTTGTAAATTAGAATGGAATTTGCCAGGAGAAATCCCCATAAGTTTATGTCTCATTACTTCTTCTTGGTTTTTAAAATTTTTTTAATCTGGGTAAAGTTTAGAAAATTGTTTGTCCTAGGTGTACACAATCTGGTTCATTTGTACATTATGTATGTCTATTAATGTACAGATCCTCTTCCCATGTAAAATATTACAGTGTTCCGTCGACCTCCCTTGCTATATGTTCGGTCTTTTTGATACATGTATATAATATGTATTTGTATATGTATAGTCACACTAATCTTCATTTCTCAATTTCCCCCCTCCTTTCCTTTTAGATGAGCATAGTTTGTTTTCTACGCCTGTGAGTGTCTTTCTCTTTGGAAATATGTTCATCTGTGTCAGTTATTAGATAATGCCGTACGTGATAATATGGGATATAGGTCTTTTGCTTTCCGACCTACTTCATGTTTTGTGATTATCTCCAGGCTCATCTATGGTGCCTCAAAGAGCAGTGCTTCAATGTTTTCCATGGCTAATATTCCATTGTGTACATGGACCACTTCTTCTTGGTGCATTCCTCTGTTGATGGACATTTTCGTTGCTTCCAAGCGTTGCCTATGGTAAATATTGCTGGAGTGCAGGATTGCCAGCCTGCGATTTTTGATTTTCATTCTCTCAGGTGATAGACCCAGCAGTGGGTATGATTGATTGACTGGTATGGTAGCTCAACGTTTACCTTTTCAAGGCACCTCAATTGTGCTGTCATTAGTGGCTCTTACCACGTCCCCCTTAGAATCGAGGGTACGCATTTCTCCACAATCACGTCAGCATTTCTTGTTTGCAGCATTTTTGTTGATGGCCATTCTGACTGGGGTGAGCTGATAGGTTTTTGTAATTTGGGTTTACATGTCTGTAAAAATTCCTACAATTCATCATTTTTCCACGCCTTTTGCTTTTCTGTTAAAAGAAAAAAGAAAAAGAGTGTGAGTATAATATACCTCTTCAAATTTTCTTTTTGGAAGGTTGCACTCTAGAATTTTTTGGTCGATTTTCGACCTCAGTATTTTTTGGAGGGCAGGTGTCATTTACAGAACTGCAATTGGTGAACATTTAGTGACCTTTTGCAGTGGGTTTAAAGCTGCTGTTGTGGGAAACGGCCACAAGGATGCAGCATTTCTCCATTCCCAAATCGGGGTACTAGGGCAGCAGAGCCGTTCTGGAAGTCATTTGCCTAGGTGGTCAATTTGAATGGAATGTGCCAGGAAAACCCCCCATAAGTTTATGTCTCATTACTCCTAGATCGTTGTTTTAATTTTTTCAATTGGGGTAATGGTTAGAATGTTGCTTGTCCAAGGTGTACACACTCTGGTTCATCTACATATTCTATATACCTATTTATGTAGAGATCCTCTTCCCGTGTAAATTATTACACAGTGTTCCGTAAACCTTCCTTGCTATATGGTCGGTCTTTTTGATATATGTATATAATATGTATTTGTATACATATGGTAACGCTAATCTTCATTTATCCATTCCCCCACCTTTCCTTTTAGATAAGCATAGTTTTTTTTTTTTAATAAGTCTGTGATGGACTTTCTCTGTGGAAATATGTTCATTTGTGTCAGTTATTAGAGAACGCCTATAAGTGATATCATGGGATATAGGACTTTTGCTTTCCGACTTACCTCATGTTCTGTGATTATCTCCAAGATCATCTATGGTGCCTCAAAGAGCAGTGTTTCATTGTTTTCCATGGCTAGTATTCATTGTGTACATGGGCCGCTTCTTCCTTTTCCTTTCATCTGTTGATGGACATTTTGGTTGCTTCACTGTCTTGTCTATTGTGAATAAGGCTGCAGTGCAGCTTTTGCAGCCCGGGTCTTCTTCATTCTGGTCTTCTCAGGTGAGAGGCCCATTGGTGCGCCTGCTGGATTGAATGGTACCTCAATTTTTCCTTTTCAACGCAGCTCCTTTCTGTTCTCATTATTAGCGTTTAACCCTTTTACATCTCACCAGCAGCTAGAGGGTACACAGTTCTCTAAAACCTCTTCAGCATTGACTGTTTGTAGACTTTTTGCCAATGGTCAGTCGACGGGTGTGAGTTGAGAACTTTTCGTAGATTAGATTGCATGAGTCTAATACTTCCTGAGGTTGAGCTTTTATCCATTTCCCTTTCTTTAAAAAGAGAGTGAGTAAAACTTACCTCTTCATACTAGCTTCGTGAACATTTTGCCTGTTTTGAATTTTTTTTATCCATTCCCTACCTCAGCACAATTTTGAGGTCAGGTGTCCTTTACAGCCCTGCGTCCTTGTGAATGAATGGTAAGTGACCATTAGCTGTGGGTTAAAAGCTGCTCTTGCGGGAATCGGCCACAAGGCGGCAGCATTTCTCCTTTACCAAATCTGGTTACTAGGGCAACAGAGCCTTACTGGAAGTGGTGTTCTAGGTTGCAAATTAGAATGGAATGTGCGAGGCAAAAGCCCTTTAAGTTTATGTCTCATTACTTCTTGTTGGTATTTTTAACTTAATTTTTATTTTTTATCACAGCAAACTTGATTACAATGTTTTGTTTGTTCTAGGTGTGCAAGATGTGGTTCTTTCACACATATACATATATCTATTCTTCTTCGGATCCTTTTCCCATGTAGGTTATGACACAGTGTTGAGTAGTCTTCTCTTGGTATTGCGTAGGTCTTTGGTGATTATGTATTTCACGTGTGTTTGTGTCTCTCTGTTAACCTCAGTATGGTAATGTATCCAATCCTCACACCTTTCCATTTGGTGAACCATAAGTTTTTTTAATGAATCTATGATAGTGTTTCTCTGTGGAAATACCTTTGTCTGTATCATTTTTTAGGTAACACCTATATGTGATATGATAGGCTATGTGTCTTTCGCTTTCTCACTTACTCCGAGTTGCGTGATTACTTCTAGACTCATCTATGGTGCTGCAAATGGCATTGTTTCATTTTTTCACTAGCTCATATTCCATCTGTACAGGTAGCAGTTCTTCTTTGTCCACCCATCTGTCGGTGGACTTTTTGGTTACTTCCATATCTTGGCCATTGTAATACTGTGCAATGCAGATTTGCGTGCCTGTGTCCTTCCAATTCTGTCTTCTTAGGTTATAGGTCCAGGAATAGGTCTGCTGGATCATATGGTAGCTCAATGTTTACCTTTTAAAGGCACCTCTATTCTGATCTCTTTAGTGGCTCTTTCCAGGTTACGTCCCACTTAAAGTGGAGGGTATGTATTTCTTCCCAGCACCTTCAGCATTTATTCTTTGTAGTTTTTGCTGATGGTTATTCTGAGTGGTGTGAGCTGATACCTCTTTGTGGTTGAATTTGCATGTGTCTCATAATGCGTTGAAATTGAGCTTTAAGACTTGTCCTTTTTATTTTTCCAGCTGTGATTGGAGCTTATTTCTTCAAAGTGTTTTCTTAAAGTATGTGTCACCGTTTGAAATATTTTGGCCATGATCTCCCTCAAGACATTTTGAGGGCAGGTTTCATTTACAGCCCTGCAGTACTTGTTCATATGAAGTGACCATTAGCTCAGGCTTTAAACCTGCTTTTGCAGGTAACGGCCAGAGAGCGGCAGCCTTTCTACGTTCCCCTTGCTGCTACTAGGGAAACAGACCTACCGGTCCGTGGTGTTCTTCGGTTATAAATTAGAGTGCAATGTGCCCGGATAAACCCACAAATGTTGATGTCTCCTTGCTTTTCTTTGTTTTTAAATTTAATTTATATTTATTATTAATTAGAGTAATATTCCATTGTGTACGTGGACCACTTCTTCTTGGTGCATTCCTCGGTTGATGGACATTTTCATTGCTTCCAAGTGTTGGCTATGGTAAATATTGCTGGCGTACAGGTTTGCCAGCCTGTGACTTTTTGATTCTCATTTTCTCAGGTGATAGGCCAAGCAGTGGTTGTGATTGATTGACTGGTAGCTCAATGTTTCCCTTTTCAAAGCACCTACATTGTGTTTTCATTAGTGGCTCTTTACATGCCCCCCCTTACCACCGAGGGTACGCATTTCTCCACACTCCCTTCACCGTTTATTTTTTGCAGCACTTTTCCTAATGGCCATTGTGACTGCTGCGAGCTGATAGGTTTTTGTAATATGGGTATGCATGTCATTAAAATTTTTAAAATTCATCATATTCCTACGCCTTTTTCTTTTCTCTTAAAAGAAAAAACCGTGAGTACAATATAGCTCTTGAAATTGTCTTCTTCGAAGGTTGCCCTCTTCTGAATTTTTTGGTCGATTTTTGACCCCAGAAATTTTCTGGAGGGCAGGCGCCATTTACAGAACTGCAAGTTGGTGAAAATTTAGTGACCTTTTGCAGTGGGTTCAAAGCTGCTGTTGTGGGAAACGTCCACAAGGAGGTAGCATTTCTCCATTCCCCAATCTGGGTACTAGGGCAGCAGAGCCTTTCTGGAAGTCATTGTCCTAGGTTGTAAATTAGAATGGAATTTGCCAGGAGAAATCCCCATAAGTTTATGTCTCATTACTTCTTCTTGGTTTTTAAAATTTTTTTAATCTGGGTAAAGTTTAGAAAATTGTTTGTCCTAGGTGTACACAATCTGGTTCATTTGTACATTATGTATGTCTATTAATGTACAGATCCTCTTCCCATGTAAAATATTACAGTGTTCCGTCGACCTCCCTTGCTATATGTTCGGTCTTTTTGATACATGTATATAATATGTATTTGTATATGTATAGTCACACTAATCTTCATTTCTCAATTTCCCCCCTCCTTTCCTTTTAGATGAGCATAGTTTGTTTTCTACGCCTGTGAGTGTCTTTCTCTTTGGAAATATGTTCATCTGTGTCAGTTATTAGATAATGCCGTACGTGATAATATGGGATATAGGTCTTTTGCTTTCCGACCTACTTCATGTTTTGTGATTATCTCCAGGCTCATCTATGGTGCCTCAAAGAGCAGTGCTTCAATGTTTTCCATGGCTAATATTCCATTGTGTACATGGACCACTTCTTCTTGGTGCATTCCTCTGTTGATGGACATTTTCGTTGCTTCCAAGCGTTGCCTATGGTAAATATTGCTGGAGTGCAGGATTGCCAGCCTGCGATTTTTGATTTTCATTCTCTCAGGTGATAGACCCAGCAGTGGGTATGATTGATTGACTGGTATGGTAGCTCAACGTTTACCTTTTCAAGGCACCTCAATTGTGCTGTCATTAGTGGCTCTTACCACGTCCCCCTTAGAATCGAGGGTACGCATTTCTCCACAATCACGTCAGCATTTCTTGTTTGCAGCATTTTTGTTGATGGCCATTCTGACTGGGGTGAGCTGATAGGTTTTTGTAATTTGGGTTTACATGTCTGTAAAAATTCCTACAATTCATCATTTTTCCACGCCTTTTGCTTTTCTGTTAAAAGAAAAAAGAAAAAGAGTGTGAGTATAATATACCTCTTCAAATTTTCTTTTTGGAAGGTTGCACTCTAGAATTTTTTGGTCGATTTTCGACCTCAGTATTTTTTGGAGGGCAGGTGTCATTTACAGAACTGCAATTGGTGAACATTTAGTGACCTTTTGCAGTGGGTTTAAAGCTGCTGTTGTGGGAAACGGCCACAAGGATGCAGCATTTCTCCATTCCCAAATCGGGGTACTAGGGCAGCAGAGCCGTTCTGGAAGTCATTTGCCTAGGTGGTCAATTTGAATGGAATGTGCCAGGAAAACCCCCCATAAGTTTATGTCTCATTACTCCTAGATCGTTGTTTTAATTTTTTCAATTGGGGTAATGGTTAGAATGTTGCTTGTCCAAGGTGTACACACTCTGGTTCATCTACATATTCTATATACCTATTTATGTAGAGATCCTCTTCCCGTGTAAATTATTACACAGTGTTCCGTAAACCTTCCTTGCTATATGGTCGGTCTTTTTGATATATGTATATAATATGTATTTGTATACATATGGTAACGCTAATCTTCATTTATCCATTCCCCCACCTTTCCTTTTAGATAAGCATAGTTTTTTTTTTTTAATAAGTCTGTGATGGACTTTCTCTGTGGAAATATGTTCATTTGTGTCAGTTATTAGAGAACGCCTATAAGTGATATCATGGGATATAGGACTTTTGCTTTCCGACTTACCTCATGTTCTGTGATTATCTCCAAGATCATCTATGGTGCCTCAAAGAGCAGTGTTTCATTGTTTTCCATGGCTAGTATTCATTGTGTACATGGGCCGCTTCTTCCTTTTCCTTTCATCTGTTGATGGACATTTTGGTTGCTTCACTGTCTTGTCTATTGTGAATAAGGCTGCAGTGCAGCTTTTGCAGCCCGGGTCTTCTTCATTCTGGTCTTCTCAGGTGAGAGGCCCATTGGTGCGCCTGCTGGATTGAATGGTACCTCAATTTTTCCTTTTCAACGCAGCTCCTTTCTGTTCTCATTATTAGCGTTTAACCCTTTTACATCTCACCAGCAGCTAGAGGGTACACAGTTCTCTAAAACCTCTTCAGCATTGACTGTTTGTAGACTTTTTGCCAATGGTCAGTCGACGGGTGTGAGTTGAGAACTTTTCGTAGATTAGATTGCATGAGTCTAATACTTCCTGAGGTTGAGCTTTTATCCATTTCCCTTTCTTTAAAAAGAGAGTGAGTAAAACTTACCTCTTCATACTAGCTTTGTGAACATTTTGCCTGTTTTGAATTTTTTTTATCCATTCCCTACCTCAGCACAATTTTGAGGGCAGGTGTCCTTTACAGCCCTGCGTCCTTGTGAATGAATGGTAAGTGACCATTAGCTGTGGGTTAAAAGCTGCTCTTGCGGGAATCGGCCACAAGGCGGCAGCATTTCTCCTTTACCAAATCTGGTTACTAGGGCAACAGAGCCTTACTGGAAGTGGTGTTCTAGGTTGCAAATTAGAATGGAATGTGCGAGGCAAAAGCCCTTTAAGTTTATGTCTCATTACTTCTTGTTGGTATTTTTAACTTAATTTTTATTTTTTATCACAGCAAACTTGATTACAATGTTTTGTTTGTTCTAGGTGTGCAAGATGTGGTTCTTTCACACATATACATATATCTATTCTTCTTCGGATCCTTTTCCCATGTAGGTTATGACACAGTGTTGAGTAGTCTTCTCTTGGTATTGCGTAGGTCTTTGGTGATTATGTATTTCACGTGTGTTTGTGTCTCTCTGTTAACCTCAATATGGTAATGTATCCAATCCTCACACCTTTCCATTTGGTGAACCATAAGTTTTTTTAATGAATCCATGATAGTGTTTCTCTGTGGAAATACCTTTGTCTGTATCATTTTTTAGGTAACACCTATATGTGATATGATAGGCTATGTGTCTTTCGCTTTCTCACTTACTCCGAGTTGCGTGATTACTTCTAGACTCATCTATGGTGCTGCAAATGGCATTGTTTCATTTTTTCACTAGCTCATATTCCATCTGTACAGGTAGCAGTTCTTCTTTGTCCACCCATCTGTCGGTGGACTTTTTGGTTACTTCCATATCTTGGCCATTGTAATACTGTGCAATGCAGATTTGCGTGCCTGTGTCCTTCCAATTCTGTCTTCTTAGGTTATAGGTCCAGGAATAGGTCTGCTGGATCATATGGTAGCTCAATGTTTACCTTTTAAAGGCACCTCTATTCTGATCTCTTTAGTGGCTCTTTCCAGGTTACGTCCCACTTAAAGTGGAGGGTATGTATTTCTTCCCAGCACCTTCAGCATTTATTCTTTGTAGTTTTTGCTGATGGTTATTCTGAGTGGTGTGAGCTGATACCTCTTTGTGGTTGAATTTGCATGTGTCTCATAATGCGTTGAAATTGAGCTTTAAGACTTGTCCTTTTTATTTTTCCAGCTGTGATTGGAGCTTATTTCTTCAAAGTGTTTTCTTAAAGTATGTGTCACCGTTTGAAATATTTTGGCCATGATCTCGCTCAAGACATTTTGAGGGCAGGTTTCATTTACAGCCCTGCAGTACTTGTTCATATGAAGTGACCATTAGCTCAGGCTTTAAACCTGCTTTTGCAGGTAACGGCCAGAGAGCGGCAGCCTTTCTACGTTCCCCTTGCTGCTACTAGGGAAACAGACCTACCGGTCCGTGGTGTTCTTCGGTTATAAATTAGAGTGCAATGTGCCCGGATAAACCCACAAATGTTGATGTCTCCTTGCTTTTCTTTGTTTTTAAATTTAATTTATATTTATTATTAATTAGAGTAATATTCCATTGTGTACGTGGACCACTTCTTCTTGGTGCATTCCTCGGTTGATGGACATTTTCATTGCTTCCAAGTGTTGGCTATGGTAAATATTGCTGGCGTACAGGTTTGCCAGCCTGTGACTTTTTGATTCTCATTTTCTCAGGTGATAGGCCAAGCAGTGGTTGTGATTGATTGACTGGTAGCTCAATGTTTCCCTTTTCAAAGCACCTACATTGTGTTTTCATTAGTGGCTCTTTACATGCCCCCCCTTACCACCGAGGGTACGCATTTCTCCACACTCCCTTCACCGTTTATTTTTTGCAGCACTTTTCCTAATGGCCATTGTGACTGCTGCGAGCTGATAGGTTTTTGTAATATGGGTATGCATGTCATTAAAATTTTTAAAATTCATCATATTCCTACGCCTTTTTCTTTTCTCTTAAAAGAAAAAACCGTGAGTACAATATAGCTCTTGAAATTGTCTTCTTCGAAGGTTGCCCTCTTCTGAATTTTTTGGTCGATTTTTGACCCCAGAAATTTTCTGGAGGGCAGGCGCCATTTACAGAACTGCAAGTTGGTGAAAATTTAGTGACCTTTTGCAGTGGGTTCAAAGCTGCTGTTGTGGGAAACGTCCACAAGGAGGTAGCATTTCTCCATTCCCCAATCTGGGTACTAGGGCAGCAGAGCCTTTCTGGAAGTCATTGTCCTAGGTTGTAAATTAGAATGGAATTTGCCAGGAGAAATCCCCATAAGTTTATGTCTCATTACTTCTTCTTGGTTTTTAAAATTTTTTTAATCTGGGTAAAGTTTAGAAAATTGTTTGTCCTAGGTGTACACAATCTGGTTCATTTGTACATTATGTATGTCTATTAATGTACAGATCCTCTTCCCATGTAAAATATTACAGTGTTCCGTCGACCTCCCTTGCTATATGTTCGGTCTTTTTGATACATGTATATAATATGTATTTGTATATGTATAGTCACACTAATCTTCATTTCTCAATTTCCCCCCTCCTTTCCTTTTAGATGAGCATAGTTTGTTTTCTACGCCTGTGAGTGTCTTTCTCTTTGGAAATATGTTCATCTGTGTCAGTTATTAGATAATGCCGTACGTGATAATATGGGATATAGGTCTTTTGCTTTCCGACCTACTTCATGTTTTGTGATTATCTCCAGGCTCATCTATGGTGCCTCAAAGAGCAGTGCTTCAATGTTTTCCATGGCTAATATTCCATTGTGTACATGGACCACTTCTTCTTGGTGCATTCCTCTGTTGATGGACATTTTCGTTGCTTCCAAGCGTTGCCTATGGTAAATATTGCTGGAGTGCAGGATTGCCAGCCTGCGATTTTTGATTTTCATTCTCTCAGGTGATAGACCCAGCAGTGGGTATGATTGATTGACTGGTATGGTAGCTCAACGTTTACCTTTTCAAGGCACCTCAATTGTGCTTTCATTAGTGGCTCTTACTGCGTCCCCCCTTAGAATCGAGGGTACGCATCTCTCCACAATCACGTCAGCATTTATTGTTTGCAGCATTTTTGTTGATGGTCATTCTGACTGGTGTGAGCTGATAGGTTTTTGTAATTTGGGTTTACATGTCTGTAAAAATTCCTACAATTCATCATTTTTCCACGCCTTTTTCTTTTCTGTTAAAAGAAAAAAAGTGTGAGTATAATATACCTCTTCAAATTTTCTTTTTGGAAGGTTGCACTCTAGAGTTTTTTGGTCGATTTTCGACCTCAGTATATTTTGGAGGGCGGGTGTCATTTACAGACCTGCAATTGGTGAATATTTAGTGACCTTTTGCAGTGGGTTTAAAGCTGCTGTTGTGGGAAACGACCACAAGGATGCAGCATTTCTCCATTCCCAAATCTGGGTACTAGGGCAGCAGAGCCGTTCTGGAAGTCGTTTGCCTAGGTTGTAAATTTGAATGGAATGTGCCAGGAGAACCCCCCATAAGTTTATGTCTCATTACTCCTAGTTGGTTGTTTTAATTTTTTCAATTGGGGTAATGGTTAGAATGTTGCTTGTCCAATGTGTACACACTCTGGTTCATCTACATATTCTATATACCTATTTATGTAGAGATCCTCTTCCCGTGTAAATTATTACAGAGTGTTCCGTAAACCTTCCTTGCTATATGGTCGTTCTTTTTGATATATGTATATAATATGTATTTGTATACCTATGGTAACGCAAATCTTCATTTATCCATTCCCCCCACCTTTCCTTTTAGATAAGCATAGTTTTTTTTAATAAGCCTGTGATTGACTTTCTCTGTGGAAATATGTTCATTTGTGTCAGTTATTAGAGAACGCGTATAAGTGATATCATAGGATATAGGACTTTTGCTTTCCGACTTACCTCATGTTCTGTGATTATCTCCAAGATCATCTATGGTGCCTCAAAGAGCAGTGTTTCATTGTTTTCCATGGCTAGTATTCATTATGCACATGGACCGCTTCTTCTTTATCCTTTCATCTGTTGATGGACATTTTGGTTGCTTCACTGTCTTGTCTATTGTGAATAAGCCTGCAGTGCAGCTTTTGCAGCCCTGGTCTTCTTCATTCTGGTCTTCTTAGGTGAAGAGCCCATTGGTTCGCCTGCTGGATTGAATGGTACCTCTATTTTTCCTTTTCAACGCAGCTTCTTTCTGTTCTCATTATTAGCGTTTAACCCTTTTACATCTCACCAGCAGCTGGAGGGTACACAGTTCTCTAAAACCTCTTCAGCATTGATTGTTTGTAGACTTTTTGCCAATGGTCAGTCGACTGGTGTGAGTTGAAAACTTTTTGTAGGTTAGATAGCATGAGTCTAATACTTCCTGAGGTGGAGCTTTTATCCATTTTCCTTTCTTTAAAAAGAGAGTGAGTAAAACTTACCTCTTCATACTATCTTCTTGAAAATTTTGCCTGTTTTGAATTTTTTTTTATCCATTCCCTACCTCAGCACAATTTTGAGGGCAGGTGTCCTTTACAGCCCTGAGTCCTTGTGAATGGTAAGTGACCATTAGCTGTGGGTTAAAAGCTGCTGTTGCGGGAATCGGCCACAAGGCGGCAGCATTTCTCCTTTACCAAATCTGGTTACTAGGGCAACAGAGCCTTACTGGAAGTGGAGTTCTAGGTGGTAAATTAGAATGGAATGTGCGAGGAAAAAGCCCTTTAAGTTTATGTCTCATTACTTCTTGTTGGTATTTTTAACTTAATTTTTATTTTTTATCACAGCAAACTTGATTACAATGTTTTGTTTGTTCTAGGTGTGCAAGATGTGGTTCTTTCACACATATACATATATCTATTTTTCTTCGGATCCTTTTCCCATGTAGGTTACGAAACAATGTTGAGTAGTCTTCTCTTGGTATTGCGTAGGTCTTTGGTGATTATATATTTCACATGTGTTTGTATCTCTCTGTTAACCTCAATACGGTAATGTATCCAATCCTCACACCTTTCCATTTGGTGAACCATAAGTTTTTTTAATGAATCTATGATAGTGTTTCTCTGTGGAAATATCTTTGTTTGTATCATTTTTTAGGTAACACCTATATGTGATATGATAGGATATGTGTCTTTCGCTTTCTCACTTACTCCAAGTTGCGTGATTACTTCTAGACTCATCTATGGTGCTGCAAATGGCATTGTTTCATTTTTTCACTAGCTCATATTCCATCTGTACAGGTAGCAGTTCTTCTTTGTCCACCCATCTGTCGGTGGACTTTTTGGTTACTTCCATATCTTGGCTATTGTAATACTATGCAATGCAGATTTGCGTACCTTTGTCCTTCCAATTCTGTCTTCTTAGTTTATAGGTCCAGGAATAGGTCTGCTGGATCATATGGTAGCTCAATGTTTACCTTTAAAAGGCAATTCTATTCCGTTCTCCTTAGTGGCTCTTTCCAGGTTACGTCCCACTTAAAGTGGAGGGTATGTATTTCTTCCCAGCACCTTCAGCATTTATTCTTTGTAGTTTTTGCTGATGGTTATTCTGAGTGGTGTGAGCTGATACCTCTTTGTGGTTGAATTTGCATGTGTCTCATAATGCGTTGAAATTGAGCTTTAAGACATGTCCTTTTTATTTTTCCAGCTGTGATTGGAGCTTATTTCTTCAAAGTGTTTTCTTAAAGTATGTGTCACCATTTGAAATATTTTGGCCATTATCTCCCTCAAGACATTTTGAGGGCAGGTTTCATTTACAGCCCTGCAGTACTTGTTCATATGAAGTGACCATTAGCTCAGGCTTTAAACCTGCTTTTGCAGGTAACGGCCAGAGAGCGGCAGCCTTTCTACGTTCCCCTTGCTGCTACTAGGGAAACAGACCTACCGGTCCGTGGTGTTCTTCGGTTATAAATTAGAGTGCAATGTGCCCGGATAAACCCACAAATGTTGATGTCTCCTTGCTTTTCTTTGTTTTTAAATTTAATTTATATTTATTATTAATTAGAGTAATATTCCATTGTGTACGTGGACCACTTCTTCTTGGTGCATTCCTCGGTTGATGGACATTTTCATTGCTTCCAAGTGTTGGCTATGGTAAATATTGCTGGCGTACAGGTTTGCCAGCCTGTGACTTTTTGATTCTCATTTTCTCAGGTGATAGGCCAAGCAGTGGTTGTGATTGATTGACTGGTAGCTCAATGTTTCCCTTTTCAAAGCACCTACATTGTGTTTTCATTAGTGGCTCTTTACATGCCCCCCCTTACCACCGAGGGTACGCATTTCTCCACACTCCCGTCACCGTTTATTTTTTGCAGCACTTTTCCTAATGGCCATTGTGACTGCTGCGAGCTGATAGGTTTTTGTAATATGGGTATGCATGTCATTAAAATTTTTAAAATTCATCATATTCCTACGCCTTTTTCTTTTCTCTTAAAAGAAAAAACCGTGCGTACAATATAGCTCTTGAAATTGTCTTCTTCGAAGGTTGCCCTCTTCTGAATTTTTTGGTCGATTTTTGACCCCAGAAATTTTCTGGAGGGCAGGCGCCATTTACAGAACTGCAAGTTGGTGAAAATTTAGTGACCTTTTGCAGTGGGTTCAAAGCTGCTGTTGTGGGAAACGTCCACAAGGAGGTAGCATTTCTCCATTCCCCAATCTGGGTACTAGGGCAGCAGAGCCTTTCTGGAAGTCATTGTCCTAGGTTGTAAATTAGAATGGAATTTGCCAGGAGAAATCCCCATAAGTTTATGTCTCATTACTTCTTCTTGGTTTTTAAAATTTTTTTAATCTGGGTAAAGTTTAGAAAATTGTTTGTCCTAGGTGTACACAATCTGGTTCATTTGTACATTATGTATGTCTATTAATGTACAGATCCTCTTCCCATGTAAAATATTACAGTGTTCCGTCGACCTCCCTTGCTATATGTTCGGTCTTTTTGATACATGTATATAATATGTATTTGTATATGTATAGTCACACTAATCTTCATTTCTCAATTTCCCCCCTCCTTTCCTTTTAGATGAGCATAGTTTGTTTTCTACGCCTGTGAGTGTCTTTCTCTTTGGAAATATGTTCATCTGTGTCAGTTATTAGATAATGCCGTACGTGATAATATGGGATATAGGTCTTTTGCTTTCCGACCTACTTCATGTTTTGTGATTATCTCCAGGCTCATCTATGGTGCCTCAAAGAGCAGTGCTTCAATGTTTTCCATGGCTAATATTCCATTGTGTACATGGACCACTTCTTCTTGGTGCATTCCTCTGTTGATGGACATTTTCGTTGCTTCCAAGCGTTGCCTATGGTAAATATTGCTGGAGTGCAGGATTGCCAGCCTGCGATTTTTGATTTTCATTCTCTCAGGTGATAGACCCAGCAGTGGGTATGATTGATTGACTGGTATGGTAGCTCAACGTTTACCTTTTCAAGGCACCTCAATTGTGCTTTCATTAGTGGCTCTTACTGCGTCCCCCCTTAGAATCGAGGGTACGCATCTCTCCACAATCACGTCAGCATTTATTGTTTGCAGCATTTTTGTTGATGGTCATTCTGACTGGTGTGAGCTGATAGGTTTTTGTAATTTGGGTTTACATGTCTGTAAAAATTCCTACAATTCATCATTTTTCCACGCCTTTTTCTTTTCTGTTAAAAGAAAAAAAGTGTGAGTATAATATACCTCTTCAAATTTTCTTTTTGGAAGGTTGCATTCTAGAGTTTTTTGGTCGATTTTCGACCTCAGTATATTTTGGAGGGCGGGTGTCATTTACAGACCTGCAATTGGTGAATATTTAGTGACCTTTTGCAGCGGGTTTAAAGCTGCTGTTGTGGGAAACGACCACAAGGCTGCAGCATTTCTCCATTCCCAAATCTGGGTACTAGGGCAGCAGAGCCGTTCTGGAAGTCGTTTGCCTAGGTTGTAAATTTGAATGGAATGTGCCAGGAGAACCCCCCATAAGTTTATGTCTCATTACTCCTAGTTCGTTGTTTTAATTTTTTCAATTGGGGTAATGGTTAGAATGTTGCTTGTCCAATGTGTACACACTCTGGTTCATCTACATATTCTATATACCTATTTATGTAGAGATCCTCTTCCCGTGTAAATTATTACAGAGTGTTCCGTAAACCTTCCTTGCTATATGGTCGTTCTTTTTGATATATGTATATAATATGTATTTGTATACCTATGGTAACGCAAATCTTCATTTATCCATTCCCCCCACCTTTCCTTTTAGATAAGCATAGTTTTTTTTAATAAGCCTGTGATTGACTTTCTCTGTGGAAATATGTTCATTTGTGTCAGTTATTAGAGAACGCGTATAAGTGATATCATAGGATATAGGACTTTTGCTTTCCGACTTACCTCATGTTCTGTGATTATCTCCAAGATCATCTATGGTGCCTCAAAGAGCAGTGTTTCATTGTTTTCCATGGCTAGTATTCATTATGCACATGGACCGCTTCTTCTTTATCCTTTCATCTGTTGATGGACATTTTGGTTGCTTCACTGTCTTGTCTATTGTGAATAAGCCTGCAGTGCAGCTTTTGCAGCCCTGGTCTTCTTCATTCTGGTCTTCTTAGGTGAAGAGCCCATTGGTTCGCCTGCTGGATTGAATGGTACCTCTATTTTTCCTTTTCAACGCAGCTTCTTTCTGTTCTCATTATTAGCGTTTAACCCTTTTACATCTCACCAGCAGCTGGAGGGTACACAGTTCTCTAAAACCTCTTCAGCATTGATTGTTTGTAGACTTTTTGCCAATGGTCAGTCGACTGGTGTGAGTTGAAAACTTTTTGTAGGTTAGATAGCATGAGTCTAATACTTCCTGAGGTGGAGCTTTTATCCATTTCCCTTTCTTTAAAAAGAAAGTGAGTAAAACTTACCTCTTCATACTAGCTTCGTGAACATTTTGCCTGTTTTGAATTTTTTTTATCCATTCCCTACCTCAGCACAATTTTGAGGGCAGGTGTCCTTTACAGCCCTGCGTCCTTGTGAATGAATGGTAAGTGACCATTAGCTGTGGGTTAAAAGCTGCTGTTGCGGGAATCGGCCACAAGGCGGCAGCATTTCTCCTTTACCAAATCTGGTTACTAGGGCAACAGAGCCTTACTGGAAGTGGAGTTCTAGGTGGTAAATTAGAATGGAATGTGCGAGGCAAAAGCCCTTTAAGTTTATGTCTCATTACTTCTTGTTGGTATTTTTAACTTAATTTTTATTTTTTATCACAGCAAACTTGATTACAATGTTTTGTTTGTTCTAGGTGTGCAAGATGTGGTTCTTTCACACATATACATATATCTATTTTTCTTCGGATCCTTTTCCCATGTAGGTTACGAAACAATGTTGAGTAGTCTTCTCTTGGTATTGCGTAGGTCTTTGGTGATTATATATTTCACATGTGTTTGTATCTCTCTGTTAACCTCAATACGGTAATGTATCCAATCCTCACACCTTTCCATTTGGTGAACCATAAGTTTTTTTAATGAATCTATGATAGTGTTTCTCTGTGGAAATATCTTTGTTTGTATCATTTTTTAGGTAACACCTATATGTGATATGATAGGATATGTGTCTTTCGCTTTCTCACTTACTCCAAGTTGCGTGATTACTTCTAGACTCATCTATGGTGCTGCAAATGGCATTGTTTCATTTTTTCACTAGCTCATATTCCATCTGTACATGTAGCAGTTCTTCTTTGTCCACCCATCTGTCGGTGGACTTTTTGGTTACTTCCATATCTTGGCTATTGTAATACTATGCAATGCAGATTTGCGTACCTTTGTCCTTCCAATTCTGTCTTCTTAGTTTATAGGTCCAGGAATAGGTCTGCTGGATCATATGGTAGCTCAATGTTTACCTTTAAAAGGCAATTCTATTCCGTTCTCCTTAGTGGCTCTTTCCAGGTTACGTCCCACTTAAAGTGGAGGGTATGTATTTCTTCCCAGCACCTTCAGCATTTATTCTTTGTAGTTTTTGCTGATGGTTATTCTGAGTGGTGTGAGCTGATACCTCTTTGTGGTTGAATTTCCATGTGTCTCATAATGCGTTGAAATTGAGCTGTAAGACATGTCCTTTTTATTTTTCCAGCTGTGATTGGAGCTTATTTCTTCAAAGTGTTTTCTTAAAGTATGTGTCACCATTTGAAATATTTTGGCCATGATCTCCCTCAAGACATTTTGAGGGCAGGTTTCATTTACAGCCCTGCAGTACTTGTTCATATGAAGTGACCATTAGCTCAGGCTTTAAACCTGCTTTTGCAGGTAACGGCCAGAGAGCGGCAGCCTTTCTACGTTCCCCTTGCTGCTACTAGGGAAACAGACCTACCGGTCCGTGGTGTTCTTCGGTTATAAATTAGAGTGCAATGTGCCCGGATAAACCCACAAATGTTGATGTCTCCTTGCTTTTCTTTGTTTTTAAATTTAATTTATATTTATTCTTAATTAGAGTAATATTCCATTGTGTACGTGGACCACTTCTTCTTGGTGCATTCCTCGGTTGATGGACATTTTCATTGCTTCCAAGTGTTGGCTATGGTAAATATTGCTGGCGTACAGGTTTGCCAGCCTGTGACTTTTTGATTCTCATTTTCTCAGGTGATAGGCCAAGCAGTGGTTGTGATTGATTGACTGGTAGCTCAATGTTTCCCTTTTCAAAGCACCTACATTGTGTTTTCATTATTGGCTCTTTACATGCCCCCCCTTACCACCGAGGGTACGCATTTCTCCACACTCCCGTCACCGTTTATTTTTTGCAGCACTTTTCCTAATGGCCATTGTGACTGCTGCGAGCTGATAGGTTTTTGTAATATGGGTATGCATGTCATTAAAATTTTTAAAATTCATCATATTCCTACGCCTTTTTCTTTTCTCTTAAAAGAAAAAACCGTGAGTACAATATAGCTCTTGAAATTGTCTTCTTCGAAGGTTGCCCTCTTCTGAATTTTTTGGTCGATTTTTGACCCCAGAAATTTTCTGGAGGGCAGGCGCCATTTACAGAACTGCAAGTTGGTGAAAATTTAGTGACCTTTTGCAGTGGGTTCAAAGCTGCTGTTGTGGGAAACGTCCACAAGGAGGTAGCATTTCTCCATTCCCCAATCTGGGTACTAGGGCAGCAGAGCCTTTCTGGAAGTCATTGTCCTAGGTTGTAAATTAGAATGGAATTTGCCAGGAGAAATCCCCATAAGTTTATGTCTCATTACTTCTTCTTGGTTTTTAAAATTTTTTTAATCTGGGTAAAGTTTAGAAAATTGTTTGTCCTAGGTGTACACAATCTGGTTCATTTGTACATTATGTATGTCTATTAATGTACAGATCCCCTTCCCATGTAAAATATTACAGTGTTCCATCGACCTCCCTTGCTATATGTTCGGTCTTTTTGATACATGTATATAATATGTATTTGTATATGTATAGTCACACTAATCTTCATTTCTCAATTTCCCCCCTCCTTTCCTTTTAGATGAGCATAGTTTGTTTTCTACGCCTGTGAGTGTCTTTCTCTTTGGAAATATGTTCATCTGTGTCAGTTATTAGATAATGCCGTACGTGATAATATGGGATATAGGTCTTTTGCTTTCCGACCTACTTCATGTTTTGTGCTTATCTCCAGGTTCATCTATGGTGCCTCAAAGAGCAGTGCTTCAATGTTTTCCATGGCTAATATTCCATTGTGTACATGGACCACTTCTTCTTGGTGCATTTCTCTGTTGATGGACATTTTCGTTGCTTCCAAGCGTTGCCTATGGTAAATATTGCTGGAGTGCAGGATTGCCAGCCTGCGATTTTTGATTTTCATTCTCTCAGGTGATAGACCCAGCAGTGGGTATGATTGATTGACTGGTATGGTAGCTCAACGTTTACCTTTTCAAGGCACCTCAATTGTGCTGTCATTAGTGGCTCTTACCACGTCCCCCTTAGAATCGAGGGTACGCATTTCTCCACAATCACGTCAGCATTTATTGTTTGCAGCATTTTTGTTGATGGCCATTCTGACTGGGGTGAGCTGATAGGTTTTTGTAATTTGGGTTTACATGTCTGTAAAAATTCCTACAATTCATCATTTTTCCACGCCTTTTGCTTTTCTGTTAAAAGAAAAAAGAGTGTGAGTATAATATACCTCTTCAAATTTTCTTTTTGGAAGGTTACACTCTAGAATTTTTTGGTCGATTTTCGACCTCAGTATTTTTTGGAGGGCAGGTGTCATTTACAGAACTGCAATTGGTGAACATTTAGTGACCTTTTGCAGTGGGTTTAAAGCTGCTGTTGTGGGAAACGGCCACAAGGATGCAGCATTTCTCCATTCCCAAATCGGGGTACTAGGGCAGCAGAGCCCGTTCTGGAAGTCGTTTGCCTAGGTGGTCAATTTGAATGGAATGTGCCAGGAAAACCCCCCATAAGTTTATGTCTCATTACTCCTAGTTCGTTGTTTTAATTTTTTCAATTGGGGTAATGGTTAGAATGTTGCTTGTCCAAGGTGTACACACTCTGGTTCATCTACATATTCTATATACCTATTTATGTAGAGATCCTCTTCCCGTGTAAATTATTACAGAGTGTTCCGTAAACCTTCCTTGCTATATGGTCGGTCTTTTTGATATATGTATATAATATGTATTTGTATACATATGGTAACGCTAATCTTCATTTATCCATTCCCCCACCTTTCCTTTTAGATAAGCATAGTTTTTTTTTTTAATAAGTCTGTGATGGACTTTCTCTGTGGAAATATGTTCATTTGTGTCAGTTATTAGAGAACGCCTATAAGTGATATCATGGGATATAGGACTTTTGCTTTCCGACTTACCTCATGTTCTGTGATTATCTCCAAGATCATCTATGGTGCCTCAAAGAGCAGTGTTTCATTGTTTTCCATGGCTAGTATTCATTGTGTACATGGGCCGCTTCTTCCTTTTCCTTTCATCTGTTGATGGACATTTTGGTTGCTTCACTGTCTTGTCTATTGTGAATAAGGCTGCAGTGCAGCTTTTGCAGCCCGGGTCTTCTTCATTCTGGTCTTCTCAGGTGAGAGGCCCATTGGTGCGCCTGCTGGATTGAATGGTACCTCAATTTTTCCTTTTCAACGCAGCTCCTTTCTGTTCTCATTATTAGCGTTTAACCCTTTTACATCTCACCAGCAGCTAGAGGGTACACAGTTCTCTAAAACCTCTTCAGCATTGACTGTTTGTAGACTTTTTGCCAATGGTCAGTCGACGGGTGTGAGTTGAGAACTTTTCGTAGATTAGATTGCATGAGTCTAATACTTCCTGAGGTTGAGCTTTTATCCATTTCCCTTTCTTTAAAAAGAGAGTGAGTAAAACTTACCTCTTCATACTAGCTTCGTGAACATTTTGCCTGTTTTGAATTATTTTTATCCATTCCCTACCTCAGCACAATTTTGAGGGCAGGTGTCCTTTACAGCCCTGCGTCCTTGTGAATGAATGGTAAGTGACCATTAGCTGTGGGTTAAAAGCTGCTGTTGCGGGAATCGGCCACAAGGCGGCAGCATTTCTCCTTTACCAAATCTGGTTACTAGGGCAACAGAGCCTTACTGGAAGTGGTGTTCTAGGTTGTAAATTAGAATGGAATGTGCGAGGAAAAAGCCCTTTAAGTTTATGTCTCATTACTTCTTGTTGGTATTTTTAACTTAATTTTTATTTTTTTTCACAGCAAACTTGATTACAATGTTTTGTTTGTTCTAGGTGTGCAAGATGTGGTTCTTTCACACATATACATATATCTATTTTTCTTCGGATCCTTTTCCCATGTAGATTACGACACAATGTTGAGTAGTCTTCTCTTGGTATTGCGTAGGTCTTTGGTGATTATATATTTCACATGTGTTTGTATCTCTCTGTTCACCTCAATACGGTAATGTATCCAATCTTCACACCTTTCCATTTGGTGAACCATAAGATTTTTTTTCATGAATCTATGATAGTGTTTCTCTGTGGAAATACCTTTGTTTGTATCATTTTTTAGGTAACACCTATATGTGATATGATAGGATATGTGTCTTTCGCTTTCTCACTTACTCCAAGTTGCGTGATTACTTCTAGACTCATCTATGGTGCTGCAAATGGCATTGTTTCATTTTTTCCCTAGCTCATATTCCATCTGTACATGTAGCAGTTTTTCTTTGTCCACCCATCTGTCGTTGGACTTTTTGGTTACTTCCGTATCTTGGCCATTGTTATACTATGCAATGCAGATTTGCGTACCTGTGTCCTTCCAATTCTGTCTTCTTAGGTTATAGGTCCAGGAATAGGTCTGCTGGATCATATGGTAGCTCAATGTTTACCTTTTAAAGGCACCTCTATTCTTTTCTCTTTAGTGGCTCTTTCCAGGTTACGTCCCACTTAAAGTGGAGGGTATGCATTTCTTCCCAGCACCTTCAGCATTTATTCTTTGTAGTTTTTGCTGATGGTTATTCTGAGTGGTGTGAGCTGATACCTCTTTGTGGTTGAATTTGCATGTGTCTCATAATGCGTTGAAATTGAGCTGTAAGACATGTCCTTTTTATTTTTCCAGCTGTGATTGGAGCTTATTTCTTCAAAGTGTTTTCTTAAAGTATGTGTCACCATTTGAAATATTTTGGCCATGATCTCCCTCAAGACATTTTGAGGGCAGGTTTCATTTACAGCCCTGCAGTACTTGTTCATATGAAGTGACCATTAGCTCAGGCTTTAAACCTGCTTTTGCAGGTAACGGCCAGAGAGCGGCAGCCTTTCTACGTTCCCCTTGCTGCTACTAGGGAAACAGACCTACCGGTCCGTGGTGTTCTTCGGTTATAAATTAGAGTGCAATGTGCCCGGATAAACCCACAAATGTTGATGTCTCCTTGATTTTCTTTGTTTTTAAATTTAATTTATATTTATTATTAATTAGAGTAATATTCCATTGTGTACGTGGACCACTTCTTCTTGGTGCATTCCTCGGTTGATGGACATTTTCATTGCTTCCAAGTGTTGGCTATGGTAAATATTGCTGGCGTACAGGTTTGCCAGCCTGTGACTTTTTGATTCTCATTTTCTCAGGTGATAGGCCAAGCAGTGGTTGTGATTGATTGACTGGTAGCTCAATGTTTCCCTTTTCAAAGCACCTACATTGTGTTTTCATTATTGGCTCTTTACATGCCCCCCCTTACCACCGAGGGTACGCATTTCTCCACACTCCCGTCACCGTTTATTTTTTGCAGCACTTTTCCTAATGGCCATTGTGACTGCTGCGAGCTGATAGGTTTTTGTAATATGGGTATGCATGTCATTAAAATTTTTAAAATTCATCATATTCCTACGCCTTTTTCTTTTCTCTTAAAAGAAAAAACCGTGAGTACAATATAGCTCTTGAAATTGTCTTCTTCGAAGGTTGCCCTCTTCTGAATTTTTTGGTCGATTTTTGACCCCAGAAATTTTCTGGAGGGCAGGCGCCATTTACAGAACTGCAAGTTGGTGAAAATTTAGTGACCTTTTGCAGTGGGTTCAAAGCTGCTGTTGTGGGAAACGTCCACAAGGAGGTAGCATTTCTCCATTCCCCAATCTGGGTACTAGGGCAGCAGAGCCTTTCTGGAAGTCATTGTCCTAGGTTGTAAATTAGAATGGAATTTGCCAGGAGAAATCCCCATAAGTTTATGTCTCATTACTTCTTCTTGGTTTTTAAAATTTTTTTAATCTGGGTAAAGTTTAGAAAATTGTTTGTCCTAGGTGTACACAATCTGGTTCATTTGTACATTATGTATGTCTATTAATGTACAGATCCCCTTCCCATGTAAAATATTACAGTGTTCCATCGACCTCCCTTGCTATATGTTCGGTCTTTTTGATACATGTATATAATATGTATTTGTATATGTATAGTCACACTAATCTTCATTTCTCAATTTCCCCCCTCCTTTCCTTTTAGATGAGCATAGTTTGTTTTCTACGCCTGTGAGTGTCTTTCTCTTTGGAAATATGTTCATCTGTGTCAGTTATTAGATAATGCCGTACGTGATAATATGGGATATAGGTCTTTTGCTTTCCGACCTACTTCATGTTTTGTGCTTATCTCCAGGTTCATCTATGGTGCCTCAAAGAGCAGTGCTTCAATGTTTTCCATGGCTAATATTCCATTGTGTACATGGACCACTTCTTCTTGGTGCATTTCTCTGTTGATGGACATTTTCGTTGCTTCCAAGCGTTGCCTATGGTAAATATTGCTGGAGTGCAGGATTGCCAGCCTGCGATTTTTGATTTTCATTCTCTCAGGTGATAGACCCAGCAGTGGGTATGATTGATTGACTGGTATGGTAGCTCAACGTTTACCTTTTCAAGGCACCTCAATTGTGCTGTCATTAGTGGCTCTTACCACGTCCCCCTTAGAATCGAGGGTACGCATTTCTCCACAATCACGTCAGCATTTATTGTTTGCAGCATTTTTGTTGATGGCCATTCTGACTGGGGTGAGCTGATAGGTTTTTGTAATTTGGGTTTACATGTCTGTAAAAATTCCTACAATTCATCATTTTTCCACGCCTTTTGCTTTTCTGTTAAAAGAAAAAAGAAAAAGAGTGTGAGTATAATATACCTCTTCAAATTTTCTTTTTGGAAGGTTGCACTCTAGAATTTTTTGGTCGATTTTCGACCTCAGTATTTTTTGGAGGGCAGGTGTCATTTACAGAACTGCAATTGGTGAACATTTAGTGACCTTTTGCAGTGGGTTTAAAGCTGCTGTTGTGGGAAACGGCCACAAGGATGCAGCATTTCTCCATTCCCAAATCGGGGTACTAGGGCAGCAGAGCCGTTCTGGAAGTCGTTTGCCTAGGTGGTCAATTTGAATGGAATGTGCCAGGAAAACCCCCCATAAGTTTATGTCTCATTACTCCTAGTTCGTTGTTTTAATTTTTTCAATTGGGGTAATGGTTAGAATGTTGCTTGTCCAAGGTGTACACACTCTGGTTCATCTACATATTCTATATACCTATTTATGTAGAGATCCTCTTCCCGTGTAAATTATTACAGAGTGTTCCGTAAACCTTCCTTGCTATATGGTCGGTCTTTTTGATATATGTATATAATATGTATTTGTATACATATGGTAACGCTAATCTTCATTTATCCATTCCCCCACCTTTCCTTTTAGATAAGCATAGTTTTTTTTTTTTAATAAGTCTGTGATGGACTTTCTCTGTGGAAATATGTTCATTTGTGTCAGTTATTAGAGAACGCCTATAAGTGATATCATGGGATATAGGACTTTTGCTTTCCGACTTACCTCATGTTCTGTGATTATCTCCAAGATCATCTATGGTGCCTCAAAGAGCAGTGTTTCATTGTTTTCCATGGCTAGTATTCATTGTGTACATGGGCCGCTTCTTCCTTTTCCTTTCATCTGTTGATGGACATTTTGGTTGCTTCACTGTCTTGTCTATTGTGAATAAGGCTGCAGTGCAGCTTTTGCAGCCCGGGTCTTCTTCATTCTGGTCTTCTCAGGTGAGAGGCCCATTGGTGCGCCTGCTGGATTGAATGGTACCTCAATTTTTCCTTTTCAACGCAGCTCCTTTCTGTTCTCATTATTAGCGTTTAACCCTTTTACATCTCACCAGCAGCTAGAGGGTACACAGTTCACTAAAACCTCTTCAGCATTGACTGTAGACTTTTTGCCAATGGTCAGTCGACGGGTGTGAGTTGAAAACTTTTCGTAGATTAGATTGCATGAGTCTAATACTTCCTGAGGTTGAGCTTTTATCCATTTCCCTTTCTTTAAAAAGAGAGTGAGTAAAACTTACCTCTTCATACTAGCTTTGTGAACATTTTGCCTGTTTTGAATTTTTTTTATCCATTCCCTACCTCAGCACAATTTTGAGGGCAGGTGTCCTTTACAGCCCTGCGTCCTTGTGAATGAATGGTAAGTGACCATTAGCTGTGGGTTAAAAGCTGCTCTTGCGGGAATCGGCCACAAGGCGGCAGCATTTCTCCTTTACCAAATCTGGTTACTAGGGCAACAGAGCCTTACTGGAAGTGGTGTTCTAGGTTGCAAATTAGAATGGAATGTGCGAGGCAAAAGCCCTTTAAGTTTATGTCTCATTACTTCTTGTTGGTATTTTTAACTTAATTTTTATTTTTTATCACAGCAAACTTGATTACAATGTTTTGTTTGTTCTAGGTGTGCAAGATGTGGTTCTTTCACACATATACATATATCTATTCTTCTTCGGATCCTTTTCCCATGTAGGTTATGACACAGTGTTGAGTAGTCTTCTCTTGGTATTGCGTAGGTCTTTGGTGATTATGTATTTCACGTGTGTTTGTGTCTCTCTGTTAACCTCAATATGGTAATGTATCCAATCCTCACACTTTTCCATTTGGTGAACCATAAGTTTTTTTAATGAATCTATGATAGTGTTTCTCTGTGGAAATACCTTTGTCTGTATCATTTTTTAGGTAACACCTATATGCGATATGATAGGCTATGTGTCTTTCGCTTTCTCACTTACTCCGAGTTGCGTGATTACTTCTAGACTCATCTATGGTGCTGCAAATGGCATTGTTTCATTTTTTCACTAGCTCATATTCCATCTGTACAGGTAGCAGTTCTTCTTTGTCCACCCATCTGTCGGTGGACTTTTTGGTTACTTCCATATCTTGGCCATTGTAATACTGTGCAATGCAGATTTGCGTGCCTGTGTCCTTCCAATTCTGTCTTCTTAGGTTATAGGTCCAGGAATAGGTCTGCTGGATCATATGGTAGCTCAATGTTTACCTTTTAAAGGCACCTCTATTCTGATCTCTTTAGTGGCTCTTTCCAGGTTACGTCCCACTTAAAGTGGAGGGTATGTATTTCTTCCCAGCACCTTCAGCATTTATTCTTTGTAGTTTTTGCTGATGGTTATTCTGAGTGGTGTGAGCTGATACCTCTTTGTGGTTGAATTTGCATGTGTCTCATAATGCGTTGAAATTGAGCTTTAAGACTTGTCCTTTTTATTTTTCCAGCTGTGATTGGAGCTTATTTCTTCAAAGTGTTTTCTTAAAGTATGTGTCACCGTTTGAAATATTTTGGCCATGATCTCCCTCAAGACATTTTGAGGGCAGGTTTCATTTACAGCCCTGCAGTACTTGTTCATATGAAGTGACCATTAGCTCAGGCTTTAAACCTGCTTTTGCAGGTAACGGCCAGAGAGCGGCAGCCTTTCTACGTTCCCCTTGCTGCTACTAGGGAAACAGACCTACCGGTCCGTGGTGTTCTTCGGTTATAAATTAGAGTGCAATGTGCCCGGATAAACCCACAAATGTTGATGTCTCCTTGCTTTTCTTTGTTTTTAAATTTAATTTATATTTATTATTAATTAGAGTAATATTCCATTGTGTACGTGGACCACTTCTTCTTGGTGCATTCCTCGGTTGATGGACATTTTCATTGCTTCCAAGTGTTGGCTATGGTAAATATTGCTGGCGTACAGGTTTGCCAGCCTGTGACTTTTTGATTCTCATTTTCTCAGGTGATAGGCCAAGCAGTGGTTGTGATTGATTGACTGGTAGCTCAATGTTTCCCTTTTCAAAGCACCTACATTGTGTTTTCATTAGTGGCTCTTTACATGCCCCCCCTTACCACCGAGGGTACGCATTTCTCCACACTCCCTTCACCGTTTATTTTTTGCAGCACTTTTCCTAATGGCCATTGTGACTGCTGCGAGCTGATAGGTTTTTGTAATATGGGTATGCATGTCATTAAAATTTTTAAAATTCATCATATTCCTACGCCTTTTTCTTTTCTCTTAAAAGAAAAAACCGTGAGTACAATATAGCTCTTGAAATTGTCTTCTTCGAAGGTTGCCCTCTTCTGAATTTTTTGGTCGATTTTTGACCCCAGAAATTTTCTGGAGGGCAGGCGCCATTTACAGAACTGCAAGTTGGTGAAAATTTAGTGACCTTTTGCAGTGGGTTCAAAGCTGCTGTTGTGGGAAACGTCCACAAGGAGGTAGCATTTCTCCATTCCCCAATCTGGGTACTAGGGCAGCAGAGCCTTTCTGGAAGTCATTGTCCTAGGTTGTAAATTAGAATGGAATTTGCCAGGAGAAATCCCCATAAGTTTATGTCTCATTACTTCTTCTTGGTTTTTAAAATTTTTTTAATCTGGGTAAAGTTTAGAAAATTGTTTGTCCTAGGTGTACACAATCTGGTTCATTTGTACATTATGTATGTCTATTAATGTACAGATCCTCTTCCCATGTAAAATATTACAGTGTTCCGTCGACCTCCCTTGCTATATGTTCGGTCTTTTTGATACATGTATATAATATGTATTTGTATATGTATAGTCACACTAATCTTCATTTCTCAATTTCCCCCCTCCTTTCCTTTTAGATGAGCATAGTTTGTTTTCTACGCCTGTGAGTGTCTTTCTCTTTGGAAATATGTTCATCTGTGTCAGTTATTAGATAATGCCGTACGTGATAATATGGGATATAGGTCTTTTGCTTTCCGACCTACTTCATGTTTTGTGATTATCTCCAGGCTCATCTATGGTGCCTCAAAGAGCAGTGCTTCAATGTTTTCCATGGCTAATATTCCATTGTGTACATGGACCACTTCTTCTTGGTGCATTCCTCTGTTGATGGACATTTTCGTTGCTTCCAAGCGTTGCCTATGGTAAATATTGCTGGAGTGCAGGATTGCCAGCCTGCGATTTTTGATTTTCATTCTCTCAGGTGATAGACCCAGCAGTGGGTATGATTGATTGACTGGTATGGTAGCTCAACGTTTACCTTTTCAAGGCACCTCAATTGTGCTGTCATTAGTGGCTCTTACCACGTCCCCCTTAGAATCGAGGGTACGCATTTCTCCACAATCACGTCAGCATTTCTTGTTTGCAGCATTTTTGTTGATGGCCATTCTGACTGGGGTGAGCTGATAGGTTTTTGTAATTTGGGTTTACATGTCTGTAAAAATTCCTACAATTCATCATTTTTCCACGCCTTTTGCTTTTCTGTTAAAAGAAAAAAAGTGTGAGTATAATATACCTCTTCAAATTTTCTTTTTGGAAGGTTGCACTCTAGAGTTTTTTGGTCGATTTTCGACCTCAGTATATTTTGGAGGGCGGGTGTCATTTACAGACCTGCAATTGGTGAATATTTAGTGACCTTTTGCAGTGGGTTTAAAGCTGCTGTTGTGGGAAACGACCACAAGGATGCAGCATTTCTCCATTCCCAAATCTGGGTACTAGGGCAGCAGAGCCGTTCTGGAAGTCGTTTGCCTAGGTTGTAAATTTGAATGGAATGTGCCAGGAGAACCCCCCATAAGTTTATGTCTCATTACTCCTAGTTCGTTGTTTTAATTTTTTCAATTGGGGTAATGGTTAGAATGTTGCTTGTCCAATGTGTACACACTCTGGTTCATCTACATATTCTATATACCTATTTATGTAGAGATCCTCTTCCCGTGTAAATTATTACAGAGTGTTCCGTAAACCTTCCTTGCTATATGGTCGTTCTTTTTGATATATGTATATAATATGTATTTGTATACCTATGGTAACGCAAATCTTCATTTATCCATTCCCCCCACCTTTCCTTTTAGATAAGCATAGTTTTTTTTAATAAGCCTGTGATTGACTTTCTCTGTGGAAATATGTTCATTTGTGTCAGTTATTAGAGAACGCGTATAAGTGATATCATAGGATATAGGACTTTTGCTTTCCGACTTACCTCATGTTCTGTGATTATCTCCAAGATCATCTATGGTGCCTCAAAGAGCAGTGTTTCATTGTTTTCCATGGCTAGTATTCATTATGCACATGGACCGCTTCTTCTTTATCCTTTCATCTGTTGATGGACATTTTGGTTGCTTCACTGTCTTGTCTATTGTGAATAAGCCTGCAGTGCAGCTTTTGCAGCCCTGGTCTTCTTCATTCTGGTCTTCTTAGGTGAAGAGCCCATTGGTTCGCCTGCTGGATTGAATGGTACCTCTATTTTTCCTTTTCAACGCAGCTTCTTTCTGTTCTCATTATTAGCGTTTAACCCTTTTACATCTCACCAGCAGCTGGAGGGTACACAGTTCTCTAAAACCTCTTCAGCATTGATTGTTTGTAGACTTTTTGCCAATGGTCAGTCGACTGGTGTGAGTTGAAAACTTTTTGTAGGTTAGATAGCATGAGTCTAATACTTCCTGAGGTGGAGCTTTTATCCATTTTCCTTTCTTTAAAAAGAGAGTGAGTAAAACTTACCTCTTCATACTATCTTCTTGAAAATTTTGCCTGTTTTGAATTTTTTTTTATCCATTCCCTACCTCAGCACAATTTTGAGGGCAGGTGTCCTTTACAGCCCTGAGTCCTTGTGAATGGTAAGTGACCATTAGCTGTGGGTTAAAAGCTGCTGTTGCGGGAATCGGCCACAAGGCGGCAGCATTTCTCCTTTACCAAATCTGGTTACTAGGGCAACAGAGCCTTACTGGAAGTGGAGTTCTAGGTGGTAAATTAGAATGGAATGTGCGAGGCAAAAGCCCTTTAAGTTTATGTCTCATTACTTCTTGTTGGTATTTTTAACTTAATTTTTATTTTTTATCACAGCAAACTTGATTACAATGTTTTGTTTGTTCTAGGTGTGCAAGATGTGGTTCTTTCACACATATACATATATCTATTTTTCTTCGGATCCTTTTCCCATGTAGGTTACGAAACAATGTTGAGTAGTCTTCTCTTGGTATTGCGTAGGTCTTTGCTGATTATATATTTCACATGTTTTTGTATCTCTCTGTTAACCTCAATACGGTAATGTATCCAATCCTCACACCTTTCCATTTGGTGAACCATAAGTTTTTTTAATGAATCTATGATAGTGTTTCTCTGTGGAAATATCTTTGTTTGTATCATTTTTTAGGTAACACCTATATGTGATATGATAGGATATGTGTCTTTCGCTTTCTCACTTACTCCAAGTTGCGTGATTACTTCTAGACTCATCTATGGTGCTGCAAATGGCATTGTTTCATTTTTTCACTAGCTCATATTCCATCTGTACATGTAGCAGTTCTTCTTTGTCCACCCATCTGTCGGTGGACTTTTTGGTTACTTCCATATCTTGGCTATTGTAATACTATGCAATGCAGATTTGCGTACCTTTGTCCTTCCAATTCTGTCTTCTTAGTTTATAGGTCCAGGAATAGGTCTGCTGGATCATATGGTAGCTCAATGTTTACCTTTAAAAGGCAATTCTATTCCGTTCTCCTTAGTGGCTCTTTCCAGGTTACGTCCCACTTAAAGTGGAGGGTATGTATTTCTTCCCAGCACCTTCAGCATTTATTCTTTGTAGTTTTTGCTGATGGTTATTCTGAGTGGTGTGAGCTGATACCTCTTTGTGGTTGAATTTGCATGTGTCTCATAATGCGTTGATATTGAGCTTTAAGACATGTCCTTTTTATTTTTCCAGCTGTGATTGGAGCTTATTTCTTCAAAGTGTTTTCTTAAAGTATGTGTCACCATTTGAAATATTTTGGCCATTATCTCCCTCAAGACATTTTGAGGGCAGGTTTCATTTACAGCCCTGCAGTACTTGTTCATATGAAGTGACCATTAGCTCAGGCTTTAAACCTGCTTTTGCAGGTAACGGCCAGAGAGCGGCAGCCTTTCTACGTTCCCCTTGCTGCTACTAGGGAAACAGACCTACCGGTCCGTGGTGTTCTTCGGTTATAAATTAGAGTGCAATGTGCCCGGATAAACCCACAAATGTTGATGTCTCCTTGCTTTTCTTTGTTTTTAAATTTAATTTATATTTATTATTAATTAGAGTAATATTCCATTGTGTACGTGGACCACTTCTTCTTGGTGCATTCCTCGGTTGATGGACATTTTCATTGCTTCCAAGTGTTGGCTATGGTAAATATTGCTGGCGTACAGGTTTGCCAGCCTGTGACTTTTTGATTCTCATTTTCTCAGGTGATAGGCCAAGCAGTGGTTGTGATTGATTGACTGGTAGCTCAATGTTTCCCTTTTCAAAGCACCTACATTGTGTTTTCATTATTGGCTCTTTACATGCCCCCCCTTACCACCGAGGGTACGCATTTCTCCACACTCCCGTCACCGTTTATTTTTTGCAGCACTTTTCCTAATGGCCATTGTGACTGCTGCGAGCTGATAGGTTTTTGTAATATGGGTATGCATGTCATTAAAATTTTTAAAATTCATCATATTCCTACGCCTTTTTCTTTTCTCTTAAAAGAAAAAACCGTGAGTACAATATAGCTCTTGAAATTGTCTTCTTCGAAGGTTGCCCTCTTCTGAATTTTTTGGTCGATTTTTGACCCCAGAAATTTTCTGGAGGGCAGGCGCCATTTACAGAACTGCAAGTTGGTGAAAATTTAGTGACCTTTTGCAGTGGGTTCAAAGCTGCTGTTGTGGGAAACGTCCACAAGGAGGTAGCATTTCTCCATTCCCCAATCTGGGTACTAGGGCAGCAGAGCCTTTCTGGAAGTCATTGTCCTAGGTTGTAAATTAGAATGGAATTTGCCAGGAGAAATCCCCATAAGTTTATGTCTCATTACTTATTCTTGGTTTTTAAAATTTTTTTAATCTGGGTAAAGTTTAGAAAATTGTTTGTCCTAGGTGTACACAATCTGGTTCATTTGTACATTATGTATGTCTATTAATGTACAGATCCCCTTCCCATGTAAAATATTACAGTGTTCCATCGACCTCCCTTGCTATATGTTCGGTCTTTTTGATACATGTATATAATATGTATTTGTATATGTATAGTCACACTAATCTTCATTTCTCAATTTCCCCCCTCCTTTCCTTTTAGATGAGCATAGTTTGTTTTCTACGCCTGTGAGTGTCTTTCTCTTTGGAAATATGTTCATCTGTGTCAGTTATTAGATAATGCCGTACGTGATAATATGGGATATAGGTCTTTTGCTTTCCGACCTACTTCATGTTTTGTGCTTATCTCCAGGTTCATCTATGGTGCCTCAAAGAGCAGTGCTTCAATGTTTTCCATGGCTAATATTCCATTGTGTACATGGACCACTTCTTCTTGGTGCATTTCTCTGTTGATGGACATTTTCGTTGCTTCCAAGCGTTGCCTATGGTAAATATTGCTGGAGTGCAGGATTGCCAGCCTGCGATTTTTGATTTTCATTCTCTCAGGTGATAGACCCAGCAGTGGGTATGATTGATTGACTGGTATGGTAGCTCAACGTTTACCTTTTCAAGGCACCTCAATTGTGCTGTCATTAGTGGCTCTTACCACGTCCCCCTTAGAATCGAGGGTACGCATTTCTCCACAATCACGTCAGCATTTATTGTTTGCAGCATTTTTGTTGATGGCCATTCTGACTGGGGTGAGCTGATAGGTTTTTGTAATTTGGGTTTACATGTCTGTAAAAATTCCTACAATTCATCATTTTTCCACGCCTTTTGCTTTTCTGTTAAAAGAAAAAAGAGTGTGAGTATAATATACCTCTTCAAATTTTCTTTTTGGAAGGTTGCACTCTAGAATTTTTTGGTCGATTTTCGACCTCAGTATTTTTTGGAGGGCAGGTGTCATTTACAGAACTGCAATTGGTGAACATTTAGTGACCTTTTGCAGTGGGTTTAAAGCTGCTGTTGTGGGAAACGGCCACAAGGATGCAGCATTTCTCCATTCCCAAATCGGGGTACTAGGGCAGCAGAGCCCGTTCTGGAAGTCGTTTGCCTAGGTGGTCAATTTGAATGGAATGTGCCAGGAAAACCCCCCATAAGTTTATGTCTCATTACTCCTAGTTCGTTGTTTTAATTTTTTCAATTGGGGTAATGGTTAGAATGTTGCTTGTCCAAGGTGTACACACTCTGGTTCATCTACATATTCTATATACCTATTTATGTAGAGATCCTCTTCCCGTGTAAATTATTACAGAGTGTTCCGTAAACCTTCCTTGCTATATGGTCGGTCTTTTTGATATATGTATATAATATGTATTTGTATACATATGGTAACGCTAATCTTCATTTATCCATTCCCCCACCTTTCCTTTTAGATAAGCATAGTTTTTTTTTTTTAATAAGTCTGTGATGGACTTTCTCTGTGGAAATATGTTCATTTGTGTCAGTTATTAGAGAACGCCTATAAGTGATATCATGGGATATAGGACTTTTGCTTTCCGACTTACCTCATGTTCTGTGATTATCTCCAAGATCATCTATGGTGCCTCAAAGAGCAGTGTTTCATTGTTTTCCATGGCTAGTATTCATTGTGTACATGGGCCGCTTCTTCCTTTTCCTTTCATCTGTTGATGGACATTTTGGTTGCTTCACTGTCTTGTCTATTGTGAATAAGGCTGCAGTGCAGCTTTTGCAGCCCGGGTCTTCTTCATTCTGGTCTTCTCAGGTGAGAGGCCCATTGGTGCGCCTGCTGGATTGAATGGTACCTCAATTTTTCCTTTTCAACGCAGCTCCTTTCTGTTCTCATTATTAGCGTTTAACCCTTTTACATCTCACCAGCAGCTAGAGGGTACACAGTTCTCTAAAACCTCTTCAGCATTGACTGTAGACTTTTTGCCAATGGTCAGTCGACGGGTGTGAGTTGAAAACTTTTCGTAGATTAGATTGCATGAGTCTAATACTTCCTGAGGTTGAGCTTTTATCCATTTCCCTTTCTTTAAAAAGAAAGTGAGTAAAACTTACCTCTTCATACTAGCTTCGTGAACATTTTGCCTGTTTTGAATTTTTTTTATCCATTCCCTACCTCAGCACAATTTTGAGGGCAGGTGTCCTTTACAGCCCTGCGTCCTTGTGAATGAATGGTAAGTGACCATTAGCTGTGGGTTAAAAGCTGCTGTTGCGGGAATCGGCCACAAGGCGGCAGCATTTCTCCTTTACCAAATCTGGTTACTAGGGCAACAGAGCCTTACTGGAAGTGGAGTTCTAGGTGGTAAATTAGAATGGAATGTGCGAGGCAAAAGCCCTTTAAGTTTATGTCTCATTACTTCTTGTTGGTATTTTTAACTTAATTTTTATTTTTTATCACAGCAAACTTGATTACAATGTTTTGTTTGTTCTAGGTGTGCAAGATGTGGTTCTTTCACACATATACATATATCTATTTTTCTTCGGATCCTTTTCCCATGTAGGTTACGAAACAATGTTGAGTAGTCTTCTCTTGGTATTGCGTAGGTCTTTGGTGATTATATATTTCACATGTGTTTGTATCTCTCTGTTAACCTCAATACGGTAATGTATCCAATCCTCACACCTTTCCATTTGGTGAACCATAAGTTTTTTTAATGAATCTATGATAGTGTTTCTCTGTGGAAATATCTTTGTTTGTATCATTTTTTAGGTAACACCTATATGTGATATGATAGGATATGTGTCTTTCGCTTTCTCACTTACTCCAAGTTGCGTGATTACTTCTAGACTCATCTATGGTGCTGCAAATGGCATTGTTTCATTTTTTCACTAGCTCATATTCCATCTGTACAGGTAGCAGTTCTTCTTTGTCCACCCATCTGTCGGTGGACTTTTTGGTTACTTCCATATCTTGGCTATTGTAATACTATGCAATGCAGATTTGCGTACTTTTGTCCTTCCAATTCTGTCTTCTTAGTTTATAGGTCCAGGAATAGGTCTGCTGGATCATATGGTAGCTCAATGTTTACCTTTAAAAGGCAATTCTATTCCGTTCTCCTTAGTGGCTCTTTCCAGGTTACGTCCCACTTAAAGTGGAGGGTATGTATTTCTTCCCAGCACCTTCAGCATTTATTCTTTGTAGTTTTTGCTGATGGTTATTCTGAGTGGTGTGAGCTGATACCTCTTTGTGGTTGAATTTGCATGTGTCTCATAATGCGTTGAAATTGAGCTTTAAGACATGTCCTTTTTATTTTTCCAGCTGTGATTGGAGCTTATTTCTTCAAAGTGTTTTCTTAAAGTATGTGTCACCATTTGAAATATTTTGGCCATTATCTCCCTCAAGACATTTTGAGGGCAGGTTTCATTTACAGCCCTGCAGTACTTGTTCATATGAAGTGACCATTAGCTCAGGCTTTAAACCTGCTTTTGCAGGTAACGGCCAGAGAGCGGCAGCCTTTCTACGTTCCCCTTGCTGCTACTAGTGAAACAGACCTACCGGTCCGTGGTGTTCTTCGGTTATAAATTAGAGTGCAATGTGCCCGGATAAACCCACAAATGTTGATGTCTCCTTGCTTTTCTTTGTTTTTAAATTTAATTTATATTTATTATTAATTAGAGTAATATTCCATTGTGTACGTGGACCACTTCTTCTTGGTGCATTCCTCGGTTGATGGACATTTTCATTGCTTCCAAGTGTTGGCTATGGTAAATATTGCTGGCGTACAGGTTTGCCAGCCTGTGACTTTTTGATTCTCATTTTCTCAGGTGATAGGCCAAGCAGTGGTTGTGATTGATTGACTGGTAGCTCAATGTTTCCCTTTTCAAAGCACCTACATTGTGTTTTCATTAGTGGCTCTTTACATGCCCCCCCTTACCACCGAGGGTACGCATTTCTCCACACTCCCGTCACCGTTTATTTTTTGCAGCACTTTTCCTAATGGCCATTGTGACTGCTGCGAGCTGATAGGTTTTTGTAATATGGGTATGCATGTCATTAAAATTTTTAAAATTCATCATATTCCTACGCCTTTTTCTTTTCTCTTAAAAGAAAAAACCGTGCGTACAATATAGCTCTTGAAATTGTCTTCTTCGAAGGTTGCCCTCTTCTGAATTTTTTGGTCGATTTTTGACCCCAGAAATTTTCTGGAGGGCAGGCGCCATTTACAGAACTGCAAGTTGGTGAAAATTTAGTGACCTTTTGCAGTGGGTTCAAAGCTGCTGTTGTGGGAAACGTCCACAAGGAGGTAGCATTTCTCCATTCCCCAATCTGGGTACTAGGGCAGCAGAGCCTTTCTGGAAGTCATTGTCCTAGGTTGTAAATTAGAATGGAATTTGCCAGGAGAAATCCCCATAAGTTTATGTCTCATTACTTCTTCTTGGTTTTTAAAATTTTTTTAATCTGGGTAAAGTTTAGAAAATTGTTTGTCCTAGGTGTACACAATCTGGTTCATTTGTACATTATGTATGTCTATTAATGTACAGATCCTCTTCCCATGTAAAATATTACAGTGTTCCGTCGACCTCCCTTGCTATATGTTCGGTCTTTTTGATACATGTATATAATATGTATTTGTATATGTATAGTCACACTAATCTTCATTTCTCAATTTCCCCCCTCCTTTCCTTTTAGATGAGCATAGTTTGTTTTCTACGCCTGTGAGTGTCTTTCTCTTTGGAAATATGTTCATCTGTGTCAGTTATTAGATAATGCCGTACGTGATAATATGGGATATAGGTCTTTTGCTTTCCGACCTACTTCATGTTTTGTGATTATCTCCAGGCTCATCTATGGTGCCTCAAAGAGCAGTGCTTCAATGTTTTCCATGGCTAATATTCCATTGTGTACATGGACCACTTCTTCTTGGTGCATTCCTCTGTTGATGGACATTTTCGTTGCTTCCAAGCGTTGCCTATGGTAAATATTGCTGGAGTGCAGGATTGCCAGCCTGCGATTTTTGATTTTCATTCTCTCAGGTGATAGACCCAGCAGTGGGTATGATTGATTGACTGGTATGGTAGCTCAACGTTTACCTTTTCAAGGCACCTCAATTGTGCTTTCATTAGTGGCTCTTACTGCGTCCCCCCTTAGAATCGAGGGTACGCATCTCTCCACAATCACGTCAGCATTTATTGTTTGCAGCATTTTTGTTGATGGTCATTCTGACTGGTGTGAGCTGATAGGTTTTTGTAATTTGGGTTTACATGTCTGTAAAAATTCCTACAATTCATCATTTTTCCACGCCTTTTTCTTTTCTGTTAAAAGAAAAAAAGTGTGAGTATAATATACCTCTTCAAATTTTCTTTTTGGAAGGTTGCATTCTAGAGTTTTTTGGTCGATTTTCGACCTCAGTATATTTTGGAGGGCGGGTGTCATTTACAGACCTGCAATTGGTGAATATTTAGTGACCTTTTGCAGCGGGTTTAAAGCTGCTGTTGTGGGAAACGACCACAAGGCTGCAGCATTTCTCCATTCCCAAATCTGGGTACTAGGGCAGCAGAGCCGTTCTGGAAGTCGTTTGCCTAGGTTGTAAATTTGAATGGAATGTGCCAGGAGAACCCCCCATAAGTTTATGTCTCATTACTCCTAGTTCGTTGTTTTAATTTTTTCAATTGGGGTAATGGTTAGAATGTTGCTTGTCCAATGTGTACACACTCTGGTTCATCTACATATTCTATATACCTATTTATGTAGAGATCCTCTTCCCGTGTAAATTATTACAGAGTGTTCCGTAAACCTTCCTTGCTATATGGTCGTTCTTTTTGATATATGTATATAATATGTATTTGTATACCTATGGTAACGCAAATCTTCATTTATCCATTCCCCCCACCTTTCCTTTTAGATAAGCATAGTTTTTTTTAATAAGCCTGTGATTGACTTTCTCTGTGGAAATATGTTCATTTGTGTCAGTTATTAGAGAACGCGTATAAGTGATATCATAGGATATAGGACTTTTGCTTTCCGACTTACCTCATGTTCTGTGATTATCTCCAAGATCATCTATGGTGCCTCAAAGAGCAGTGTTTCATTGTTTTCCATGGCTAGTATTCATTATGCACATGGACCGCTTCTTCTTTATCCTTTCATCTGTTGATGGACATTTTGGTTGCTTCACTGTCTTGTCTATTGTGAATAAGCCTGCAGTGCAGCTTTTGCAGCCCTGGTCTTCTTCATTCTGGTCTTCTTAGGTGAAGAGCCCATTGGTTCGCCTGCTGGATTGAATGGTACCTCTATTTTTCCTTTTCAACGCAGCTTCTTTCTGTTCTCATTATTAGCGTTTAACCCTTTTACATCTCACCAGCAGCTGGAGGGTACACAGTTCTCTAAAACCTCTTCAGCATTGATTGTTTGTAGACTTTTTGCCAATGGTCAGTCGACTGGTGTGAGTTGAAAACTTTTTGTAGGTTAGATAGCATGAGTCTAATACTTCCTGAGGTGGAGCTTTTATCCATTTCCCTTTCTTTAAAAAGAAAGTGAGTAAAACTTACCTCTTCATACTAGCTTCGTGAACATTTTGCCTGTTTTGAATTTTTTTTATCCATTCCCTACCTCAGCACAATTTTGAGGGCAGGTGTCCTTTACAGCCCTGCGTCCTTGTGAATGAATGGTAAGTGACCATTAGCTGTGGGTTAAAAGCTGCTGTTGCGGGAATCGGCCACAAGGCGGCAGCATTTCTCCTTTACCAAATCTGGTTACTAGGGCAACAGAGCCTTACTGGAAGTGGAGTTCTAGGTGGTAAATTAGAATGGAATGTGCGAGGCAAAAGCCCTTTAAGTTTATGTCTCATTACTTCTTGTTGGTATTTTTAACTTAATTTTTATTTTTTATCACAGCAAACTTGATTACAATGTTTTGTTTGTTCTAGGTGTGCAAGATGTGGTTCTTTCACACATATACATATATCTATTTTTCTTCGGATCCTTTTCCCATGTAGGTTACGAAACAATGTTGAGTAGTCTTCTCTTGGTATTGCGTAGGTCTTTGGTGATTATATATTTCACATGTGTTTGTATCTCTCTGTTAACCTCAATACGGTAATGTATCCAATCCTCACACCTTTCCATTTGGTGAACCATAAGTTTTTTTAATGAATCTATGATAGTGTTTCTCTGTGGAAATATCTTTGTTTGTATCATTTTTTAGGTAACACCTATATGTGATATGATAGGATATGTGTCTTTCGCTTTCTCACTTACTCCAAGTTGCGTGATTACTTCTAGACTCATCTATGGTGCTGCAAATGGCATTGTTTCATTTTTTCACTAGCTCATATTCCATCTGTACATGTAGCAGTTCTTCTTTGTCCACCCATCTGTCGGTGGACTTTTTGGTTACTTCCATATCTTGGCTATTGTAATACTATGCAATGCAGATTTGCGTACCTTTGTCCTTCCAATTCTGTCTTCTTAGTTTATAGGTCCAGGAATAGGTCTGCTGGATCATATGGTAGCTCAATGTTTACCTTTAAAAGGCAATTCTATTCCGTTCTCCTTAGTGGCTCTTTCCAGGTTACGTCCCACTTAAAGTGGAGGGTATGTATTTCTTCCCAGCACCTTCAGCATTTATTCTTTGTAGTTTTTGCTGATGGTTATTCTGAGTGGTGTGAGCTGATACCTCTTTGTGGTTGAATTTCCATGTGTCTCATAATGCGTTGAAATTGAGCTGTAAGACATGTCCTTTTTATTTTTCCAGCTGTGATTGGAGCTTATTTCTTCAAAGTGTTTTCTTAAAGTATGTGTCACCATTTGAAATATTTTGGCCATGATCTCCCTCAAGACATTTTGAGGGCAGGTTTCATTTACAGCCCTGCAGTACTTGTTCATATGAAGTGACCATTAGCTCAGGCTTTAAACCTGCTTTTGCAGGTAACGGCCAGAGAGCGGCAGCCTTTCTACGTTCCCCTTGCTGCTACTAGGGAAACAGACCTACCGGTCCGTGGTGTTCTTCGGTTATAAATTAGAGTGCAATGTGCCCGGATAAACCCACAAATGTTGATGTCTCCTTGCTTTTCTTTGTTTTTAAATTTAATTTATATTTATTCTTAATTAGAGTAATATTCCATTGTGTACGTGGACCACTTCTTCTTGGTGCATTCCTCGGTTGATGGACATTTTCATTGCTTCCAAGTGTTGGCTATGGTAAATATTGCTGGCGTACAGGTTTGCCAGCCTGTGACTTTTTGATTCTCATTTTCTCAGGTGATAGGCCAAGCAGTGGTTGTGATTGATTGACTGGTAGCTCAATGTTTCCCTTTTCAAAGCACCTACATTGTGTTTTCATTATTGGCTCTTTACATGCCCCCCCTTACCACCGAGGGTACGCATTTCTCCACACTCCCGTCACCGTTTATTTTTTGCAGCACTTTTCCTAATGGCCATTGTGACTGCTGCGAGCTGATAGGTTTTTGTAATATGGGTATGCATGTCATTAAAATTTTTAAAATTCATCATATTCCTACGCCTTTTTCTTTTCTCTTAAAAGAAAAAACCGTGAGTACAATATAGCTCTTGAAATTGTCTTCTTCGAAGGTTGCCCTCTTCTGAATTTTTTGGTCGATTTTTGACCCCAGAAATTTTCTGGAGGGCAGGCGCCATTTACAGAACTGCAAGTTGGTGAAAATTTAGTGACCTTTTGCAGTGGGTTCAAAGCTGCTGTTGTGGGAAACGTCCACAAGGAGGTAGCATTTCTCCATTCCCCAATCTGGGTACTAGGGCAGCAGAGCCTTTCTGGAAGTCATTGTCCTAGGTTGTAAATTAGAATGGAATTTGCCAGGAGAAATCCCCATAAGTTTATGTCTCATTACTTCTTCTTGGTTTTTAAAATTTTTTTAATCTGGGTAAAGTTTAGAAAATTGTTTGTCCTAGGTGTACACAATCTGGTTCATTTGTACATTATGTATGTCTATTAATGTACAGATCCCCTTCCCATGTAAAATATTACAGTGTTCCATCGACCTCCCTTGCTATATGTTCGGTCTTTTTGATACATGTATATAATATGTATTTGTATATGTATAGTCACACTAATCTTCATTTCTCAATTTCCCCCCTCCTTTCCTTTTAGATGAGCATAGTTTGTTTTCTACGCCTGTGAGTGTCTTTCTCTTTGGAAATATGTTCATCTGTGTCAGTTATTAGATAATGCCGTACGTGATAATATGGGATATAGGTCTTTTGCTTTCCGACCTACTTCATGTTTTGTGCTTATCTCCAGGTTCATCTATGGTGCCTCAAAGAGCAGTGCTTCAATGTTTTCCATGGCTAATATTCCATTGTGTACATGGACCACTTCTTCTTGGTGCATTTCTCTGTTGATGGACATTTTCGTTGCTTCCAAGCGTTGCCTATGGTAAATATTGCTGGAGTGCAGGATTGCCAGCCTGCGATTTTTGATTTTCATTCTCTCAGGTGATAGACCCAGCAGTGGGTATGATTGATTGACTGGTATGGTAGCTCAACGTTTACCTTTTCAAGGCACCTCAATTGTGCTGTCATTAGTGGCTCTTACCACGTCCCCCTTAGAATCGAGGGTACGCATTTCTCCACAATCACGTCAGCATTTATTGTTTGCAGCATTTTTGTTGATGGCCATTCTGACTGGGGTGAGCTGATAGGTTTTTGTAATTTGGGTTTACATGTCTGTAAAAATTCCTACAATTCATCATTTTTCCACGCCTTTTGCTTTTCTGTTAAAAGAAAAAAGAGTGTGAGTATAATATACCTCTTCAAATTTTCTTTTTGGAAGGTTACACTCTAGAATTTTTTGGTCGATTTTCGACCTCAGTATTTTTTGGAGGGCAGGTGTCATTTACAGAACTGCAATTGGTGAACATTTAGTGACCTTTTGCAGTGGGTTTAAAGCTGCTGTTGTGGGAAACGGCCACAAGGATGCAGCATTTCTCCATTCCCAAATCGGGGTACTAGGGCAGCAGAGCCCGTTCTGGAAGTCGTTTGCCTAGGTGGTCAATTTGAATGGAATGTGCCAGGAAAACCCCCCATAAGTTTATGTCTCATTACTCCTAGTTCGTTGTTTTAATTTTTTCAATTGGGGTAATGGTTAGAATGTTGCTTGTCCAAGGTGTACACACTCTGGTTCATCTACATATTCTATATACCTATTTATGTAGAGATCCTCTTCCCGTGTAAATTATTACAGAGTGTTCCGTAAACCTTCCTTGCTATATGGTCGGTCTTTTTGATATATGTATATAATATGTATTTGTATACATATGGTAACGCTAATCTTCATTTATCCATTCCCCCACCTTTCCTTTTAGATAAGCATAGTTTTTTTTTTTAATAAGTCTGTGATGGACTTTCTCTGTGGAAATATGTTCATTTGTGTCAGTTATTAGAGAACGCCTATAAGTGATATCATGGGATATAGGACTTTTGCTTTCCGACTTACCTCATGTTCTGTGATTATCTCCAAGATCATCTATGGTGCCTCAAAGAGCAGTGTTTCATTGTTTTCCATGGCTAGTATTCATTGTGTACATGGGCCGCTTCTTCCTTTTCCTTTCATCTGTTGATGGACATTTTGGTTGCTTCACTGTCTTGTCTATTGTGAATAAGGCTGCAGTGCAGCTTTTGCAGCCCGGGTCTTCTTCATTCTGGTCTTCTCAGGTGAGAGGCCCATTGGTGCGCCTGCTGGATTGAATGGTACCTCAATTTTTCCTTTTCAACGCAGCTCCTTTCTGTTCTCATTATTAGCGTTTAACCCTTTTACATCTCACCAGCAGCTAGAGGGTACACAGTTCTCTAAAACCTCTTCAGCATTGACTGTTTGTAGACTTTTTGCCAATGGTCAGTCGACGGGTGTGAGTTGAGAACTTTTCGTAGATTAGATTGCATGAGTCTAATACTTCCTGAGGTTGAGCTTTTATCCATTTCCCTTTCTTTAAAAAGAGAGTGAGTAAAACTTACCTCTTCATACTAGCTTCGTGAACATTTTGCCTGTTTTGAATTATTTTTATCCATTCCCTACCTCAGCACAATTTTGAGGGCAGGTGTCCTTTACAGCCCTGCGTCCTTGTGAATGAATGGTAAGTGACCATTAGCTGTGGGTTAAAAGCTGCTGTTGCGGGAATCGGCCACAAGGCGGCAGCATTTCTCCTTTACCAAATCTGGTTACTAGGGCAACAGAGCCTTACTGGAAGTGGTGTTCTAGGTTGTAAATTAGAATGGAATGTGCGAGGAAAAAGCCCTTTAAGTTTATGTCTCATTACTTCTTGTTGGTATTTTTAACTTAATTTTTATTTTTTTTCACAGCAAACTTGATTACAATGTTTTGTTTGTTCTAGGTGTGCAAGATGTGGTTCTTTCACACATATACATATATCTATTTTTCTTCGGATCCTTTTCCCATGTAGATTACGACACAATGTTGAGTAGTCTTCTCTTGGTATTGCGTAGGTCTTTGGTGATTATATATTTCACATGTGTTTGTATCTCTCTGTTCACCTCAATACGGTAATGTATCCAATCTTCACACCTTTCCATTTGGTGAACCATAAGATTTTTTTTCATGAATCTATGATAGTGTTTCTCTGTGGAAATACCTTTGTTTGTATCATTTTTTAGGTAACACCTATATGTGATATGATAGGATATGTGTCTTTCGCTTTCTCACTTACTCCAAGTTGCGTGATTACTTCTAGACTCATCTATGGTGCTGCAAATGGCATTGTTTCATTTTTTCCCTAGCTCATATTCCATCTGTACATGTAGCAGTTTTTCTTTGTCCACCCATCTGTCGTTGGACTTTTTGGTTACTTCCGTATCTTGGCCATTGTTATACTATGCAATGCAGATTTGCGTACCTGTGTCCTTCCAATTCTGTCTTCTTAGGTTATAGGTCCAGGAATAGGTCTGCTGGATCATATGGTAGCTCAATGTTTACCTTTTAAAGGCACCTCTATTCTTTTCTCTTTAGTGGCTCTTTCCAGGTTACGTCCCACTTAAAGTGGAGGGTATGCATTTCTTCCCAGCACCTTCAGCATTTATTCTTTGTAGTTTTTGCTGATGGTTATTCTGAGTGGTGTGAGCTGATACCTCTTTGTGGTTGAATTTGCATGTGTCTCATAATGCGTTGAAATTGAGCTGTAAGACATGTCCTTTTTATTTTTCCAGCTGTGATTGGAGCTTATTTCTTCAAAGTGTTTTCTTAAAGTATGTGTCACCATTTGAAATATTTTGGCCATGATCTCCCTCAAGACATTTTGAGGGCAGGTTTCATTTACAGCCCTGCAGTACTTGTTCATATGAAGTGACCATTAGCTCAGGCTTTAAACCTGCTTTTGCAGGTAACGGCCAGAGAGCGGCAGCCTTTCTACGTTCCCCTTGCTGCTACTAGGGAAACAGACCTACCGGTCCGTGGTGTTCTTCGGTTATAAATTAGAGTGCAATGTGCCCGGATAAACCCACAAATGTTGATGTCTCCTTGATTTTCTTTGTTTTTAAATTTAATTTATATTTATTATTAATTAGAGTAATATTCCATTGTGTACGTGGACCACTTCTTCTTGGTGCATTCCTCGGTTGATGGACATTTTCATTGCTTCCAAGTGTTGGCTATGGTAAATATTGCTGGCGTACAGGTTTGCCAGCCTGTGACTTTTTGATTCTCATTTTCTCAGGTGATAGGCCAAGCAGTGGTTGTGATTGATTGACTGGTAGCTCAATGTTTCCCTTTTCAAAGCACCTACATTGTGTTTTCATTATTGGCTCTTTACATGCCCCCCCTTACCACCGAGGGTACGCATTTCTCCACACTCCCGTCACCGTTTATTTTTTGCAGCACTTTTCCTAATGGCCATTGTGACTGCTGCGAGCTGATAGGTTTTTGTAATATGGGTATGCATGTCATTAAAATTTTTAAAATTCATCATATTCCTACGCCTTTTTCTTTTCTCTTAAAAGAAAAAACCGTGAGTACAATATAGCTCTTGAAATTGTCTTCTTCGAAGGTTGCCCTCTTCTGAATTTTTTGGTCGATTTTTGACCCCAGAAATTTTCTGGAGGGCAGGCGCCATTTACAGAACTGCAAGTTGGTGAAAATTTAGTGACCTTTTGCAGTGGGTTCAAAGCTGCTGTTGTGGGAAACGTCCACAAGGAGGTAGCATTTCTCCATTCCCCAATCTGGGTACTAGGGCAGCAGAGCCTTTCTGGAAGTCATTGTCCTAGGTTGTAAATTAGAATGGAATTTGCCAGGAGAAATCCCCATAAGTTTATGTCTCATTACTTATTCTTGGTTTTTAAAATTTTTTTAATCTGGGTAAAGTTTAGAAAATTGTTTGTCCTAGGTGTACACAATCTGGTTCATTTGTACATTATGTATGTCTATTAATGTACAGATCCCCTTCCCATGTAAAATATTACAGTGTTCCATCGACCTCCCTTGCTATATGTTCGGTCTTTTTGATACATGTATATAATATGTATTTGTATATGTATAGTCACACTAATCTTCATTTCTCAATTTCCCCCCTCCTTTCCTTTTAGATGAGCATAGTTTGTTTTCTACGCCTGTGAGTGTCTTTCTCTTTGGAAATATGTTCATCTGTGTCAGTTATTAGATAATGCCGTACGTGATAATATGGGATATAGGTCTTTTGCTTTCCGACCTACTTCATGTTTTGTGCTTATCTCCAGGTTCATCTATGGTGCCTCAAAGAGCAGTGCTTCAATGTTTTCCATGGCTAATATTCCATTGTGTACATGGACCACTTCTTCTTGGTGCATTTCTCTGTTGATGGACATTTTCGTTGCTTCCAAGCGTTGCCTATGGTAAATATTGCTGGAGTGCAGGATTGCCAGCCTGCGATTTTTGATTTTCATTCTCTCAGGTGATAGACCCAGCAGTGGGTATGATTGATTGACTGGTATGGTAGCTCAACGTTTACCTTTTCAAGGCACCTCAATTGTGCTGTCATTAGTGGCTCTTACCACGTCCCCCTTAGAATCGAGGGTACGCATTTCTCCACAATCACGTCAGCATTTATTGTTTGCAGCATTTTTGTTGATGGCCATTCTGACTGGGGTGAGCTGATAGGTTTTTGTAATTTGGGTTTACATGTCTGTAAAAATTCCTACAATTCATCATTTTTCCACGCCTTTTGCTTTTCTGTTAAAAGAAAAAAGAGTGTGAGTATAATATACCTCTTCAAATTTTCTTTTTGGAAGGTTACACTCTAGAATTTTTTGGTCGATTTTCGACCTCAGTATTTTTTGGAGGGCAGGTGTCATTTACAGAACTGCAATTGGTGAACATTTAGTGACCTTTTGCAGTGGGTTTAAAGCTGCTGTTGTGGGAAACGGCCACAAGGATGCAGCATTTCTCCATTCCCAAATCGGGGTACTAGGGCAGCAGAGCCCGTTCTGGAAGTCGTTTGCCTAGGTGGTCAATTTGAATGGAATGTGCCAGGAAAACCCCCCATAAGTTTATGTCTCATTACTCCTAGTTCGTTGTTTTAATTTTTTCAATTGGGGTAATGGTTAGAATGTTGCTTGTCCAAGGTGTACACACTCTGGTTCATCTACATATTCTATATACCTATTTATGTAGAGATCCTCTTCCCGTGTAAATTATTACAGAGTGTTCCGTAAACCTTCCTTGCTATATGGTCGGTCTTTTTGATATATGTATATAATATGTATTTGTATACATATGGTAACGCTAATCTTCATTTATCCATTCCCCCACCTTTCCTTTTAGATAAGCATAGTTTTTTTTTTTAATAAGTCTGTGATGGACTTTCTCTGTGGAAATATGTTCATTTGTGTCAGTTATTAGAGAACGCCTATAAGTGATATCATGGGATATAGGACTTTTGCTTTCCGACTTACCTCATGTTCTGTGATTATCTCCAAGATCATCTATGGTGCCTCAAAGAGCAGTGTTTCATTGTTTTCCATGGCTAGTATTCATTGTGTACATGGGCCGCTTCTTCCTTTTCCTTTCATCTGTTGATGGACATTTTGGTTGCTTCACTGTCTTGTCTATTGTGAATAAGGCTGCAGTGCAGCTTTTGCAGCCCGGGTCTTCTTCATTCTGGTCTTCTCAGGTGAGAGGCCCATTGGTGCGCCTGCTGGATTGAATGGTACCTCAATTTTTCCTTTTCAACGCAGCTCCTTTCTGTTCTCATTATTAGCGTTTAACCCTTTTACATCTCACCAGCAGCTAGAGGGTACACAGTTCTCTAAAACCTCTTCAGCATTGACTGTTTGTAGACTTTTTGCCAATGGTCAGTCGACGGGTGTGAGTTGAGAACTTTTCGTAGATTAGATTGCATGAGTCTAATACTTCCTGAGGTTGAGCTTTTATCCATTTCCCTTTCTTTAAAAAGAGAGTGAGTAAAACTTACCTCTTCATACTAGCTTCGTGAACATTTTGCCTGTTTTGAATTATTTTTATCCATTCCCTACCTCAGCACAATTTTGAGGGCAGGTGTCCTTTACAGCCCTGCGTCCTTGTGAATGAATGGTAAGTGACCATTAGCTGTGGGTTAAAAGCTGCTGTTGCGGGAATCGGCCACAAGGCGGCAGCATTTCTCCTTTACCAAATCTGGTTACTAGGGCAACAGAGCCTTACTGGAAGTGGTGTTCTAGGTTGTAAATTAGAATGGAATGTGCGAGGAAAAAGCCCTTTAAGTTTATGTCTCATTACTTCTTGTTGGTATTTTTAACTTAATTTTTATTTTTTTTCACAGCAAACTTGATTACAATGTTTTGTTTGTTCTAGGTGTGCAAGATGTGGTTCTTTCACACATATACATATATCTATTTTTCTTCGGATCCTTTTCCCATGTAGATTACGACACAATGTTGAGTAGTCTTCTCTTGGTATTGCGTAGGTCTTTGGTGATTATATATTTCACATGTGTTTGTATCTCTCTGTTCACCTCAATACGGTAATGTATCCAATCTTCACACCTTTCCATTTGGTGAACCATAAGATTTTTTTTCATGAATCTATGATAGTGTTTCTCTGTGGAAATACCTTTGTTTGTATCATTTTTTAGGTAACACCTATATGTGATATGATAGGATATGTGTCTTTCGCTTTCTCACTTACTCCAAGTTGCGTGATTACTTCTAGACTCATCTATGGTGCTGCAAATGGCATTGTTTCATTTTTTCCCTAGCTCATATTCCATCTGTACATGTAGCAGTTTTTCTTTGTCCACCCATCTGTCGTTGGACTTTTTGGTTACTTCCGTATCTTGGCCATTGTTATACTATGCAATGCAGATTTGCGTACCTGTGTCCTTCCAATTCTGTCTTCTTAGGTTATAGGTCCAGGAATAGGTCTGCTGGATCATATGGTAGCTCAATGTTTACCTTTTAAAGGCACCTCTATTCTTTTCTCTTTAGTGGCTCTTTCCAGGTTACGTCCCACTTAAAGTGGAGGGTATGCATTTCTTCCCAGCACCTTCAGCATTTATTCTTTGTAGTTTTTGCTGATGGTTATTCTGAGTGGTGTGAGCTGATACCTCTTTGTGGTTGAATTTGCATGTGTCTCATAATGCGTTGAAATTGAGCTGTAAGACATGTCCTTTTTATTTTTCCAGCTGTGATTGGAGCTTATTTCTTCAAAGTGTTTTCTTAAAGTATGTGTCACCATTTGAAATATTTTGGCCATGATCTCCCTCAAGACATTTTGAGGGCAGGTTTCATTTACAGCCCTGCAGTACTTGTTCATATGAAGTGACCATTAGCTCAGGCTTTAAACCTGCTTTTGCAGGTAACGGCCAGAGAGCGGCAGCCTTTCTACGTTCCCCTTGCTGCTACTAGGGAAACAGACCTACCGGTCCGTGGTGTTCTTCGGTTATAAATTAGAGTGCAATGTGCCCGGATAAACCCACAAATGTTGATGTCTCCTTGATTTTCTTTGTTTTTAAATTTAATTTATATTTATTATTAATTAGAGTAATATTCCATTGTGTACGTGGACCACTTCTTCTTGGTGCATTCCTCGGTTGATGGACATTTTCATTGCTTCCAAGTGTTGGCTATGGTAAATATTGCTGGCGTACAGGTTTGCCAGCCTGTGACTTTTTGATTCTCATTTTCTCAGGTGATAGGCCAAGCAGTGGTTGTGATTGATTGACTGGTAGCTCAATGTTTCCCTTTTCAAAGCACCTACATTGTGTTTTCATTATTGGCTCTTTACATGCCCCCCCTTACCACCGAGGGTACGCATTTCTCCACACTCCCGTCACCGTTTATTTTTTGCAGCACTTTTCCTAATGGCCATTGTGACTGCTGCGAGCTGATAGGTTTTTGTAATATGGGTATGCATGTCATTAAAATTTTTAAAATTCATCATATTCCTACGCCTTTTTCTTTTCTCTTAAAAGAAAAAACCGTGAGTACAATATAGCTCTTGAAATTGTCTTCTTCGAAGGTTGCCCTCTTCTGAATTTTTTGGTCGATTTTTGACCCCAGAAATTTTCTGGAGGGCAGGCGCCATTTACAGAACTGCAAGTTGGTGAAAATTTAGTGACCTTTTGCAGTGGGTTCAAAGCTGCTGTTGTGGGAAACGTCCACAAGGAGGTAGCATTTCTCCATTCCCCAATCTGGGTACTAGGGCAGCAGAGCCTTTCTGGAAGTCATTGTCCTAGGTTGTAAATTAGAATGGAATTTGCCAGGAGAAATCCCCATAAGTTTATGTCTCATTACTTATTCTTGGTTTTTAAAATTTTTTTAATCTGGGTAAAGTTTAGAAAATTGTTTGTCCTAGGTGTACACAATCTGGTTCATTTGTACATTATGTATGTCTATTAATGTACAGATCCCCTTCCCATGTAAAATATTACAGTGTTCCATCGACCTCCCTTGCTATATGTTCGGTCTTTTTGATACATGTATATAATATGTATTTGTATATGTATAGTCACACTAATCTTCATTTCTCAATTTCCCCCCTCCTTTCCTTTTAGATGAGCATAGTTTGTTTTCTACGCCTGTGAGTGTCTTTCTCTTTGGAAATATGTTCATCTGTGTCAGTTATTAGATAATGCCGTACGTGATAATATGGGATATAGGTCTTTTGCTTTCCGACCTACTTCATGTTTTGTGCTTATCTCCAGGTTCATCTATGGTGCCTCAAAGAGCAGTGCTTCAATGTTTTCCATGGCTAATATTCCATTGTGTACATGGACCACTTCTTCTTGGTGCATTTCTCTGTTGATGGACATTTTCGTTGCTTCCAAGCGTTGCCTATGGTAAATATTGCTGGAGTGCAGGATTGCCAGCCTGCGATTTTTGATTTTCATTCTCTCAGGTGATAGACCCAGCAGTGGGTATGATTGATTGACTGGTATGGTAGCTCAACGTTTACCTTTTCAAGGCACCTCAATTGTGCTGTCATTAGTGGCTCTTACCACGTCCCCCTTAGAATCGAGGGTACGCATTTCTCCACAATCACGTCAGCATTTATTGTTTGCAGCATTTTTGTTGATGGCCATTCTGACTGGGGTGAGCTGATAGGTTTTTGTAATTTGGGTTTACATGTCTGTAAAAATTCCTACAATTCATCATTTTTCCACGCCTTTTGCTTTTCTGTTAAAAGAAAAAAGAAAAAGAGTGTGAGTATAATATACCTCTTCAAATTTTCTTTTTGGAAGGTTGCACTCTAGAATTTTTTGGTCGATTTTCGACCTCAGTATTTTTTGGAGGGCAGGTGTCATTTACAGAACTGCAATTGGTGAACATTTAGTGACCTTTTGCAGTGGGTTTAAAGCTGCTGTTGTGGGAAACGGCCACAAGGATGCAGCATTTCTCCATTCCCAAATCGGGGTACTAGGGCAGCAGAGCCGTTCTGGAAGTCGTTTGCCTAGGTGGTCAATTTGAATGGAATGTGCCAGGAAAACCCCCCATAAGTTTATGTCTCATTACTCCTAGTTCGTTGTTTTAATTTTTTCAATTGGGGTAATGGTTAGAATGTTGCTTGTCCAAGGTGTACACACTCTGGTTCATCTACATATTCTATATACCTATTTATGTAGAGATCCTCTTCCCGTGTAAATTATTACAGAGTGTTCCGTAAACCTTCCTTGCTATATGGTCGGTCTTTTTGATATATGTATATAATATGTATTTGTATACATATGGTAACGCTAATCTTCATTTATCCATTCCCCCACCTTTCCTTTTAGATAAGCATAGTTTTTTTTTTTTAATAAGTCTGTGATGGACTTTCTCTGTGGAAATATGTTCATTTGTGTCAGTTATTAGAGAACGCCTATAAGTGATATCATGGGATATAGGACTTTTGCTTTCCGACTTACCTCATGTTCTGTGATTATCTCCAAGATCATCTATGGTGCCTCAAAGAGCAGTGTTTCATTGTTTTCCATGGCTAGTATTCATTGTGTACATGGGCCGCTTCTTCCTTTTCCTTTCATCTGTTGATGGACATTTTGGTTGCTTCACTGTCTTGTCTATTGTGAATAAGGCTGCAGTGCAGCTTTTGCAGCCCGGGTCTTCTTCATTCTGGTCTTCTCAGGTGAGAGGCCCATTGGTGCGCCTGCTGGATTGAATGGTACCTCAATTTTTCCTTTTCAACGCAGCTCCTTTCTGTTCTCATTATTAGCGTTTAACCCTTTTACATCTCACCAGCAGCTAGAGGGTACACAGTTCACTAAAACCTCTTCAGCATTGACTGTAGACTTTTTGCCAATGGTCAGTCGACGGGTGTGAGTTGAAAACTTTTCGTAGATTAGATTGCATGAGTCTAATACTTCCTGAGGTTGAGCTTTTATCCATTTCCCTTTCTTTAAAAAGAGAGTGAGTAAAACTTACCTCTTCATACTAGCTTTGTGAACATTTTGCCTGTTTTGAATTTTTTTTATCCATTCCCTACCTCAGCACAATTTTGAGGGCAGGTGTCCTTTACAGCCCTGCGTCCTTGTGAATGAATGGTAAGTGACCATTAGCTGTGGGTTAAAAGCTGCTCTTGCGGGAATCGGCCACAAGGCGGCAGCATTTCTCCTTTACCAAATCTGGTTACTAGGGCAACAGAGCCTTACTGGAAGTGGTGTTCTAGGTTGCAAATTAGAATGGAATGTGCGAGGCAAAAGCCCTTTAAGTTTATGTCTCATTACTTCTTGTTGGTATTTTTAACTTAATTTTTATTTTTTATCACAGCAAACTTGATTACAATGTTTTGTTTGTTCTAGGTGTGCAAGATGTGGTTCTTTCACACATATACATATATCTATTCTTCTTCGGATCCTTTTCCCATGTAGGTTATGACACAGTGTTGAGTAGTCTTCTCTTGGTATTGCGTAGGTCTTTGGTGATTATGTATTTCACGTGTGTTTGTGTCTCTCTGTTAACCTCAATATGGTAATGTATCCAATCCTCACACTTTTCCATTTGGTGAACCATAAGTTTTTTTAATGAATCTATGATAGTGTTTCTCTGTGGAAATACCTTTGTCTGTATCATTTTTTAGGTAACACCTATATGCGATATGATAGGCTATGTGTCTTTCGCTTTCTCACTTACTCCGAGTTGCGTGATTACTTCTAGACTCATCTATGGTGCTGCAAATGGCATTGTTTCATTTTTTCACTAGCTCATATTCCATCTGTACAGGTAGCAGTTCTTCTTTGTCCACCCATCTGTCGGTGGACTTTTTGGTTACTTCCATATCTTGGCCATTGTAATACTGTGCAATGCAGATTTGCGTGCCTGTGTCCTTCCAATTCTGTCTTCTTAGGTTATAGGTCCAGGAATAGGTCTGCTGGATCATATGGTAGCTCAATGTTTACCTTTTAAAGGCACCTCTATTCTGATCTCTTTAGTGGCTCTTTCCAGGTTACGTCCCACTTAAAGTGGAGGGTATGTATTTCTTCCCAGCACCTTCAGCATTTATTCTTTGTAGTTTTTGCTGATGGTTATTCTGAGTGGTGTGAGCTGATACCTCTTTGTGGTTGAATTTGCATGTGTCTCATAATGCGTTGAAATTGAGCTTTAAGACTTGTCCTTTTTATTTTTCCAGCTGTGATTGGAGCTTATTTCTTCAAAGTGTTTTCTTAAAGTATGTGTCACCGTTTGAAATATTTTGGCCATGATCTCCCTCAAGACATTTTGAGGGCAGGTTTCATTTACAGCCCTGCAGTACTTGTTCATATGAAGTGACCATTAGCTCAGGCTTTAAACCTGCTTTTGCAGGTAACGGCCAGAGAGCGGCAGCCTTTCTACGTTCCCCTTGCTGCTACTAGGGAAACAGACCTACCGGTCCGTGGTGTTCTTCGGTTATAAATTAGAGTGCAATGTGCCCGGATAAACCCACAAATGTTGATGTCTCCTTGCTTTTCTTTGTTTTTAAATTTAATTTATATTTATTATTAATTAGAGTAATATTCCATTGTGTACGTGGACCACTTCTTCTTGGTGCATTCCTCGGTTGATGGACATTTTCATTGCTTCCAAGTGTTGGCTATGGTAAATATTGCTGGCGTACAGGTTTGCCAGCCTGTGACTTTTTGATTCTCATTTTCTCAGGTGATAGGCCAAGCAGTGGTTGTGATTGATTGACTGGTAGCTCAATGTTTCCCTTTTCAAAGCACCTACATTGTGTTTTCATTAGTGGCTCTTTACATGCCCCCCCTTACCACCGAGGGTACGCATTTCTCCACACTCCCTTCACCGTTTATTTTTTGCAGCACTTTTCCTAATGGCCATTGTGACTGCTGCGAGCTGATAGGTTTTTGTAATATGGGTATGCATGTCATTAAAATTTTTAAAATTCATCATATTCCTACGCCTTTTTCTTTTCTCTTAAAAGAAAAAACCGTGAGTACAATATAGCTCTTGAAATTGTCTTCTTCGAAGGTTGCCCTCTTCTGAATTTTTTGGTCGATTTTTGACCCCAGAAATTTTCTGGAGGGCAGGCGCCATTTACAGAACTGCAAGTTGGTGAAAATTTAGTGACCTTTTGCAGTGGGTTCAAAGCTGCTGTTGTGGGAAACGTCCACAAGGAGGTAGCATTTCTCCATTCCCCAATCTGGGTACTAGGGCAGCAGAGCCTTTCTGGAAGTCATTGTCCTAGGTTGTAAATTAGAATGGAATTTGCCAGGAGAAATCCCCATAAGTTTATGTCTCATTACTTCTTCTTGGTTTTTAAAATTTTTTTAATCTGGGTAAAGTTTAGAAAATTGTTTGTCCTAGGTGTACACAATCTGGTTCATTTGTACATTATGTATGTCTATTAATGTACAGATCCTCTTCCCATGTAAAATATTACAGTGTTCCGTCGACCTCCCTTGCTATATGTTCGGTCTTTTTGATACATGTATATAATATGTATTTGTATATGTATAGTCACACTAATCTTCATTTCTCAATTTCCCCCCTCCTTTCCTTTTAGATGAGCATAGTTTGTTTTCTACGCCTGTGAGTGTCTTTCTCTTTGGAAATATGTTCATCTGTGTCAGTTATTAGATAATGCCGTACGTGATAATATGGGATATAGGTCTTTTGCTTTCCGACCTACTTCATGTTTTGTGATTATCTCCAGGCTCATCTATGGTGCCTCAAAGAGCAGTGCTTCAATGTTTTCCATGGCTAATATTCCATTGTGTACATGGACCACTTCTTCTTGGTGCATTCCTCTGTTGATGGACATTTTCGTTGCTTCCAAGCGTTGCCTATGGTAAATATTGCTGGAGTGCAGGATTGCCAGCCTGCGATTTTTGATTTTCATTCTCTCAGGTGATAGACCCAGCAGTGGGTATGATTGATTGACTGGTATGGTAGCTCAACGTTTACCTTTTCAAGGCACCTCAATTGTGCTGTCATTAGTGGCTCTTACCACGTCCCCCTTAGAATCGAGGGTACGCATTTCTCCACAATCACGTCAGCATTTCTTGTTTGCAGCATTTTTGTTGATGGCCATTCTGACTGGGGTGAGCTGATAGGTTTTTGTAATTTGGGTTTACATGTCTGTAAAAATTCCTACAATTCATCATTTTTCCACGCCTTTTTCTTTTCTGTTAAAAGAAAAAAAGTGTGAGTATAATATACCTCTTCAAATTTTCTTTTTGGAAGGTTGCACTCTAGAGTTTTTTGGTCGATTTTCGACCTCAGTATATTTTGGAGGGCGGGTGTCATTTACAGACCTGCAATTGGTGAATATTTAGTGACCTTTTGCAGTGGGTTTAAAGCTGCTGTTGTGGGAAACGACCACAAGGATGCAGCATTTCTCCATTCCCAAATCTGGGTACTAGGGCAGCAGAGCCGTTCTGGAAGTCGTTTGCCTAGGTTGTAAATTTGAATGGAATGTGCCAGGAGAACCCCCCATAAGTTTATGTCTCATTACTCCTAGTTCGTTGTTTTAATTTTTTCAATTGGGGTAATGGTTAGAATGTTGCTTGTCCAATGTGTACACACTCTGGTTCATCTACATATTCTATATACCTATTTATGTAGAGATCCTCTTCCCGTGTAAATTATTACAGAGTGTTCCGTAAACCTTCCTTGCTATATGGTCGTTCTTTTTGATATATGTATATAATATGTATTTGTATACCTATGGTAACGCAAATCTTCATTTATCCATTCCCCCCACCTTTCCTTTTAGATAAGCATAGTTTTTTTTAATAAGCCTGTGATTGACTTTCTCTGTGGAAATATGTTCATTTGTGTCAGTTATTAGAGAACGCGTATAAGTGATATCATAGGATATAGGACTTTTGCTTTCCGACTTACCTCATGTTCTGTGATTATCTCCAAGATCATCTATGGTGCCTCAAAGAGCAGTGTTTCATTGTTTTCCATGGCTAGTATTCATTATGCACATGGACCGCTTCTTCTTTATCCTTTCATCTGTTGATGGACATTTTGGTTGCTTCACTGTCTTGTCTATTGTGAATAAGCCTGCAGTGCAGCTTTTGCAGCCCTGGTCTTCTTCATTCTGGTCTTCTTAGGTGAAGAGCCCATTGGTTCGCCTGCTGGATTGAATGGTACCTCTATTTTTCCTTTTCAACGCAGCTTCTTTCTGTTCTCATTATTAGCGTTTAACCCTTTTACATCTCACCAGCAGCTGGAGGGTACACAGTTCTCTAAAACCTCTTCAGCATTGATTGTTTGTAGACTTTTTGCCAATGGTCAGTCGACTGGTGTGAGTTGAAAACTTTTTGTAGGTTAGATAGCATGAGTCTAATACTTCCTGAGGTGGAGCTTTTATCCATTTTCCTTTCTTTAAAAAGAGAGTGAGTAAAACTTACCTCTTCATACTATCTTCTTGAAAATTTTGCCTGTTTTGAATTTTTTTTTATCCATTCCCTACCTCAGCACAATTTTGAGGGCAGGTGTCCTTTACAGCCCTGAGTCCTTGTGAATGGTAAGTGACCATTAGCTGTGGGTTAAAAGCTGCTGTTGCGGGAATCGGCCACAAGGCGGCAGCATTTCTCCTTTACCAAATCTGGTTACTAGGGCAACAGAGCCTTACTGGAAGTGGAGTTCTAGGTGGTAAATTAGAATGGAATGTGCGAGGCAAAAGCCCTTTAAGTTTATGTCTCATTACTTCTTGTTGGTATTTTTAACTTAATTTTTATTTTTTATCACAGCAAACTTGATTACAATGTTTTGTTTGTTCTAGGTGTGCAAGATGTGGTTCTTTCACACATATACATATATCTATTTTTCTTCGGATCCTTTTCCCATGTAGGTTACGAAACAATGTTGAGTAGTCTTCTCTTGGTATTGCGTAGGTCTTTGCTGATTATATATTTCACATGTTTTTGTATCTCTCTGTTAACCTCAATACGGTAATGTATCCAATCCTCACACCTTTCCATTTGGTGAACCATAAGTTTTTTTAATGAATCTATGATAGTGTTTCTCTGTGGAAATATCTTTGTTTGTATCATTTTTTAGGTAACACCTATATGTGATATGATAGGATATGTGTCTTTCGCTTTCTCACTTACTCCAAGTTGCGTGATTACTTCTAGACTCATCTATGGTGCTGCAAATGGCATTGTTTCATTTTTTCACTAGCTCATATTCCATCTGTACATGTAGCAGTTCTTCTTTGTCCACCCATCTGTCGGTGGACTTTTTGGTTACTTCCATATCTTGGCTATTGTAATACTATGCAATGCAGATTTGCGTACCTTTGTCCTTCCAATTCTGTCTTCTTAGTTTATAGGTCCAGGAATAGGTCTGCTGGATCATATGGTAGCTCAATGTTTACCTTTAAAAGGCAATTCTATTCCGTTCTCCTTAGTGGCTCTTTCCAGGTTACGTCCCACTTAAAGTGGAGGGTATGTATTTCTTCCCAGCACCTTCAGCATTTATTCTTTGTAGTTTTTGCTGATGGTTATTCTGAGTGGTGTGAGCTGATACCTCTTTGTGGTTGAATTTGCATGTGTCTCATAATGCGTTGAAATTGAGCTTTAAGACATGTCCTTTTTATTTTTCCAGCTGTGATTGGAGCTTATTTCTTCAAAGTGTTTTCTTAAAGTATGTGTCACCATTTGAAATATTTTGGCCATTATCTCCCTCAAGACATTTTGAGGGCAGGTTTCATTTACAGCCCTGCAGTACTTGTTCATATGAAGTGACCATTAGCTCAGGCTTTAAACCTGCTTTTGCAGGTAACGGCCAGAGAGCGGCAGCCTTTCTACGTTCCCCTTGCTGCTACTAGGGAAACAGACCTACCGGTCCGTGGTGTTCTTCGGTTATAAATTAGAGTGCAATGTGCCCGGATAAACCCACAAATGTTGATGTCTCCTTGCTTTTCTTTGTTTTTAAATTTAATTTATATTTATTATTAATTAGAGTAATATTCCATTGTGTACGTGGACCACTTCTTCTTGGTGCATTCCTCGGTTGATGGACATTTTCATTGCTTCCAAGTGTTGGCTATGGTAAATATTGCTGGCGTACAGGTTTGCCAGCCTGTGACTTTTTGATTCTCATTTTCTCAGGTGATAGGCCAAGCAGTGGTTGTGATTGATTGACTGGTAGCTCAATGTTTCCCTTTTCAAAGCACCTACATTGTGTTTTCATTAGTGGCTCTTTACATGCCCCCCCTTACCACCGAGGGTACGCATTTCTCCACACTCCCGTCACCGTTTATTTTTTGCAGCACTTTTCCTAATGGCCATTGTGACTGCTGCGAGCTGATAGGTTTTTGTAATATGGGTATGCATGTCATTAAAATTTTTAAAATTCATCATATTCCTACGCCTTTTTCTTTTCTCTTAAAAGAAAAAACCGTGAGTACAATATAGCTCTTGAAATTGTCTTCTTCGAAGGTTGCCCTCTTCTGAATTTTTTGGTCGATTTTTGACCCCAGAAATTTTCTGGAGGGCAGGCGCCATTTACAGAACTGCAAGTTGGTGAAAATTTAGTGACCTTTTGCAGTGGGTTCAAAGCTGCTGTTGTGGGAAACGTCCACAAGGAGGTAGCATTTCTCCATTCCCCAATCTGGGTACTAGGGCAGCAGAGCCTTTCTGGAAGTCATTGTCCTAGGTTGTAAATTAGAATGGAATTTGCCAGGAGAAATCCCCATAAGTTTATGTCTCATTACTTCTTCTTGGTTTTTAAAATTTTTTTAATCTGGGTAAAGTTTAGAAAATTGTTTGTCCTAGGTGTACACAATCTGGTTCATTTGTACATTATGTATGTCTATTAATGTACAGATCCCCTTCCCATGTAAAATATTACAGTGTTCCGTCGACCTCCCTTGCTATATGTTCGGTCTTTTTGATACATGTATATAATATGTATTTGTATATGTATAGTCACACTAATCTTCATTTCTCAATTTCCCCCCTCCTTTCCTTTTAGATGAGCATAGTTTGTTTTCTACGCCTGTGAGTGTCTTTCTCTTTGGAAATATGTTCATCTGTGTCAGTTATTAGATAATGTCGTACGTGATAATATGGGATATAGGTCTTTTGCTTTCCGACCTACTTCATGTTTTGTGCTTATCTCCAGGTTCATCTATGGTGCCTCAAAGAGCAGTGCTTCAATGTTTTCCATGGCTAATATTCCATTGTGTACATGGACCACTTCTTCTTGGTGCATTTCTCTGTTGATGGACATTTTCGTTGCTTCCAAGCGTTGCCTATGGTAAATATTGCTGGAGTGCAGGATTGCCAGCCTGCGATTTTTGATTTTCATTCTCTCAGGTGATAGACCCAGCAGTGGGTATGATTGATTGACTGGTATGGTAGCTCAACGTTTACCTTTTCAAGGCACCTCAATTGTGCTGTCATTAGTGGCTCTTACCACGTCCCCCTTAGAATCGAGGGTACGCATTTCTCCACAATCACGTCAGCATTTCTTGTTTGCAGCATTTTTGTTGATGGCCATTCTGACTGGGGTGAGCTGATAGGTTTTTGTAATTTGGGTTTACATGTCTGTAAAAATTCCTACAATTCATCATTTTTCCACGCCTTTTGCTTTTCTGTTAAAAGAAAAAAGAGTGTGAGTATAATATACCTCTTCAAATTTTCTTTTTGGAAGGTTGCACTCTAGAATTTTTTGGTCGATTTTCGACCTCAGTATTTTTTGGAGGGCAGGTGTCATTTACAGAACTGCAATTGGTGAACATTTAGTGACCTTTTGCAGTGGGTTTAAAGCTGCTGTTGTGGGAAACGGCCACAAGGATGCAGCATTTCTCCATTCCCAAATCGGGGTACTAGGGCAGCAGAGCCCGTTCTGGAAGTCGTTTGCCTAGGTGGTCAATTTGAATGGAATGTGCCAGGAAAACCCCCCATAAGTTTATGTCTCATTACTCCTAGTTCGTTGTTTTAATTTTTTCAATTGGGGTAATGGTTAGAATGTTGCTTGTCCAAGGTGTACACACTCTGGTTCATCTACATATTCTATATACCTATTTATGTAGAGATCCTCTTCCCGTGTAAATTATTACAGAGTGTTCCGGAAACCTTCCTTGCTATATGGTCGGTCTTTTTGATATATGTATATAATATGTATTTGTATACATATGGTAACGCTAATCTTCATTTATCCATTCCCCCACCTTTCCTTTTAGATAAGCATAGTTTTTTTTTTTTAATAAGTCTGTGATGGACTTTCTCTGTGGAAATATGTTCATTTGTGTCAGTTATTAGAGAACGCCTATAAGTGATATCATGGGATATAGGACTTTTGCTTTCCGACTTACCTCATGTTCTGTGATTATCTCCAAGATCATCTATGGTGCCTCAAAGAGCAGTGTTTCATTGTTTTCCATGGCTAGTATTCATTGTGTACATGGGCCGCTTCTTCCTTTTCCTTTCATCTGTTGATGGACATTTTGGTTGCTTCACTGTCTTGTCTATTGTGAATAAGGCTGCAGTGCAGCTTTTGCAGCCCGGGTCTTCTTCATTCTGGTCTTCTCAGGTGAGAGGCCCATTGGTGCGCCTGCTGGATTGAATGGTACCTCAATTTTTCCTTTTCAACGCAGCTCCTTTCTGTTCTCATTATTAGCGTTTAACCCTTTTACATCTCACCAGCAGCTAGAGGGTACACAGTTCTCTAAAACCTCTTCAGCATTGACTGTAGACTTTTTGCCAATGGTCAGTCGACGGGTGTGAGTTGAAAACTTTTCGTAGATTAGATTGCATGAGTCTAATACTTCCTGAGGTTGAGCTTTTATCCATTTCCCTTTCTTTAAAAAGAAAGTGAGTAAAACTTACCTCTTCATACTAGCTTCGTGAACATTTTGCCTGTTTTGAATTTTTTTTATCCATTCCCTACCTCAGCACAATTTTGAGGGCAGGTGTCCTTTACAGCCCTGCGTCCTTGTGAATGAATGGTAAGTGACCATTAGCTGTGGGTTAAAAGCTGCTGTTGCGGGAATCGGCCACAAGGCGGCAGCATTTCTCCTTTACCAAATCTGGTTACTAGGGCAACAGAGCCTTACTGGAAGTGGTGTTCTAGGTGGTAAATTAGAATGGAATGTGCGAGGCAAAAGCCCTTTAAGTTTATGTCTCATTACTTCTTGTTGGTATTTTTAACTTAATTTTTATTTTTTTTCACAGCAAACTTGATTACAATGTTTTGTTTGTTCTAGGTGTGCAAGATGTGGTTCTTTCACACATATACATATATCTATTTTTCTTCGGATCCTTTTCCCATGTAGATTACGACACAATGTTGAGTAGTCTTCTCTTGGTATTGCGTAGGTCTTTGGTGATTATATATTTCACATGTGTTTGTATCTCTCTGTTCACCTCAATACGGTAATGTATCCAATCTTCACACCTTTCCATTTGGTGAACCATAAGATTTTTTTTCATGAATCTATGATAGTGTTTCTCTGTGGAAATACCTTTGTTTGTATCATTTTTTAGGTAACACCTATATGTGATATGATAGGATATGTGTCTTTCGCTTTCTCACTTACTCCAAGTTGCGTGATTACTTCTAGACTCATCTATGGTGCTGCAAATGGCATTGTTTCATTTTTTCACTAGCTCATATTCCATCTGTACATGTAGCAGTTCTTCTTTGTCCACCCATCTGTCGTTGGACTTTTTGGTTACTTCCGTATCTTGGCTATTGTTATACTATGCAATGCAGATTTGCGTACCTGTGTCCTTCCAATTCTGTCTTCTTAGGTTATAGGTCCAGGAATAGGTCTGCTGGATCATATGGTAGCTCAATGTTTACCTTTTAAAGGCACCTCTATTCTTTTCTCTTTAGTGGCTCTTTCCAGGTTACGTCCCACTTAAAGTGGAGGGTATGCATTTCTTCCCAGCACCTTCAGCATTTATTCTTTGTAGTTTTTGCTGATGGTTATTCTGAGTGGTGTGAGCTGATACCTCTTTGTGGTTGAATTTGCATGTGTCTCATAATGCGTTGAAATTGAGCTGTAAGACTTGTCCTTTTTATTTTTCCAGCTGTGATTGGAGCTTATTTCTTCAAAGTGTTTTCTTAAAGTATGTGTCACCGTTTGAAATATTTTGGCCATGATCTCCCTCAAGACATTTTGAGGGCAGGTTTCATTTACAGCCCTGCAGTACTTGTTCATATGAAGTGACCATTAGCTCAGGCTTTAAACCTGCTTTTGCAGGTAACGGCCAGAGAGCGGCAGCCTTTCTACGTTCCCCTTGCTGCTACTAGGGAAACAGACCTACCGGTCCGTGGTGTTCTTCGGTTATAAATTAGAGTGCAATGTGCCCGGATAAACCCACAAATGTTGATGTCTCCTTGCTTTTCTTTGTTTTTAAATTTAATTTATATTTATTATTAATTAGAGTAATATTCCATTGTGTACGTGGACCACTTCTTCTTGGTGCATTCCTCGGTTGATGGACATTTTCATTGCTTCCAAGTGTTGGCTATGGTAAATATTGCTGGCGTACAGGTTTGCCAGCCTGTGACTTTTTGATTCTCATTTTCTCAGGTGATAGGCCAAGCAGTGGTTGTGATTGATTGACTGGTAGCTCAATGTTTCCCTTTTCAAAGCACCTACATTGTGTTTTCATTATTGGCTCTTTACATGCCCCCCCTTACCACCGAGGGTACGCATTTCTCCACACTCCCGTCACCGTTTATTTTTTGCAGCACTTTTCCTAATGGCCATTGTGACTGCTGCGAGCTGATAGGTTTTTGTAATATGGGTATGCATGTCATTAAAATTTTTAAAATTCATCATATTCCTACGCCTTTTTCTTTTCTCTTAAAAGAAAAAACCGTGAGTACAATATAGCTCTTGAAATTGTCTTCTTCGAAGGTTGCCCTCTTCTGAATTTTTTGGTCGATTTTTGACCCCAGAAATTTTCTGGAGGGCAGGCGCCATTTACAGAACTGCAAGTTGGTGAAAATTTAGTGACCTTTTGCAGTGGGTTCAAAGCTGCTGTTGTGGGAAACGTCCACAAGGAGGTAGCATTTCTCCATTCCCCAATCTGGGTACTAGGGCAGCAGAGCCTTTCTGGAAGTCATTGTCCTAGGTTGTAAATTAGAATGGAATTTGCCAGGAGAAATCCCCATAAGTTTATGTCTCATTACTTCTTCTTGGTTTTTAAAATTTTTTTAATCTGGGTAAAGTTTAGAAAATTGTTTGTCCTAGGTGTACACAATCTGGTTCATTTGTACATTATGTATGTCTATTAATGTACAGATCCCCTTCCCATGTAAAATATTACAGTGTTCCGTCGACCTCCCTTGCTATATGTTCGGTCTTTTTGATACATGTATATAATATGTATTTGTATATGTATAGTCACACTAATCTTCATTTCTCAATTTCCCCCCTCCTTTCCTTTTAGATGAGCATAGTTTGTTTTCTACGCCTGTGAGTGTCTTTCTCTTTGGAAATATGTTCATCTGTGTCAGTTATTAGATAATGTCGTACGTGATAATATGGGATATAGGTCTTTTGCTTTCCGACCTACTTCATGTTTTGTGCTTATCTCCAGGTTCATCTATGGTGCCTCAAAGAGCAGTGCTTCAATGTTTTCCATGGCTAATATTCCATTGTGTACATGGACCACTTCTTCTTGGTGCATTTCTCTGTTGATGGACATTTTCGTTGCTTCCAAGCGTTGCCTATGGTAAATATTGCTGGAGTGCAGGATTGCCAGCCTGCGATTTTTGATTTTCATTCTCTCAGGTGATAGACCCAGCAGTGGGTATGATTGATTGACTGGTATGGTAGCTCAACGTTTACCTTTTCAAGGCACCTCAATTGTGCTGTCATTAGTGGCTCTTACCACGTCCCCCTTAGAATCGAGGGTACGCATTTCTCCACAATCACGTCAGCATTTATTGTTTGCAGCATTTTTGTTGATGGCCATTCTGACTGGGGTGAGCTGATAGGTTTTTGTAATTTGGGTTTACATGTCTGTAAAAATTCCTACAATTCATCATTTTTCCACGCCTTTTGCTTTTCTGTTAAAAGAAAAAAGAGTGTGAGTATAATATACCTCTTCAAATTTTCTTTTTGGAAGGTTACACTCTAGAATTTTTTGGTCGATTTTCGACCTCAGTATTTTTTGGAGGGCAGGTGTCATTTACAGAACTGCAATTGGTGAACATTTAGTGACCTTTTGCAGTGGGTTTAAAGCTGCTGTTGTGGGAAACGGCCACAAGGATGCAGCATTTCTCCATTCCCAAATCGGGGTACTAGGGCAGCAGAGCCCGTTCTGGAAGTCGTTTGCCTAGGTGGTCAATTTGAATGGAATGTGCCAGGAAAACCCCCCATAAGTTTATGTCTCATTACTCCTAGTTCGTTGTTTTAATTTTTTCAATTGGGGTAATGGTTAGAATGTTGCTTGTCCAAGGTGTACACACTCTGGTTCATCTACATATTCTATATACCTATTTATGTAGAGATCCTCTTCCCGTGTAAATTATTACAGAGTGTTCCGTAAACCTTCCTTGCTATATGGTCGGTCTTTTTGATATATGTATATAATATGTATTTGTATACATATGGTAACGCTAATCTTCATTTATCCATTCCCCCACCTTTCCTTTTAGATAAGCATAGTTTTTTTTTTTTAATAAGTCTGTGATGGACTTTCTCTGTGGAAATATGTTCATTTGTGTCAGTTATTAGAGAACGCCTATAAGTGATATCATGGGATATAGGACTTTTGCTTTCCGACTTACCTCATGTTCTGTGATTATCTCCAAGATCATCTATGGTGCCTCAAAGAGCAGTGTTTCATTGTTTTCCATGGCTAGTATTCATTGTGTACATGGGCCGCTTCTTCCTTTTCCTTTCATCTGTTGATGGACATTTTGGTTGCTTCACTGTCTTGTCTATTGTGAATAAGGCTGCAGTGCAGCTTTTGCAGCCCGGGTCTTCTTCATTCTGGTCTTCTCGGGTGAGAGGCCCATTGGTGCGCCTGCTGGATTGAATGGTACCTCAATTTTTCCTTTTCAACGCAGCTCCTTTCTGTTCTCATTATTAGCGTTTAACCCTTTTACATCTCACCAGCAGCTAGAGGGTACACAGTTCTCTAAAACCTCTTCAGCATTGACTGTTTGTAGACTTTTTGCCAATGGTCAGTCGACGGGTGTGAGTTGAGAACTTTTCGTAGATTAGATTGCATGAGTCTAATACTTCCTGAGGTTGAGCTTTTATCCATTTCCCTTTCTTTAAAAAGAGAGTGAGTAAAACTTACCTCTTCATACTAGCTTCGTGAACATTTTGCCTGTTTTGAATTATTTTTATCCATTCCCTACCTCAGCACAATTTTGAGGGCAGGTGTCCTTTACAGCCCTGCGTCCTTGTGAATGAATGGTAAGTGACCATTAGCTGTGGGTTAAAAGCTGCTGTTGCGGGAATCGGCCACAAGGCGGCAGCATTTCTCCTTTACCAAATCTGGTTACTAGGGCAACAGAGCCTTACTGGAAGTGGTGTTCTAGGTGGTAAATTAGAATGGAATGTGCGAGGCAAAAGCCCTTTAAGTTTATGTCTCATTACTTCTTGTTGGTATTTTTAACTTAATTTTTATTTTTTTTCACAGCAAACTTGATTACAATGTTTTGTTTGTTCTAGGTGTGCAAGATGTGGTTCTTTCACACATATACATATATCTATTTTTCTTCGGATCCTTTTCCCATGTAGATTACGACACAATGTTGAGTAGTCTTCTCTTGGTATTGCGTAGGTCTTTGGTGATTATATATTTCACATGTGTTTGTATCTCTCTGTTCACCTCAATACGGTAATGTATCCAATCTTCACACCTTTCCATTTGGTGAACCATAAGATTTTTTTTCATGAATCTATGATAGTGTTTCTCTGTGGAAATACCTTTGTTTGTATCATTTTTTAGGTAACACCTATATGTGATATGATAGGATATGTGTCTTTCGCTTTCTCACTTACTCCAAGTTGCGTGATTACTTCTAGACTCATCTATGGTGCTGCAAATGGCATTGTTTCATTTTTTCACTAGCTCATATTCCATCTGTACATGTAGCAGTTCTTCTTTGTCCACCCATCTGTCGTTGGACTTTTTGGTTACTTCCGTATCTTGGCTATTGTTATACTATGCAATGCAGATTTGCGTACCTGTGTCCTTCCAATTCTGTCTTCTTAGGTTATAGGTCCAGGAATAGGTCTGCTGGATCATATGGTAGCTCAATGTTTACCTTTTAAAGGCACCTCTATTCTTTTCTCTTTAGTGGCTCTTTCCAGGTTACGTCCCACTTAAAGTGGAGGGTATGCATTTCTTCCCAGCACCTTCAGCATTTATTCTTTGTAGTTTTTGCTGATGGTTATTCTGAGTGGTGTGAGCTGATACCTCTTTGTGGTTGAATTTGCATGTGTCTCATAATGCGTTGAAATTGAGCTGTAAGACTTGTCCTTTTTATTTTTCCAGCTGTGATTGGAGCTTATTTCTTCAAAGTGTTTTCTTAAAGTATGTGTCACCGTTTGAAATATTTTGGCCATGATCTCCCTCAAGACATTTTGAGGGCAGGTTTCATTTACAGCCCTGCAGTACTTGTTCATATGAAGTGACCATTAGCTCAGGCTTTAAACCTGCTTTTGCAGGTAACGGCCAGAGAGCGGCAGCCTTTCTACGTTCCCCTTGCTGCTACTAGGGAAACAGACCTACCGGTCCGTGGTGTTCTTCGGTTATAAATTAGAGTGCAATGTGCCCGGATAAACCCACAAATGTTGATGTCTCCTTGCTTTTCTTTGTTTTTAAATTTAATTTATATTTATTATTAATTAGAGTAATATTCCATTGTGTACGTGGACCACTTCTTCTTGGTGCATTCCTCGGTTGATGGACATTTTCATTGCTTCCAAGTGTTGGCTATGGTAAATATTGCTGGCGTACAGGTTTGCCAGCCTGTGACTTTTTGATTCTCATTTTCTCAGGTGATAGGCCAAGCAGTGGTTGTGATTGATTGACTGGTAGCTCAATGTTTCCCTTTTCAAAGCACCTACATTGTGTTTTCATTATTGGCTCTTTACATGCCCCCCCTTACCACCGAGGGTACGCATTTCTCCACACTCCCGTCACCGTTTATTTTTTGCAGCACTTTTCCTAATGGCCATTGTGACTGCTGCGAGCTGATAGGTTTTTGTAATATGGGTATGCATGTCATTAAAATTTTTAAAATTCATCATATTCCTACGCCTTTTTCTTTTCTCTTAAAAGAAAAAACCGTGAGTACAATATAGCTCTTGAAATTGTCTTCTTCGAAGGTTGCCCTCTTCTGAATTTTTTGGTCGATTTTTGACCCCAGAAATTTTCTGGAGGGCAGGCGCCATTTACAGAACTGCAAGTTGGTGAAAATTTAGTGACCTTTTGCAGTGGGTTCAAAGCTGCTGTTGTGGGAAACGTCCACAAGGAGGTAGCATTTCTCCATTCCCCAATCTGGGTACTAGGGCAGCAGAGCCTTTCTGGAAGTCATTGTCCTAGGTTGTAAATTAGAATGGAATTTGCCAGGAGAAATCCCCATAAGTTTATGTCTCATTACTTCTTCTTGGTTTTTAAAATTTTTTTAATCTGGGTAAAGTTTAGAAAATTGTTTGTCCTAGGTGTACACAATCTGGTTCATTTGTACATTATGTATGTCTATTAATGTACAGATCCCCTTCCCATGTAAAATATTACAGTGTTCCGTCGACCTCCCTTGCTATATGTTCGGTCTTTTTGATACATGTATATAATATGTATTTGTATATGTATAGTCACACTAATCTTCATTTCTCAATTTCCCCCCTCCTTTCCTTTTAGATGAGCATAGTTTGTTTTCTACGCCTGTGAGTGTCTTTCTCTTTGGAAATATGTTCATCTGTGTCAGTTATTAGATAATGTCGTACGTGATAATATGGGATATAGGTCTTTTGCTTTCCGACCTACTTCATGTTTTGTGCTTATCTCCAGGTTCATCTATGGTGCCTCAAAGAGCAGTGCTTCAATGTTTTCCATGGCTAATATTCCATTGTGTACATGGACCACTTCTTCTTGGTGCATTTCTCTGTTGATGGACATTTTCGTTGCTTCCAAGCGTTGCCTATGGTAAATATTGCTGGAGTGCAGGATTGCCAGCCTGCGATTTTTGATTTTCATTCTCTCAGGTGATAGACCCAGCAGTGGGTATGATTGATTGACTGGTATGGTAGCTCAACGTTTACCTTTTCAAGGCACCTCAATTGTGCTGTCATTAGTGGCTCTTACCACGTCCCCCTTAGAATCGAGGGTACGCATTTCTCCACAATCACGTCAGCATTTATTGTTTGCAGCATTTTTGTTGATGGCCATTCTGACTGGGGTGAGCTGATAGGTTTTTGTAATTTGGGTTTACATGTCTGTAAAAATTCCTACAATTCATCATTTTTCCACGCCTTTTGCTTTTCTGTTAAAAGAAAAAAGAGTGTGAGTATAATATACCTCTTCAAATTTTCTTTTTGGAAGGTTACACTCTAGAATTTTTTGGTCGATTTTCGACCTCAGTATTTTTTGGAGGGCAGGTGTCATTTACAGAACTGCAATTGGTGAACATTTAGTGACCTTTTGCAGTGGGTTTAAAGCTGCTGTTGTGGGAAACGGCCACAAGGATGCAGCATTTCTCCATTCCCAAATCGGGGTACTAGGGCAGCAGAGCCCGTTCTGGAAGTCGTTTGCCTAGGTGGTCAATTTGAATGGAATGTGCCAGGAAAACCCCCCATAAGTTTATGTCTCATTACTCCTAGTTCGTTGTTTTAATTTTTTCAATTGGGGTAATGGTTAGAATGTTGCTTGTCCAAGGTGTACACACTCTGGTTCATCTACATATTCTATATACCTATTTATGTAGAGATCCTCTTCCCGTGTAAATTATTACAGAGTGTTCCGTAAACCTTCCTTGCTATATGGTCGGTCTTTTTGATATATGTATATAATATGTATTTGTATACATATGGTAACGCTAATCTTCATTTATCCATTCCCCCACCTTTCCTTTTAGATAAGCATAGTTTTTTTTTTTTAATAAGTCTGTGATGGACTTTCTCTGTGGAAATATGTTCATTTGTGTCAGTTATTAGAGAACGCCTATAAGTGATATCATGGGATATAGGACTTTTGCTTTCCGACTTACCTCATGTTCTGTGATTATCTCCAAGATCATCTATGGTGCCTCAAAGAGCAGTGTTTCATTGTTTTCCATGGCTAGTATTCATTGTGTACATGGGCCGCTTCTTCCTTTTCCTTTCATCTGTTGATGGACATTTTGGTTGCTTCACTGTCTTGTCTATTGTGAATAAGGCTGCAGTGCAGCTTTTGCAGCCCGGGTCTTCTTCATTCTGGTCTTCTCGGGTGAGAGGCCCATTGGTGCGCCTGCTGGATTGAATGGTACCTCAATTTTTCCTTTTCAACGCAGCTCCTTTCTGTTCTCATTATTAGCGTTTAACCCTTTTACATCTCACCAGCAGCTAGAGGGTACACAGTTCTCTAAAACCTCTTCAGCATTGACTGTTTGTAGACTTTTTGCCAATGGTCAGTCGACGGGTGTGAGTTGAGAACTTTTCGTAGATTAGATTGCATGAGTCTAATACTTCCTGAGGTTGAGCTTTTATCCATTTCCCTTTCTTTAAAAAGAGAGTGAGTAAAACTTACCTCTTCATACTAGCTTCGTGAACATTTTGCCTGTTTTGAATTATTTTTATCCATTCCCTACCTCAGCACAATTTTGAGGGCAGGTGTCCTTTACAGCCCTGCGTCCTTGTGAATGAATGGTAAGTGACCATTAGCTGTGGGTTAAAAGCTGCTGTTGCGGGAATCGGCCACAAGGCGGCAGCATTTCTCCTTTACCAAATCTGGTTACTAGGGCAACAGAGCCTTACTGGAAGTGGTGTTCTAGGTTGTAAATTAGAATGGAATGTGCGAGGAAAAAGCCCTTTAAGTTTATGTCTCATTACTTCTTGTTGGTATTTTTAACTTAATTTTTATTTTTTTTCACAGCAAACTTGATTACAATGTTTTGTTTGTTCTAGGTGTGCAAGATGTGGTTCTTTCACACATATACATATATCTATTTTTCTTCGGATCCTTTTCCCATGTAGATTACGACACAATGTTGAGTAGTCTTCTCTTGGTATTGCGTAGGTCTTTGGTGATTATATATTTCACATGTGTTTGTATCTCTCTGTTCACCTCAATACGGTAATGTATCCAATCTTCACACCTTTCCATTTGGTGAACCATAAGATTTTTTTTCATGAATCTATGATAGTGTTTCTCTGTGGAAATACCTTTGTTTGTATCATTTTTTAGGTAACACCTATATGTGATATGATAGGATATGTGTCTTTCGCTTTCTCACTTACTCCAAGTTGCGTGATTACTTCTAGACTCATCTATGGTGCTGCAAATGGCATTGTTTCATTTTTTCACTAGCTCATATTCCATCTGTACATGTAGCAGTTTTTCTTTGTCCACCCATCTGTCGTTGGACTTTTTGGTTACTTCCGTATCTTGGCCATTGTTATACTATGCAATGCAGATTTGCGTACCTGTGTCCTTCCAATTCTGTCTTCTTAGGTTATAGGTCCAGGAATAGGTCTGCTGGATCATATGGTAGCTCAATGTTTACCTTTTAAAGGCACCTCTATTCTTTTCTCTTTAGTGGCTCTTTCCAGGTTACGTCCCACTTAAAGTGGAGGGTATGCATTTCTTCCCAGCACCTTCAGCATTTATTCTTTGTAGTTTTTGCTGATGGTTATTCTGAGTGGTGTGAGCTGATACCTCTTTGTGGTTGAATTTGCATGTGTCTCATAATGCGTTGAAATTGAGCTGTAAGACATGTCCTTTTTATTTTTCCAGCTGTGATTGGAGCTTATTTCTTCAAAGTGTTTTCTTAAAGTATGTGTCACCATTTGAAATATTTTGGCCATGATCTCCCTCAAGACATTTTGAGGGCAGGTTTCATTTACAGCCCTGCAGTACTTGTTCATATGAAGTGACCATTAGCTCAGGCTTTAAACCTGCTTTTGCAGGTAACGGCCAGAGAGCGGCAGCCTTTCTACGTTCCCCTTGCTGCTACTAGGGAAACAGACCTACCGGTCCGTGGTGTTCTTCGGTTATAAATTAGAGTGCAATGTGCCCGGATAAACCCACAAATGTTGATGTCTCCTTGCTTTTCTTTGTTTTTAAATTTAATTTATATTTATTATTAATTAGAGTAATATTCCATTGTGTACGTGGACCACTTCTTCTTGGTGCATTCCTCGGTTGATGGACATTTTCATTGCTTCCAAGTGTTGGCTATGGTAAATATTGCTGGCGTACAGGTTTGCCAGCCTGTGACTTTTTGATTCTCATTTTCTCAGGTGATAGGCCAAGCAGTGGTTGTGATTGATTGACTGGTAGCTCAATGTTTCCCTTTTCAAAGCACCTACATTGTGTTTTCATTATTGGCTCTTTACATGCCCCCCCTTACCACCGAGGGTACGCATTTCTCCACACTCCCGTCACCGTTTATTTTTTGCAGCACTTTTCCTAATGGCCATTGTGACTGCTGCGAGCTGATAGGTTTTTGTAATATGGGTATGCATGTCATTAAAATTTTTAAAATTCATCATATTCCTACGCCTTTTTCTTTTCTCTTAAAAGAAAAAACCGTGAGTACAATATAGCTCTTGAAATTGTCTTCTTCGAAGGTTGCCCTCTTCTGAATTTTTTGGTCGATTTTTGACCCCAGAAATTTTCTGGAGGGCAGGCGCCATTTACAGAACTGCAAGTTGGTGAAAATTTAGTGACCTTTTGCAGTGGGTTCAAAGCTGCTGTTGTGGGAAACGTCCACAAGGAGGTAGCATTTCTCCATTCCCCAATCTGGGTACTAGGGCAGCAGAGCCTTTCTGGAAGTCATTGTCCTAGGTTGTAAATTAGAATGGAATTTGCCAGGAGAAATCCCCATAAGTTTATGTCTCATTACTTCTTCTTGGTTTTTAAAATTTTTTTAATCTGGGTAAAGTTTAGAAAATTGTTTGTCCTAGGTATACACAATCTGGTTCATTTGTACATTATGTATGTCTATTAATGTACAGATCCTCTTCCCATGTAAAATATTACAGTGTTCCGTCGACCTCCCTTGCTATATGTTCGGTCTTTTTGATACATGTATATAATATGTATTTGTATATGTATAGTCACACTAATCTTCATTTCTCAATTTCCCCCCTCCTTTCCTTTTAGATGAGCATAGTTTGTTTTCTACGCCTGTGAGTGTCTTTCTCTTTGGAAATATGTTCATCTGTGTCAGTTATTAGATAATGCCGTACGTGATAATATGGGATATAGGTCTTTTGCTTTCCGACCTACTTCATGTTTTGTGATTATCTCCAGGCTCATCTATGGTGCCTCAAAGAGCAGTACTTCAATGTTTTCCATGGCTAATATTCCATTGTGTACATGGACCACTTCTTCTTGGTGCATTCCTCTGTTGATGGACATTTTCGTTGCTTCCAAGTGTTGCCTATGGTAAATATTGCTGGAGTGCAGGATTGCCAGCCTGCGATTTTTGATTTTCATTCTCTCAGGTGATAGACCCAGCAGTGGGTATGATTGATTGACTGGTATGGTAGCTCAACGTTTACCTTTTCAAGGCACCTCAATTGTGCTGTCATTAGTGGCTCTTACCACGTCCCCCTTAGAATCGAGGGTACGCATTTCTCCACAATCACGTCAGCATTTCTTGTTTGCAGCATTTTTGTTGATGGCCATTCTGACTGGGGTGAGCTGATAGGTTTTTGTAATTTGGGTTTACATGTCTGTAAAAATTCCTACAATTCATCATTTTTCCACGCCTTTTGCTTTTCTGTTAAAAGAAAAAAGAAAAAGAGTGTGAGTATAATATACCTCTTCAAATTTTCTTTTTGGAAGGTTGCACTCTAGAATTTTTTGGTCGATTTTCGACCTCAGTATTTTTTGGAGGGCAGGTGTCATTTACAGAACTGCAATTGGTGAACATTTAGTGACCTTTTGCAGTGGGTTTAAAGCTGCTGTTGTGGGAAACGGCCACAAGGATGCAGCATTTCTCCATTCCCAAATCGGGGTACTAGGGCAGCAGAGCCGTTCTGGAAGTCGTTTGCCTAGGTGGTCAATTTGAATGGAATGTGCCAGGAAAACCCCCCATAAGTTTATGTCTCATTACTCCTAGTTCGTTGTTTTAATTTTTTCAATTGGGGTAATGGTTAGAATGTTGCTTGTCCAAGGTGTACACACTCTGGTTCATCTACATATTCTATATACCTATTTATGTAGAGATCCTCTTCCCGTGTAAATTATTACAGAGTGTTCCGTAAACCTTCCTTGCTATATGGTCGGTCTTTTTGATATATGTATATAATATGTATTTGTATACATATGGTAACGCTAATCTTCATTTATCCATTCCCCCACCTTTCCTTTTAGATAAGCATAGTTTTTTTTTTTTTTAATAAGTCTGTGATGGACTTTCTCTGTGGAAATATGTTCATTTGTGTCAGTTATTAGAGAACGCCTATAAGTGATATCATGGGATATAGGACTTTTGCTTTCCGACTTACCTCATGTTCTGTGATTATCTCCAAGATCATCTATGGTGCCTCAAAGAGCAGTGTTTCATTGTTTTCCATGGCTAGTATTCATTGTGTACATGGGCCGCTTCTTCCTTTTCCTTTCATCTGTTGATGGACATTTTGGTTGCTTCACTGTCTTGTCTATTGTGAATAAGGCTGCAGTGCAGCTTTTGCAGCCCGGGTCTTCTTCATTCTGGTCTTCTCAGGTGAGAGGCCCATTGGTGCGCCTGCTGGATTGAATGGTACCTCAATTTTTCCTTTTCAACGCAGCTCCTTTCTGTTCTCATTATTAGCGTTTAACCCTTTTACATCTCACCAGCAGCTAGAGGGTACACAGTTCTCTAAAACCTCTTCAGCATTGACTGTTTGTAGACTTTTTGCCAATGGTCAGTCGACGGGTGTGAGTTGAGAACTTTTCGTAGATTAGATTGCATGAGTCTAATACTTCCTGAGGTTGAGCTTTTATCCATTTCCCTTTCTTTAAAAAGAGAGTGAGTAAAACTTACCTCTTCATACTAGCTTCGTGAACATTTTGCCTGTTTTGAATTTTTTTTATCCATTCCCTACCTCAGCACAATTTTGAGGGCAGGTGTCCTTTACAGCCCTGCGTCCTTGTGAATGAATGGTAAGTGACCATTAGCTGTGGGTTAAAAGCTGCTCTTGCGGGAATCGGCCACAAGGCGGCAGCATTTCTCCTTTACCAAATCTGGTTACTAGGGCAACAGAGCCTTACTGGAAGTGGTGTTCTAGGTTGCAAATTAGAATGGAATGTGCGAGGCAAAAGCCCTTTAAGTTTATGTCTCATTACTTCTTGTTGGTATTTTTAACTTAATTTTTATTTTTTATCACAGCAAACTTGATTACAACGTTTTGTTTGTTCTAGGTGTGCAAGATGTGGTTCTTTCACACATATACATATATCTATTCTTCTTCGGATCCTTTTCCCATGTAGGTTATGACACAGTGTTGAGTAGTCTTCTCTTGGTATTGCGTAGGTCTTTGGTGATTATGTATTTCACGTGTGTTTGTGTCTCTCTGTTAACCTCAATATGGTAATGTATCCAATCCTCACACCTTTCCATTTGGTGAACCATAAGTTTTTTTAATGAATCTATGATAGTGTTTCTCTGTGGAAATACCTTTGTCTGTATCATTTTTTAGGTAACACCTATATGTGATATGATAGGCTATGTGTCTTTCGCTTTCTCACTTACTCCGAGTTGCGTGATTACTTCTAGACTCATCTATGGTGCTGCAAATGGCATTGTTTCATTTTTTCACTAGCTCATATTCCATCTGTACAGGTAGCAGTTCTTCTTTGTCCACCCATCTGTCGGTGGACTTTTTGGTTACTTCCATATCTTGGCCATTGTAATACTGTGCAATGCAGATTTGCGTGCCTGTGTCCTTCCAATTCTGTCTTCTTAGGTTATAGGTCCAGGAATAGGTCTGCTGGATCATATGGTAGCTCAATGTTTACCTTTTAAAGGCACCTCTATTCTGATCTCTTTAGTGGCTCTTTCCAGGTTACGTCCCACTTAAAGTGGAGGGTATGTATTTCTTCCCAGCACCTTCAGCATTTATTCTTTGTAGTTTTTGCTGATGGTTATTCTGAGTGGTGTGAGCTGATACCTCTTTGTGGTTGAATTTGCATGTGTCTCATAATGCATTGAAATTGAGCTTTAAGACTTGTCCTTTTTATTTTTCCAGCTGTGATTGGAGCTTATTTCTTCAAAGTGTTTTCTTAAAGTATGTGTCACCGTTTGAAATATTTTGGCCATGATCTCCCTCAAGACATTTTGAGGGCAGGTTTCATTTACAGCCCTGCAGTACTTGTTCATATGAAGTGACCATTAGCTCAGGCTTTAAACCTGCTTTTGCAGGTAACGGCCAGAGAGCGGCAGCCTTTCTACGTTCCCCTTGCTGCTACTAGGGAAACAGACCTACCGGTCCGTGGTGTTCTTCGGTTATAAATTAGAGTGCAATGTGCCCGGATAAACCCACAAATGTTGATGTCTCCTTGCTTTTCTTTGTTTTTAAATTTAATTTATATTTATTATTAATTAGAGTAATATTCCATTGTGTACGTGGACCACTTCTTCTTGGTGCATTCCTCGGTTGATGGACATTTTCATTGCTTCCAAGTGTTGGCTATGGTAAATATTGCTGGCGTACAGGTTTGCCAGCCTGTGACTTTTTGATTCTCATTTTCTCAGGTGATAGGCCAAGCAGTGGTTGTGATTGATTGACTGGTAGCTCAATGTTTCCCTTTTCAAAGCACCTACATTGTGTTTTCATTAGTGGCTCTTTACATGCCCCCCCTTACCACCGAGGGTACGCATTTCTCCACACTCCCTTCACCGTTTATTTTTTGCAGCACTTTTCCTAATGGCCATTGTGACTGCTGCGAGCTGATAGGTTTTTGTAATATGGGTATGCATGTCATTAAAATTTTTAAAATTCATCATATTCCTACGCCTTTTTCTTTTCTCTTAAAAGAAAAAACCGTGAGTACAATATAGCTCTTGAAATTGTCTTCTTCGAAGGTTGCCCTCTTCTGAATTTTTTGGTCGATTTTTGACCCCAGAAATTTTCTGGAGGGCAGGCGCCATTTACAGAACTGCAAGTTGGTGAAAATTTAGTGACCTTTTGCAGTGGGTTCAAAGCTGCTGTTGTGGGAAACGTCCACAAGGAGGTAGCATTTCTCCATTCCCCAATCTGGGTACTAGGGCAGCAGAGCCTTTCTGGAAGTCATTGTCCTAGGTTGTAAATTAGAATGGAATTTGCCAGGAGAAATCCCCATAAGTTTATGTCTCATTACTTCTTCTTGGTTTTTAAAATTTTTTTAATCTGGGTAAAGTTTAGAAAATTGTTTGTCCTAGGTGTACACAATCTGGTTCATTTGTACATTATGTATGTCTATTAATGTACAGATCCTCTTCCCATGTAAAATATTACAGTGTTCCGTCGACCTCCCTTGCTATATGTTCGGTCTTTTTGATACATGTATATAATATGTATTTGTATATGTATAGTCACACTAATCTTCATTTCTCAATTTCCCCCCTCCTTTCCTTTTAGATGAGCATAGTTTGTTTTCTACGCCTGTGAGTGTCTTTCTCTTTGGAAATATGTTCATCTGTGTCAGTTATTAGATAATGCCGTACGTGATAATATGGGATATAGGTCTTTTGCTTTCCGACCTACTTCATGTTTTGTGATTATCTCCAGGCTCATCTATGGTGCCTCAAAGAGCAGTGCTTCAATGTTTTCCATGGCTAATATTCCATTGTGTACATGGACCACTTCTTCTTGGTGCATTCCTCTGTTGATGGACATTTTCGTTGCTTCCAAGCGTTGCCTATGGTAAATATTGCTGGAGTGCAGGATTGCCAGCCTGCGATTTTTGATTTTCATTCTCTCAGGTGATAGACCCAGCAGTGGGTATGATTGATTGACTGGTATGGTAGCTCAACGTTTACCTTTTCAAGGCACCTCAATTGTGCTGTCATTAGTGGCTCTTACCACGTCCCCCTTAGAATCGAGGGTACGCATTTCTCCACAATCACGTCAGCATTTCTTGTTTGCAGCATTTTTGTTGATGGCCATTCTGACTGGGGTGAGCTGATAGGTTTTTGTAATTTGGGTTTACATGTCTGTAAAAATTCCTACAATTCATCATTTTTCCACGCCTTTTGCTTTTCTGTTAAAAGAAAAAAGAAAAAGAGTGTGAGTATAATATACCTCTTCAAATTTTCTTTTTGGAAGGTTGCACTCTAGAATTTTTTGGTCGATTTTCGACCTCAGTATTTTTTGGAGGGCAGGTGTCATTTACAGAACTGCAATTGGTGAACATTTAGTGACCTTTTGCAGTGGGTTTAAAGCTGCTGTTGTGGGAAACGGCCACAAGGATGCAGCATTTCTCCATTCCCAAATCGGGGTACTAGGGCAGCAGAGCCGTTCTGGAAGTCGTTTGCCTAGGTGGTCAATTTGAATGGAATGTGCCAGGAAAACCCCCCATAAGTTTATGTCTCATTACTCCTAGTTCGTTGTTTTAATTTTTTCAATTGGGGTAATGGTTAGAATGTTGCTTGTCCAAGGTGTACACACTCTGGTTCATCTACATATTCTATATACCTATTTATGTAGAGATCCTCTTCCCGTGTAAATTATTACAGAGTGTTCCGTAAACCTTCCTTGCTATATGGTCGGTCTTTTTGATATATGTATATAATATGTATTTGTATACATATGGTAACGCTAATCTTCATTTATCCATTCCCCCACCTTTCCTTTTAGATAAGCATAGTTTTTTTTTTTTAATAAGTCTGTGATGGACTTTCTCTGTGGAAATATGTTCATTTGTGTCAGTTATTAGAGAACGCCTATAAGTGATATCATGGGATATAGGACTTTTGCTTTCCGACTTACCTCATGTTCTGTGATTATCTCCAAGATCATCTATGGTGCCTCAAAGAGCAGTGTTTCATTGTTTTCCATGGCTAGTATTCATTGTGTACATGGGCCGCTTCTTCCTTTTCCTTTCATCTGTTGATGGACATTTTGGTTGCTTCACTGTCTTGTCTATTGTGAATAAGGCTGCAGTGCAGCTTTTGCAGCCCGGGTCTTCTTCATTCTGGTCTTCTCAGGTGAGAGGCCCATTGGTGCGCCTGCTGGATTGAATGGTACCTCAATTTTTCCTTTTCAACGCAGCTCCTTTCTGTTCTCATTATTAGCGTTTAACCCTTTTACATCTCACCAGCAGCTAGAGGGTACACAGTTCTCTAAAACCTCTTCAGCATTGACTGTTTGTAGACTTTTTGCCAATGGTCAGTCGACGGGTGTGAGTTGAGAACTTTTCGTAGATTAGATTGCATGAGTCTAATACTTCCTGAGGTTGAGCTTTTATCCATTTCCCTTTCTTTAAAAAGAGAGTGAGTAAAACTTACCTCTTCATACTAGCTTCGTGAACATTTTGCCTGTTTTGAATTTTTTTTATCCATTCCCTACCTCAGCACAATTTTGAGGGCAGGTGTCCTTTACAGCCCTGCGTCCTTGTGAATGAATGGTAAGTGACCATTAGCTGTGGGTTAAAAGCTGCTCTTGCGGGAATCGGCCACAAGGCGGCAGCATTTCTCCTTTACCAAATCTGGTTACTAGGGCAACAGAGCCTTACTGGAAGTGGTGTTCTAGGTTGCAAATTAGAATGGAATGTGCGAGGCAAAAGCCCTTTAAGTTTATGTCTCATTACTTCTTGTTGGTATTTTTAACTTAATTTTTATTTTTTATCACAGCAAACTTGATTACAATGTTTTGTTTGTTCTAGGTGTGCAAGATGTGGTTCTTTCACACATATACATATATCTATTCTTCTTCGGATCCTTTTCCCATGTAGGTTATGACACAGTGTTGAGTAGTCTTCTCTTGGTATTGCGTAGGTCTTTGGTGATTATGTATTTCACGTGTGTTTGTGTCTCTCTGTTAACCTCAATATGGTAATGTATCCAATCCTCACACCTTTCCATTTGGTGAACCATAAGTTTTTTTAATGAATCTATGATAGTGTTTCTCTGTGGAAATACCTTTGTCTGTATCATTTTTTAGGTAACACCTATATGTGATATGATAGGCTATGTGTCTTTCGCTTTCTCACTTACTCCGAGTTGCGTGATTACTTCTAGACTCATCTATGGTGCTGCAAATGGCATTGTTTCATTTTTTCACTAGCTCATATTCCATCTGTACAGGTAGCAGTTCTTCTTTGTCCACCCATCTGTCGGTGGACTTTTTGGTTACTTCCATATCTTGGCCATTGTAATACTGTGCAATGCAGATTTGCGTGCCTGTGTCCTTCCAATTCTGTCTTCTTAGGTTATAGGTCCAGGAATAGGTCTGCTGGATCATATGGTAGCTCAATGTTTACCTTTTAAAGGCACCTCTATTCTGATCTCTTTAGTGGCTCTTTCCAGGTTACGTCCCACTTAAAGTGGAGGGTATGTATTTCTTCCCAGCACCTTCAGCATTTATTCTTTGTAGTTTTTGCTGATGGTTATTCTGAGTGGTGTGAGCTGATACCTCTTTGTGGTTGAATTTGCATGTGTCTCATAATGCGTTGAAATTGAGCTTTAAGACTTGTCCTTTTTATTTTTCCAGCTGTGATTGGAGCTTATTTCTTCAAAGTGTTTTCTTAAAGTATGTGTCACCGTTTGAAATATTTTGGCCATGATCTCCCTCAAGACATTTTGAGGGCAGGTTTCATTTACAGCCCTGCAGTACTTGTTCATATGAAGTGACCATTAGCTCAGGCTTTAAACCTGCTTTTGCAGGTAACGGCCAGAGAGCGGCAGCCTTTCTACGTTCCCCTTGCTGCTACTAGGGAAACAGACCTACCGGTCCGTGGTGTTCTTCGGTTATAAATTAGAGTGCAATGTGCCCGGATAAACCCACAAATGTTGATGTCTCCTTGCTTTTCTTTGTTTTTAAATTTAATTTATATTTATTATTAATTAGAGTAATATTCCATTGTGTACGTGGACCACTTCTTCTTGGTGCATTCCTCGGTTGATGGACATTTTCATTGCTTCCAAGTGTTGGCTATGGTAAATATTGCTGGCGTACAGGTTTGCCAGCCTGTGACTTTTTGATTCTCATTTTCTCAGGTGATAGGCCAAGCAGTGGTTGTGATTGATTGACTGGTAGCTCAATGTTTCCCTTTTCAAAGCACCTACATTGTGTTTTCATTAGTGGCTCTTTACATGCCCCCCCTTACCACCGAGGGTACGCATTTCTCCACACTCCCTTCACCGTTTATTTTTTGCAGCACTTTTCCTAATGGCCATTGTGACTGCTGCGAGCTGATAGGTTTTTGTAATATGGGTATGCATGTCATTAAAATTTTTAAAATTCATCATATTCCTACGCCTTTTTCTTTTCTCTTAAAAGAAAAAACCGTGAGTACAATATAGCTCTTGAAATTGTCTTCTTCGAAGGTTGCCCTCTTCTGAATTTTTTGGTCGATTTTTGACCCCAGAAATTTTCTGGAGGGCAGGCGCCATTTACAGAACTGCAAGTTGGTGAAAATTTAGTGACCTTTTGCAGTGGGTTCAAAGCTGCTGTTGTGGGAAACGTCCACAAGGAGGTAGCATTTCTCCATTCCCCAATCTGGGTACTAGGGCAGCAGAGCCTTTCTGGAAGTCATTGTCCTAGGTTGTAAATTAGAATGGAATTTGCCAGGAGAAATCCCCATAAGTTTATGTCTCATTACTTCTTCTTGGTTTTTAAAATTTTTTTAATCTGGGTAAAGTTTAGAAAATTGTTTGTCCTAGGTGTACACAATCTGGTTCATTTGTACATTATGTATGTCTATTAATGTACAGATCCTCTTCCCATGTAAAATATTACAGTGTTCCGTCGACCTCCCTTGCTATATGTTCGGTCTTTTTGATACATGTATATAATATGTATTTGTATATGTATAGTCACACTAATCTTCATTTCTCAATTTCCCCCCTCCTTTCCTTTTAGATGAGCATAGTTTGTTTTCTACACCTGTGAGTGTCTTTCTCTTTGGAAATATGTTCATCTGTGTCAGTTATTAGATAATGCCGTACGTGATAATATGGGATATAGGTCTTTTGCTTTCCGACCTACTTCATGTTTTGTGATTATCTCCAGGCTCATCTATGGTGCCTCAAAGAGCAGTGCTTCAATGTTTTCCATGGCTAATATTCCATTGTGTACATGGACCACTTCTTCTTGGTGCATTCCTCTGTTGATGGACATTTTCGTTGCTTCCAAGCGTTGCCTATGGTAAATATTGCTGGAGTGCAGGATTGCCAGCCTGCGATTTTTGATTTTCATTCTCTCAGGTGATAGACCCAGCAGTGGGTATGATTGATTGACTGGTATGGTAGCTCAACGTTTACCTTTTCAAGGCACCTCAATTGTGCTGTCATTAGTGGCTCTTACCACGTCCCCCTTAGAATCGAGGGTACGCATTTCTCCACAATCACGTCAGCATTTCTTGTTTGCAGCATTTTTGTTGATGGCCATTCTGACTGGGGTGAGCTGATAGGTTTTTGTAATTTGGGTTTACATGTCTGTAAAAATTCCTACAATTCATCATTTTTCCACGCCTTTTGCTTTTCTGTTAAAAGAAAAAAGAAAAAGAGTGTGAGTATAATATACCTCTTCAAATTTTCTTTTTGGAAGGTTGCACTCTAGAATTTTTTGGTCGATTTTCGACCTCAGTATTTTTTGGAGGGCAGGTGTCATTTACAGAACTGCAATTGGTGAACATTTAGTGACCTTTTGCAGTGGGTTTAAAGCTGCTGTTGTGGGAAACGGCCACAAGGATGCAGCATTTCTCCATTCCCAAATCGGGGTACTAGGGCAGCAGAGCCGTTCTGGAAGTCGTTTGCCTAGGTGGTCAATTTGAATGGAATGTGCCAGGAAAACCCCCCATAAGTTTATGTCTCATTACTCCTAGTTCGTTGTTTTAATTTTTTCAATTGGGGTAATGGTTAGAATGTTGCTTGTCCAAGGTGTACACACTCTGGTTCATCTACATATTCTATATACCTATTTATGTAGAGATCCTCTTCCCGTGTAAATTATTACAGAGTGTTCCGTAAACCTTCCTTGCTATATGGTCGGTCTTTTTGATATATGTATATAATATGTATTTGTATACATATGGTAACGCTAATCTTCATTTATCCATTCCCCCACCTTTCCTTTTAGATAAGCATAGTTTTTTTTTTTAATAAGTCTGTGATGGACTTTCTCTGTGGAAATATGTTCATTTGTGTCAGTTATTAGAGAACGCCTATAAGTGATATCATGGGATATAGGACTTTTGCTTTCCGACTTACCTCATGTTCTGTGATTATCTCCAAGATCATCTATGGTGCCTCAAAGAGCAGTGTTTCATTGTTTTCCATGGCTAGTATTCATTGTGTACATGGGCCGCTTCTTCCTTTTCCTTTCATCTGTTGATGGACATTTTGGTTGCTTCACTGTCTTGTCTATTGTGAATAAGGCTGCAGTGCAGCTTTTGCAGCCCGGGTCTTCTTCATTCTGGTCTTCTCAGGTGAGAGGCCCATTGGTGCGCCTGCTGGATTGAATGGTACCTCAATTTTTCCTTTTCAACGCAGCTCCTTTCTGTTCTCATTATTAGCGTTTAACCCTTTTACATCTCACCAGCAGCTAGAGGGTACACAGTTCTCTAAAACCTCTTCAGCATTGACTGTTTGTAGACTTTTTGCCAATGGTCAGTCGACGGGTGTGAGTTGAGAACTTTTCGTAGATTAGATTGCATGAGTCTAATACTTCCTGAGGTTGAGCTTTTATCCATTTCCCTTTCTTTAAAAAGAGAGTGAGTAAAACTTACCTCTTCATACTAGCTTCGTGAACATTTTGCCTGTTTTGAATTTTTTTTATCCATTCCCTACCTCAGCACAATTTTGAGGGCAGGTGTCCTTTACAGCCCTGCGTCCTTGTGAATGAATGGTAAGTGACCATTAGCTGTGGGTTAAAAGCTGCTCTTGCGGGAATCGGCCACAAGGCGGCAGCATTTCTCCTTTACCAAATCTGGTTACTAGGGCAACAGAGCCTTACTGGAAGTGGTGTTCTAGGTTGCAAATTAGAATGGAATGTGCGAGGCAAAAGCCCTTTAAGTTTATGTCTCATTACTTCTTGTTGGTATTTTTAACTTAATTTTTATTTTTTATCACAGCAAACTTGATTACAACGTTTTGTTTGTTCTAGGTGTGCAAGATGTGGTTCTTTCACACATATACATATATCTATTCTTCTTCGGATCCTTTTCCCATGTAGGTTATGACACAGTGTTGAGTAGTCTTCTCTTGGTATTGCGTAGGTCTTTGGTGATTATGTATTTCACGTGTGTTTGTGTCTCTCTGTTAACCTCAATATGGTAATGTATCCAATCCTCACACCTTTCCATTTGGTGAACCATAAGTTTTTTTAATGAATCTATGATAGTGTTTCTCTGTGGAAATACCTTTGTCTGTATCATTTTTTAGGTAACACCTATATGTGATATGATAGGCTATGTGTCTTTCGCTTTCTCACTTACTCCGAGTTGCGTGATTACTTCTAGACTCATCTATGGTGCTGCAAATGGCATTGTTTCATTTTTTCACTAGCTCATATTCCATCTGTACAGGTAGCAGTTCTTCTTTGTCCACCCATCTGTCGGTGGACTTTTTGGTTACTTCCATATCTTGGCCATTGTAATACTGTGCAATGCAGATTTGCGTGCCTGTGTCCTTCCAATTCTGTCTTCTTAGGTTATAGGTCCAGGAATAGGTCTGCTGGATCATATGGTAGCTCAATGTTTACCTTTTAAAGGCACCTCTATTCTGATCTCTTTAGTGGCTCTTTCCAGGTTACGTCCCACTTAAAGTGGAGGGTATGTATTTCTTCCCAGCACCTTCAGCATTTATTCTTTGTAGTTTTTGCTGATGGTTATTCTGAGTGGTGTGAGCTGATACCTCTTTGTGGTTGAATTTGCATGTGTCTCATAATGCGTTGAAATTGAGCTTTAAGACTTGTCCTTTTTATTTTTCCAGCTGTGATTGGAGCTTATTTCTTCAAAGTGTTTTCTTAAAGTATGTGTCACCGTTTGAAATATTTTGGCCATGATCTCCCTCAAGACATTTTGAGGGCAGGTTTCATTTACAGCCCTGCAGTACTTGTTCATATGAAGTGACCATTAGCTCAGGCTTTAAACCTGCTTTTGCAGGTAACGGCCAGAGAGCGGCAGCCTTTCTACGTTCCCCTTGCTGCTACTAGGGAAACAGACCTACCGGTCCGTGGTGTTCTTCGGTTATAAATTAGAGTGCAATGTGCCCGGATAAACCCACAAATGTTGATGTCTCCTTGCTTTTCTTTGTTTTTAAATTTAATTTATATTTATTATTAATTAGAGTAATATTCCATTGTGTACGTGGACCACTTCTTCTTGGTGCATTCCTCGGTTGATGGACATTTTCATTGCTTCCAAGTGTTGGCTATGGTAAATATTGCTGGCGTACAGGTTTGCCAGCCTGTGACTTTTTGATTCTCATTTTCTCAGGTGATAGGCCAAGCAGTGGTTGTGATTGATTGACTGGTAGCTCAATGTTTCCCTTTTCAAAGCACCTACATTGTGTTTTCATTAGTGGCTCTTTACATGCCCCCCCTTACCACCGAGGGTACGCATTTCTCCACACTCCCTTCACCGTTTATTTTTTGCAGCACTTTTCCTAATGGCCATTGTGACTGCTGCGAGCTGATAGGTTTTTGTAATATGGGTATGCATGTCATTAAAATTTTTAAAATTCATCATATTCCTACGCCTTTTTCTTTTCTCTTAAAAGAAAAAACCGTGAGTACAATATAGCTCTTGAAATTGTCTTCTTCGAAGGTTGCCCTCTTCTGAATTTTTTGGTCGATTTTTGACCCCAGAAATTTTCTGGAGGGCAGGCGCCATTTACAGAACTGCAAGTTGGTGAAAATTTAGTGACCTTTTGCAGTGGGTTCAAAGCTGCTGTTGTGGGAAACGTCCACAAGGAGGTAGCATTTCTCCATTCCCCAATCTGGGTACTAGGGCAGCAGAGCCTTTCTGGAAGTCATTGTCCTAGGTTGTAAATTAGAATGGAATTTGCCAGGAGAAATCCCCATAAGTTTATGTCTCATTACTTCTTCTTGGTTTTTAAAATTTTTTTAATCTGGGTAAAGTTTAGAAAATTGTTTGTCCTAGGTGTACACAATCTGGTTCATTTGTACATTATGTATGTCTATTAATGTACAGATCCTCTTCCCATGTAAAATATTACAGTGTTCCGTCGACCTCCCTTGCTATATGTTTGGTCTTTTTGATACATGTATATAATATGTATTTGTATATGTATAGTCACACTAATCTTCATTTCTCAATTTCCCCCCTCCTTTCCTTTTAGATGAGCATAGTTTGTTTTCTACGCCTGTGAGTGTCTTTCTCTTTGGAAATATGTTCATCTGTGTCAGTTATTAGATAATGCCGTACGTGATAATATGGGATATAGGTCTTTTGCTTTCCGACCTACTTCATGTTTTGTGATTATCTCCAGGCTCATCTATGGTGCCTCAAAGAGCAGTGCTTCAATGTTTTCCATGGCTAATATTCCATTGTGTACATGGACCACTTCTTCTTGGTGCATTCCTCTGTTGATGGACATTTTCGTTGCTTCCAAGCGTTGCCTATGGTAAATATTGCTGGAGTGCAGGATTGCCAGCCTGCGATTTTTGATTTTCATTCTCTCAGGTGATAGACCCAGCAGTGGGTATGATTGATTGACTGGTATGGTAGCTCAACGTTTACCTTTTCAAGGCACCTCAATTGTGCTGTCATTAGTGGCTCTTACCACGTCCCCCTTAGAATCGAGGGTACGCATTTCTCCACAATCACGTCAGCATTTCTTGTTTGCAGCATTTTTGTTGATGGCCATTCTGACTGGGGTGAGCTGATAGGTTTTTGTAATTTGGGTTTACATGTCTGTAAAAATTCCTACAATTCATCATTTTTCCACGCCTTTTGCTTTTCTGTTAAAAGAAAAAAGAAAAAGAGTGTGAGTATAATATACCTCTTCAAATTTTCTTTTTGGAAGGTTGCACTCTAGAATTTTTTGGTCGATTTTCGACCTCAGTATTTTTTGGAGGGCAGGTGTCATTTACAGAACTGCAATTGGTGAACATTTAGTGACCTTTTGCAGTGGGTTTAAAGCTGCTGTTGTGGGAAACGGCCACAAGGATGCAGCATTTCTCCATTCCCAAATCGGGGTACTAGGGCAGCAGAGCCGTTCTGGAAGTCGTTTGCCTAGGTGGTCAATTTGAATGGAATGTGCCAGGAAAACCCCCCATAAGTTTATGTCTCATTACTCCTAGTTCGTTGTTTTAATTTTTTCAATTGGGGTAATGGTTAGAATGTTGCTTGTCCAAGGTGTACACACTCTGGTTCATCTACATATTCTATATACCTATTTATGTAGAGATCCTCTTCCCGTGTAAATTATTACAGAGTGTTCCGTAAACCTTCCTTGCTATATGGTCGGTCTTTTTGATATATGTATATAATATGTATTTGTATACATATGGTAACGCTAATCTTCATTTATCCATTCCCCCACCTTTCCTTTTAGATAAGCATAGTTTTTTTTTTTAATAAGTCTGTGATGGACTTTCTCTGTGGAAATATGTTCATTTGTGTCAGTTATTAGAGAACGCCTATAAGTGATATCATGGGATATAGGACTTTTGCTTTCCGACTTACCTCATGTTCTGTGATTATCTCCAAGATCATCTATGGTGCCTCAAAGAGCAGTGTTTCATTGTTTTCCATGGCTAGTATTCATTGTGTACATGGGCCGCTTCTTCCTTTTCCTTTCATCTGTTGATGGACATTTTGGTTGCTTCACTGTCTTGTCTATTGTGAATAAGGCTGCAGTGCAGCTTTTGCAGCCCGGGTCTTCTTCATTCTGGTCTTCTCAGGTGAGAGGCCCATTGGTGCGCCTGCTGGATTGAATGGTACCTCAATTTTTCCTTTTCAACGCAGCTCCTTTCTGTTCTCATTATTAGCGTTTAACCCTTTTACATCTCACCAGCAGCTAGAGGGTATACAGTTCTCTAAAACCTCTTCAGCATTGACTGTTTGTAGACTTTTTGCCAATGGTCAGTCGACGGGTGTGAGTTGAGAACTTTTCGTAGATTAGATTGCATGAGTCTAATACTTCCTGAGGTTGAGCTTTTATCCATTTCCCTTTCTTTAAAAAGAGAGTGAGTAAAACTTACCTCTTCATACTAGCTTCGTGAACATTTTGCCTGTTTTGAATTTTTTTTATCCATTCCCTACCTCAGCACAATTTTGAGGGCAGGTGTCCTTTACAGCCCTGCGTCCTTGTGAATGAATGGTAAGTGACCATTAGCTGTGGGTTAAAAGCTGCTCTTGCGGGAATCGGCCACAAGGCGGCAGCATTTCTCCTTTACCAAATCTGGTTACTAGGGCAACAGAGCCTTACTGGAAGTGGTGTTCTAGGTTGCAAATTAGAATGGAATGTGCGAGGCAAAAGCCCTTTAAGTTTATGTCTCATTACTTCTTGTTGGTATTTTTAACTTAATTTTTATTTTTTATCACAGCAAACTTGATTACAACGTTTTGTTTGTTCTAGGTGTGCAAGATGTGGTTCTTTCACACATATACATATATCTATTCTTCTTCGGATCCTTTTCCCATGTAGGTTATGACACAGTGTTGAGTAGTCTTCTCTTGGTATTGCGTAGGTCTTTGGTGATTATGTATTTCACGTGTGTTTGTGTCTCTCTGTTAACCTCAATATGGTAATGTATCCAATCCTCACACCTTTCCATTTGGTGAACCATAAGTTTTTTTAATGAATCTATGATAGTGTTTCTCTGTGGAAATACCTTTGTCTGTATCATTTTTTAGGTAACACCTATATGTGATATGATAGGCTATGTGTCTTTCGCTTTCTCACTTACTCCGAGTTGCGTGATTACTTCTAGACTCATCTATGGTGCTGCAAATGGCATTGTTTCATTTTTTCACTAGCTCATATTCCATCTGTACAGGTAGCAGTTCTTCTTTGTCCACCCATCTGTCGGTGGACTTTTTGGTTACTTCCATATCTTGGCCATTGTAATACTGTGCAATGCAGATTTGCGTGCCTGTGTCCTTCCAATTCTGTCTTCTTAGGTTATAGGTCCAGGAATAGGTCTGCTGGATCATATGGTAGCTCAATGTTTACCTTTTAAAGGCACCTCTATTCTGATCTCTTTAGTGGCTCTTTCCAGGTTACGTCCCACTTAAAGTGGAGGGTATGTATTTCTTCCCAGCACCTTCAGCATTTATTCTTTGTAGTTTTTGCTGATGGTTATTCTGAGTGGTGTGAGCTGATACCTCTTTGTGGTTGAATTTGCATGTGTCTCATAATGCGTTGAAATTGAGCTTTAAGACTTGTCCTTTTTATTTTTCCAGCTGTGATTGGAGCTTATTTCTTCAAAGTGTTTTCTTAAAGTATGTGTCACCGTTTGAAATATTTTGGCCATGATCTCCCTCAAGACATTTTGAGGGCAGGTTTCATTTACAGCCCTGCAGTACTTGTTCATATGAAGTGACCATTAGCTCAGGCTTTAAACCTGCTTTTGCAGGTAACGGCCAGAGAGCGGCAGCCTTTCTACGTTCCCCTTGCTGCTACTAGGGAAACAGACCTACCGGTCCGTGGTGTTCTTCGGTTATAAATTAGAGTGCAATGTGCCCGGATAAACCCACAAATGTTGATGTCTCCTTGCTTTTCTTTGTTTTTAAATTTAATTTATATTTATTATTAATTAGAGTAATATTCCATTGTGTACGTGGACCACTTCTTCTTGGTGCATTCCTCGGTTGATGGACATTTTCATTGCTTCCAAGTGTTGGCTATGGTAAATATTGCTGGCGTACAGGTTTGCCAGCCTGTGACTTTTTGATTCTCATTTTCTCAGGTGATAGGCCAAGCAGTGGTTGTGATTGATTGACTGGTAGCTCAATGTTTCCCTTTTCAAAGCACCTACATTGTGTTTTCATTAGTGGCTCTTTACATGCCCCCCCTTACCACCGAGGGTACGCATTTCTCCACACTCCCTTCACCGTTTATTTTTTGCAGCACTTTTCCTAATGGCCATTGTGACTGCTGCGAGCTGATAGGTTTTTGTAATATGGGTATGCATGTCATTAAAATTTTTAAAATTCATCATATTCCTACGCCTTTTTCTTTTCTCTTAAAAGAAAAAACCGTGAGTACAATATAGCTCTTGAAATTGTCTTCTTCGAAGGTTGCCCTCTTCTGAATTTTTTGGTCGATTTTTGACCCCAGAAATTTTCTGGAGGGCAGGCGCCATTTACAGAACTGCAAGTTGGTGAAAATTTAGTGACCTTTTGCAGTGGGTTCAAAGCTGCTGTTGTGGGAAACGTCCACAAGGAGGTAGCATTTCTCCATTCCCCAATCTGGGTACTAGGGCAGCAGAGCCTTTCTGGAAGTCATTGTCCTAGGTTGTAAATTAGAATGGAATTTGCCAGGAGAAATCCCCATAAGTTTATGTCTCATTACTTCTTCTTGGTTTTTAAAATTTTTTTAATCTGGGTAAAGTTTAGAAAATTGTTTGTCCTAGGTGTACACAATCTGGTTCATTTGTACATTATGTATGTCTATTAATGTACAGATCCTCTTCCCATGTAAAATATTACAGTGTTCCGTCGACCTCCCTTGCTATATGTTCGGTCTTTTTGATACATGTATATAATATGTATTTGTATATGTATAGTCACACTAATCTTCATTTCTCAATTTCCCCCCTCCTTTCCTTTTAGATGAGCATAGTTTGTTTTCTACGCCTGTGAGTGTCTTTCTCTTTGGAAATATGTTCATCTGTGTCAGTTATTAGATAATGCCGTACGTGATAATATGGGATATAGGTCTTTTGCTTTCCGACCTACTTCATGTTTTGTGATTATCTCCAGGCTCATCTATGGTGCCTCAAAGAGCAGTGCTTCAATGTTTTCCATGGCTAATATTCCATTGTGTACATGGACCACTTCTTCTTGGTGCATTCCTCTGTTGATGGACATTTTCGTTGCTTCCAAGCGTTGCCTATGGTAAATATTGCTGGAGTGCAGGATTGCCAGCCTGCGATTTTTGATTTTCATTCTCTCAGGTGATAGACCCAGCAGTGGGTATGATTGATTGACTGGTATGGTAGCTCAACGTTTACCTTTTCAAGGCACCTCAATTGTGCTGTCATTAGTGGCTCTTACCACGTCCCCCTTAGAATCGAGGGTACGCATTTCTCCACAATCACGTCAGCATTTCTTGTTTGCAGCATTTTTGTTGATGGCCATTCTGACTGGGGTGAGCTGATAGGTTTTTGTAATTTGGGTTTACATGTCTGTAAAAATTCCTACAATTCATCATTTTTCCACGCCTTTTGCTTTTCTGTTAAAAGAAAAAAGAAAAAGAGTGTGAGTATAATATACCTCTTCAAATTTTCTTTTTGGAAGGTTGCACTCTAGAATTTTTTGGTCGATTTTCGACCTCAGTATTTTTTGGAGGGCAGGTGTCATTTACAGAACTGCAATTGGTGAACATTTAGTGACCTTTTGCAGTGGGTTTAAAGCTGCTGTTGTGGGAAACGGCCACAAGGATGCAGCATTTCTCCATTCCCAAATCGGGGTACTAGGGCAGCAGAGCCGTTCTGGAAGTCATTTGCCTAGGTGGTCAATTTGAATGGAATGTGCCAGGAAAACCCCCCATAAGTTTATGTCTCATTACTCCTAGATCGTTGTTTTAATTTTTTCAATTGGGGTAATGGTTAGAATGTTGCTTGTCCAAGGTGTACACACTCTGGTTCATCTACATATTCTATATACCTATTTATGTAGAGATCCTCTTCCCGTGTAAATTATTACAGAGTGTTCCGTAAACCTTCCTTGCTATATGGTCGGTCTTTTTGATATATGTATATAATATGTATTTGTATACATATGGTAACGCTAATCTTCATTTATCCATTCCCCCACCTTTCCTTTTAGATAAGCATAGTTTTTTTTTTTAATAAGTCTGTGATGGACTTTCTCTGTGGAAATATGTTCATTTGTGTCAGTTATTAGAGAACGCCTATAAGTGATATCATGGGATATAGGACTTTTGCTTTCCGACTTACCTCATGTTCTGTGATTATCTCCAAGATCATCTATGGTGCCTCAAAGAGCAGTGTTTCATTGTTTTCCATGGCTAGTATTCATTGTGTACATGGGCCGCTTCTTCCTTTTCCTTTCATCTGTTGATGGACATTTTGGTTGCTTCACTGTCTTGTCTATTGTGAATAAGGCTGCAGTGCAGCTTTTGCAGCCCGGGTCTTCTTCATTCTGGTCTTCTCAGGTGAGAGGCCCATTGGTGCGCCTGCTGGATTGAATGGTACCTCAATTTTTCCTTTTCAACGCAGCTCCTTTCTGTTCTCATTATTAGCGTTTAACCCTTTTACATCTCACCAGCAGCTAGAGGGTACACAGTTCTCTAAAACCTCTTCAGCATTGACTGTTTGTAGACTTTTTGCCAATGGTCAGTCGACGGGTGTGAGTTGAGAACTTTTCGTAGATTAGATTGCATGAGTCTAATACTTCCTGAGGTTGAGCTTTTATCCATTTCCCTTTCTTTAAAAAGAGAGTGAGTAAAACTTACCTCTTCATACTAGCTTCGTGAACATTTTGCCTGTTTTGAATTTTTTTTATCCATTCCCTACCTCAGCACAATTTTGAGGGCAGGTGTCCTTTACAGCCCTGCGTCCTTGTGAATGAATGGTAAGTGACCATTAGCTGTGGGTTAAAAGCTGCTCTTGCGGGAATCGGCCACAAGGCGGCAGCATTTCTCCTTTACCAAATCTGGTTACTAGGGCAACAGAGCCTTACTGGAAGTGGTGTTCTAGGTTGCAAATTAGAATGGAATGTGCGAGGCAAAAGCCCTTTAAGTTTATGTCTCATTACTTCTTGTTGGTATTTTTAACTTAATTTTTATTTTTTATCACAGCAAACTTGATTACAACGTTTTGTTTGTTCTAGGTGTGCAAGATGTGGTTCTTTCACACATATACATATATCTATTCTTCTTCGGATCCTTTTCCCATGTAGGTTATGACACAGTGTTGAGTAGTCTTCTCTTGGTATTGCGTAGGTCTTTGGTGATTATGTATTTCACGTGTGTTTGTGTCTCTCTGTTAACCTCAATATGGTAATGTATCCAATCCTCACACCTTTCCATTTGGTGAACCATAAGTTTTTTTAATGAATCTATGATAGTGTTTCTCTGTGGAAATACCTTTGTCTGTATCATTTTTTAGGTAACACCTATATGTGATATGATAGGCTATGTGTCTTTCGCTTTCTCACTTACTCCGAGTTGCGTGATTACTTCTAGACTCATCTATGGTGCTGCAAATGGCATTGTTTCATTTTTTCACTAGCTCATATTCCATCTGTACAGGTAGCAGTTCTTCTTTGTCCACCCATCTGTCGGTGGACTTTTTGGTTACTTCCATATCTTGGCCATTGTAATACTGTGCAATGCAGATTTGCGTGCCTGTGTCCTTCCAATTCTGTCTTCTTAGGTTATAGGTCCAGGAATAGGTCTGCTGGATCATATGGTAGCTCAATGTTTACCTTTTAAAGGCACCTCTATTCTGATCTCTTTAGTGGCTCTTTCCAGGTTACGTCCCACTTAAAGTGGAGGGTATGTATTTCTTCCCAGCACCTTCAGCATTTATTCTTTGTAGTTTTTGCTGATGGTTATTCTGAGTGGTGTGAGCTGATACCTCTTTGTGGTTGAATTTGCATGTGTCTCATAATGCGTTGAAATTGAGCTTTAAGACTTGTCCTTTTTATTTTTCCAGCTGTGATTGGAGCTTATTTCTTCAAAGTGTTTTCTTAAAGTATGTGTCACCGTTTGAAATATTTTGGCCATGATCTCCCTCAAGACATTTTGAGGGCAGGTTTCATTTACAGCCCTGCAGTACTTGTTCATATGAAGTGACCATTAGCTCAGGCTTTAAACCTGCTTTTGCAGGTAACGGCCAGAGAGCGGCAGCCTTTCTACGTTCCCCTTGCTGCTACTAGGGAAACAGACCTACCGGTCCGTGGTGTTCTTCGGTTATAAATTAGAGTGCAATGTGCCCGGATAAACCCACAAATGTTGATGTCTCCTTGCTTTTCTTTGTTTTTAAATTTAATTTATATTTATTATTAATTAGAGTAATATTCCATTGTGTACGTGGACCACTTCTTCTTGGTGCATTCCTCGGTTGATGGACATTTTCATTGCTTCCAAGTGTTGGCTATGGTAAATATTGCTGGCGTACAGGTTTGCCAGCCTGTGACTTTTTGATTCTCATTTTCTCAGGTGATAGGCCAAGCAGTGGTTGTGATTGATTGACTGGTAGCTCAATGTTTCCCTTTTCAAAGCACCTACATTGTGTTTTCATTAGTGGCTCTTTACATGCCCCCCCTTACCACCGAGGGTACGCATTTCTCCACACTCCCTTCACCGTTTATTTTTTGCAGCACTTTTCCTAATGGCCATTGTGACTGCTGCGAGCTGATAGGTTTTTGTAATATGGGTATGCATGTCATTAAAATTTTTAAAATTCATCATATTCCTACGCCTTTTTCTTTTCTCTTAAAAGAAAAAACCGTGAGTACAATATAGCTCTTGAAATTGTCTTCTTCGAAGGTTGCCCTCTTCTGAATTTTTTGGTCGATTTTTGACCCCAGAAATTTTCTGGAGGGCAGGCGCCATTTACAGAACTGCAAGTTGGTGAAAATTTAGTGACCTTTTGCAGTGGGTTCAAAGCTGCTGTTGTGGGAAACGTCCACAAGGAGGTAGCATTTCTCCATTCCCCAATCTGGGTACTAGGGCAGCAGAGCCTTTCTGGAAGTCATTGTCCTAGGTTGTAAATTAGAATGGAATTTGCCAGGAGAAATCCCCATAAGTTTATGTCTCATTACTTCTTCTTGGTTTTTAAAATTTTTTTAATCTGGGTAAAGTTTAGAAAATTGTTTGTCCTAGGTGTACACAATCTGGTTCATTTGTACATTATGTATGTCTATTAATGTACAGATCCTCTTCCCATGTAAAATATTACAGTGTTCCGTCGACCTCCCTTGCTATATGTTTGGTCTTTTTGATACATGTATATAATATGTATTTGTATATGTATAGTCACACTAATCTTCATTTCTCAATTTCCCCCCTCCTTTCCTTTTAGATGAGCATAGTTTGTTTTCTACGCCTGTGAGTGTCTTTCTCTTTGGAAATATGTTCATCTGTGTCAGTTATTAGATAATGCCGTACGTGATAATATGGGATATAGGTCTTTTGCTTTCCGACCTACTTCATGTTTTGTGATTATCTCCAGGCTCATCTATGGTGCCTCAAAGAGCAGTGCTTCAATGTTTTCCATGGCTAATATTCCATTGTGTACATGGACCACTTCTTCTTGGTGCATTCCTCTGTTGATGGACATTTTCGTTGCTTCCAAGCGTTGCCTATGGTAAATATTGCTGGAGTGCAGGATTGCCAGCCTGCGATTTTTGATTTTCATTCTCTCAGGTGATAGACCCAGCAGTGGGTATGATTGATTGACTGGTATGGTAGCTCAACGTTTACCTTTTCAAGGCACCTCAATTGTGCTGTCATTAGTGGCTCTTACCACGTCCCCCTTAGAATCGAGGGTACGCATTTCTCCACAATCACGTCAGCATTTCTTGTTTGCAGCATTTTTGTTGATGGCCATTCTGACTGGGGTGAGCTGATAGGTTTTTGTAATTTGGGTTTACATGTCTGTAAAAATTCCTACAATTCATCATTTTTCCACGCCTTTTGCTTTTCTGTTAAAAGAAAAAAGAAAAAGAGTGTGAGTATAATATACCTCTTCAAATTTTCTTTTTGGAAGGTTGCACTCTAGAATTTTTTGGTCGATTTTCGACCTCAGTATTTTTTGGAGGGCAGGTGTCATTTACAGAACTGCAATTGGTGAACATTTAGTGACCTTTTGCAGTGGGTTTAAAGCTGCTGTTGTGGGAAACGGCCACAAGGATGCAGCATTTCTCCATTCCCAAATCGGGGTACTAGGGCAGCAGAGCCGTTCTGGAAGTCGTTTGCCTAGGTGGTCAATTTGAATGGAATGTGCCAGGAAAACCCCCCATAAGTTTATGTCTCATTACTCCTAGTTCGTTGTTTTAATTTTTTCAATTGGGGTAATGGTTAGAATGTTGCTTGTCCAAGGTGTACACACTCTGGTTCATCTACATATTCTATATACCTATTTATGTAGAGATCCTCTTCCCGTGTAAATTATTACAGAGTGTTCCGTAAACCTTCCTTGCTATATGGTCGGTCTTTTTGATATATGTATATAATATGTATTTGTATACATATGGTAACGCTAATCTTCATTTATCCATTCCCCCACCTTTCCTTTTAGATAAGCATAGTTTTTTTTTTTAATAAGTCTGTGATGGACTTTCTCTGTGGAAATATGTTCATTTGTGTCAGTTATTAGAGAACGCCTATAAGTGATATCATGGGATATAGGACTTTTGCTTTCCGACTTACCTCATGTTCTGTGATTATCTCCAAGATCATCTATGGTGCCTCAAAGAGCAGTGTTTCATTGTTTTCCATGGCTAGTATTCATTGTGTACATGGGCCGCTTCTTCCTTTTCCTTTCATCTGTTGATGGACATTTTGGTTGCTTCACTGTCTTGTCTATTGTGAATAAGGCTGCAGTGCAGCTTTTGCAGCCCGGGTCTTCTTCATTCTGGTCTTCTCAGGTGAGAGGCCCATTGGTGCGCCTGCTGGATTGAATGGTACCTCAATTTTTCCTTTTCAACGCAGCTCCTTTCTGTTCTCATTATTAGCGTTTAACCCTTTTACATCTCACCAGCAGCTAGAGGGTACACAGTTCTCTAAAACCTCTTCAGCATTGACTGTTTGTAGACTTTTTGCCAATGGTCAGTCGACGGGTGTGAGTTGAGAACTTTTCGTAGATTAGATTGCATGAGTCTAATACTTCCTGAGGTTGAGCTTTTATCCATTTCCCTTTCTTTAAAAAGAGAGTGAGTAAAACTTACCTCTTCATACTAGCTTCGTGAACATTTTGCCTGTTTTGAATTTTTTTTATCCATTCCCTACCTCAGCACAATTTTGAGGGCAGGTGTCCTTTACAGCCCTGCGTCCTTGTGAATGAATGGTAAGTGACCATTAGCTGTGGGTTAAAAGCTGCTCTTGCGGGAATCGGCCACAAGGCGGCAGCATTTCTCCTTTACCAAATCTGGTTACTAGGGCAACAGAGCCTTACTGGAAGTGGTGTTCTAGGTTGCAAATTAGAATGGAATGTGCGAGGCAAAAGCCCTTTAAGTTTATGTCTCATTACTTCTTGTTGGTATTTTTAACTTAATTTTTATTTTTTATCACAGCAAACTTGATTACAATGTTTTGTTTGTTCTAGGTGTGCAAGATGTGGTTCTTTCACACATATACATATATCTATTCTTCTTCGGATCCTTTTCCCATGTAGGTTATGACACAGTGTTGAGTAGTCTTCTCTTGGTATTGCGTAGGTCTTTGGTGATTATGTATTTCACGTGTGTTTGTGTCTCTCTGTTAACCTCAATATGGTAATGTATCCAATCCTCACACCTTTCCATTTGGTGAACCATAAGTTTTTTTAATGAATCTATGATAGTGTTTCTCTGTGGAAATACCTTTGTCTGTATCATTTTTTAGGTAACACCTATATGTGATATGATAGGCTATGTGTCTTTCGCTTTCTCACTTACTCCGAGTTGCGTGATTACTTCTAGACTCATCTATGGTGCTGCAAATGGCATTGTTTCATTTTTTCACTAGCTCATATTCCATCTGTACAGGTAGCAGTTCTTCTTTGTCCACCCATCTGTCGGTGGACTTTTTGGTTACTTCCATATCTTGGCCATTGTAATACTGTGCAATGCAGATTTGCGTGCCTGTGTCCTTCCAATTCTGTCTTCTTAGGTTATAGGTCCAGGAATAGGTCTGCTGGATCATATGGTAGCTCAATGTTTACCTTTTAAAGGCACCTCTATTCTGATCTCTTTAGTGGCTCTTTCCAGGTTACGTCCCACTTAAAGTGGAGGGTATGTATTTCTTCCCAGCACCTTCAGCATTTATTCTTTGTAGTTTTTGCTGATGGTTATTCTGAGTGGTGTGAGCTGATACCTCTTTGTGGTTGAATTTGCATGTGTCTCATAATGCGTTGAAATTGAGCTTTAAGACTTGTCCTTTTTATTTTTCCAGCTGTGATTGGAGCTTATTTCTTCAAAGTGTTTTCTTAAAGTATGTGTCACCGTTTGAAATATTTTGGCCATGATCTCCCTCAAGACATTTTGAGGGCAGGTTTCATTTACAGCCCTGCAGTACTTGTTCATATGAAGTGACCATTAGCTCAGGCTTTAAACCTGCTTTTGCAGGTAACGGCCAGAGAGCGGCAGCCTTTCTACGTTCCCCTTGCTGCTACTAGGGAAACAGACCTACCGGTCCGTGGTGTTCTTCGGTTATAAATTAGAGTGCAATGTGCCCGGATAAACCCACAAATGTTGATGTCTCCTTGCTTTTCTTTGTTTTTAAATTTAATTTATATTTATTATTAATTAGAGTAATATTCCATTGTGTACGTGGACCACTTCTTCTTGGTGCATTCCTCGGTTGATGGACATTTTCATTGCTTCCAAGTGTTGGCTATGGTAAATATTGCTGGCGTACAGGTTTGCCAGCCTGTGACTTTTTGATTCTCATTTTCTCAGGTGATAGGCCAAGCAGTGGTTGTGATTGATTGACTGGTAGCTCAATGTTTCCCTTTTCAAAGCACCTACATTGTGTTTTCATTAGTGGCTCTTTACATGCCCCCCCTTACCACCGAGGGTACGCATTTCTCCACACTCCCTTCACCGTTTATTTTTTGCAGCACTTTTCCTAATGGCCATTGTGACTGCTGCGAGCTGATAGGTTTTTGTAATATGGGTATGCATGTCATTAAAATTTTTAAAATTCATCATATTCCTACGCCTTTTTCTTTTCTCTTAAAAGAAAAAACCGTGAGTACAATATAGCTCTTGAAATTGTCTTCTTCGAAGGTTGCCCTCTTCTGAATTTTTTGGTCGATTTTTGACCCCAGAAATTTTCTGGAGGGCAGGCGCCATTTACAGAACTGCAAGTTGGTGAAAATTTAGTGACCTTTTGCAGTGGGTTCAAAGCTGCTGTTGTGGGAAACGTCCACAAGGAGGTAGCATTTCTCCATTCCCCAATCTGGGTACTAGGGCAGCAGAGCCTTTCTGGAAGTCATTGTCCTAGGTTGTAAATTAGAATGGAATTTGCCAGGAGAAATCCCCATAAGTTTATGTCTCATTACTTCTTCTTGGTTTTTAAAATTTTTTTAATCTGGGTAAAGTTTAGAAAATTGTTTGTCCTAGGTGTACACAATCTGGTTCATTTGTACATTATGTATGTCTATTAATGTACAGATCCTCTTCCCATGTAAAATATTACAGTGTTCCGTCGACCTCCCTTGCTATATGTTTGGTCTTTTTGATACATGTATATAATATGTATTTGTATATGTATAGTCACACTAATCTTCATTTCTCAATTTCCCCCCTCCTTTCCTTTTAGATGAGCATAGTTTGTTTTCTACGCCTGTGAGTGTCTTTCTCTTTGGAAATATGTTCATCTGTGTCAGTTATTAGATAATGCCGTACGTGATAATATGGGATATAGGTCTTTTGCTTTCCGACCTACTTCATGTTTTGTGATTATCTCCAGGCTCATCTATGGTGCCTCAAAGAGCAGTGCTTCAATGTTTTCCATGGCTAATATTCCATTGTGTACATGGACCACTTCTTCTTGGTGCATTCCTCTGTTGATGGACATTTTCGTTGCTTCCAAGCGTTGCCTATGGTAAATATTGCTGGAGTGCAGGATTGCCAGCCTGCGATTTTTGATTTTCATTCTCTCAGGTGATAGACCCAGCAGTGGGTATGATTGATTGACTGGTATGGTAGCTCAACGTTTACCTTTTCAAGGCACCTCAATTGTGCTGTCATTAGTGGCTCTTACCACGTCCCCCTTAGAATCGAGGGTACGCATTTCTCCACAATCACGTCAGCATTTCTTGTTTGCAGCATTTTTGTTGATGGCCATTCTGACTGGGGTGAGCTGATAGGTTTTTGTAATTTGGGTTTACATGTCTGTAAAAATTCCTACAATTCATCATTTTTCCACGCCTTTTGCTTTTCTGTTAAAAGAAAAAAGAAAAAGAGTGTGAGTATAATATACCTCTTCAAATTTTCTTTTTGGAAGGTTGCACTCTAGAATTTTTTGGTCGATTTTCGACCTCAGTATTTTTTGGAGGGCAGGTGTCATTTACAGAACTGCAATTGGTGAACATTTAGTGACCTTTTGCAGTGGGTTTAAAGCTGCTGTTGTGGGAAACGGCCACAAGGATGCAGCATTTCTCCATTCCCAAATCGGGGTACTAGGGCAGCAGAGCCGTTCTGGAAGTCGTTTGCCTAGGTGGTCAATTTGAATGGAATGTGCCAGGAAAACCCCCCATAAGTTTATGTCTCATTACTCCTAGTTCGTTGTTTTAATTTTTTCAATTGGGGTAATGGTTAGAATGTTGCTTGTCCAAGGTGTACACACTCTGGTTCATCTACATATTCTATATACCTATTTATGTAGAGATCCTCTTCCCGTGTAAATTATTACAGAGTGTTCCGTAAACCTTCCTTGCTATATGGTCGGTCTTTTTGATATATGTATATAATATGTATTTGTATACATATGGTAACGCTAATCTTCATTTATCCATTCCCCCACCTTTCCTTTTAGATAAGCATAGTTTTTTTTTTTAATAAGTCTGTGATGGACTTTCTCTGTGGAAATATGTTCATTTGTGTCAGTTATTAGAGAACGCCTATAAGTGATATCATGGGATATAGGACTTTTGCTTTCCGACTTACCTCATGTTCTGTGATTATCTCCAAGATCATCTATGGTGCCTCAAAGAGCAGTGTTTCATTGTTTTCCATGGCTAGTATTCATTGTGTACATGGGCCGCTTCTTCCTTTTCCTTTCATCTGTTGATGGACATTTTGGTTGCTTCACTGTCTTGTCTATTGTGAATAAGGCTGCAGTGCAGCTTTTGCAGCCCGGGTCTTCTTCATTCTGGTCTTCTCAGGTGAGAGGCCCATTGGTGCGCCTGCTGGATTGAATGGTACCTCAATTTTTCCTTTTCAACGCAGCTCCTTTCTGTTCTCATTATTAGCGTTTAACCCTTTTACATCTCACCAGCAGCTAGAGGGTATACAGTTCTCTAAAACCTCTTCAGCATTGACTGTTTGTAGACTTTTTGCCAATGGTCAGTCGACGGGTGTGAGTTGAGAACTTTTCGTAGATTAGATTGCATGAGTCTAATACTTCCTGAGGTTGAGCTTTTATCCATTTCCCTTTCTTTAAAAAGAGAGTGAGTAAAACTTACCTCTTCATACTAGCTTCGTGAACATTTTGCCTGTTTTGAATTTTTTTTATCCATTCCCTACCTCAGCACAATTTTGAGGGCAGGTGTCCTTTACAGCCCTGCGTCCTTGTGAATGAATGGTAAGTGACCATTAGCTGTGGGTTAAAAGCTGCTCTTGCGGGAATCGGCCACAAGGCGGCAGCATTTCTCCTTTACCAAATCTGGTTACTAGGGCAACAGAGCCTTACTGGAAGTGGTGTTCTAGGTTGCAAATTAGAATGGAATGTGCGAGGCAAAAGCCCTTTAAGTTTATGTCTCATTACTTCTTGTTGGTATTTTTAACTTAATTTTTATTTTTTATCACAGCAAACTTGATTACAACGTTTTGTTTGTTCTAGGTGTGCAAGATGTGGTTCTTTCACACATATACATATATCTATTCTTCTTCGGATCCTTTTCCCATGTAGGTTATGACACAGTGTTGAGTAGTCTTCTCTTGGTATTGCGTAGGTCTTTGGTGATTATGTATTTCACGTGTGTTTGTGTCTCTCTGTTAACCTCAATATGGTAATGTATCCAATCCTCACACCTTTCCATTTGGTGAACCATAAGTTTTTTTAATGAATCTATGATAGTGTTTCTCTGTGGAAATACCTTTGTCTGTATCATTTTTTAGGTAACACCTATATGTGATATGATAGGCTATGTGTCTTTCGCTTTCTCACTTACTCCGAGTTGCGTGATTACTTCTAGACTCATCTATGGTGCTGCAAATGGCATTGTTTCATTTTTTCACTAGCTCATATTCCATCTGTACAGGTAGCAGTTCTTCTTTGTCCACCCATCTGTCGGTGGACTTTTTGGTTACTTCCATATCTTGGCCATTGTAATACTGTGCAATGCAGATTTGCGTGCCTGTGTCCTTCCAATTCTGTCTTCTTAGGTTATAGGTCCAGGAATAGGTCTGCTGGATCATATGGTAGCTCAATGTTTACCTTTTAAAGGCACCTCTATTCTGATCTCTTTAGTGGCTCTTTCCAGGTTACGTCCCACTTAAAGTGGAGGGTATGTATTTCTTCCCAGCACCTTCAGCATTTATTCTTTGTAGTTTTTGCTGATGGTTATTCTGAGTGGTGTGAGCTGATACCTCTTTGTGGTTGAATTTGCATGTGTCTCATAATGCGTTGAAATTGAGCTTTAAGACTTGTCCTTTTTATTTTTCCAGCTGTGATTGGAGCTTATTTCTTCAAAGTGTTTTCTTAAAGTATGTGTCACCGTTTGAAATATTTTGGCCATGATCTCCCTCAAGACATTTTGAGGGCAGGTTTCATTTACAGCCCTGCAGTACTTGTTCATATGAAGTGACCATTAGCTCAGGCTTTAAACCTGCTTTTGCAGGTAACGGCCAGAGAGCGGCAGCCTTTCTACGTTCCCCTTGCTGCTACTAGGGAAACAGACCTACCGGTCCGTGGTGTTCTTCGGTTATAAATTAGAGTGCAATGTGCCCGGATAAACCCACAAATGTTGATGTCTCCTTGCTTTTCTTTGTTTTTAAATTTAATTTATATTTATTATTAATTAGAGTAATATTCCATTGTGTACGTGGACCACTTCTTCTTGGTGCATTCCTCGGTTGATGGACATTTTCATTGCTTCCAAGTGTTGGCTATGGTAAATATTGCTGGCGTACAGGTTTGCCAGCCTGTGACTTTTTGATTCTCATTTTCTCAGGTGATAGGCCAAGCAGTGGTTGTGATTGATTGACTGGTAGCTCAATGTTTCCCTTTTCAAAGCACCTACATTGTGTTTTCATTAGTGGCTCTTTACATGCCCCCCCTTACCACCGAGGGTACGCATTTCTCCACACTCCCTTCACCGTTTATTTTTTGCAGCACTTTTCCTAATGGCCATTGTGACTGCTGCGAGCTGATAGGTTTTTGTAATATGGGTATGCATGTCATTAAAATTTTTAAAATTCATCATATTCCTACGCCTTTTTCTTTTCTCTTAAAAGAAAAAACCGTGAGTACAATATAGCTCTTGAAATTGTCTTCTTCGAAGGTTGCCCTCTTCTGAATTTTTTGGTCGATTTTTGACCCCAGAAATTTTCTGGAGGGCAGGCGCCATTTACAGAACTGCAAGTTGGTGAAAATTTAGTGACCTTTTGCAGTGGGTTCAAAGCTGCTGTTGTGGGAAACGTCCACAAGGAGGTAGCATTTCTCCATTCCCCAATCTGGGTACTAGGGCAGCAGAGCCTTTCTGGAAGTCATTGTCCTAGGTTGTAAATTAGAATGGAATTTGCCAGGAGAAATCCCCATAAGTTTATGTCTCATTACTTCTTCTTGGTTTTTAAAATTTTTTTAATCTGGGTAAAGTTTAGAAAATTGTTTGTCCTAGGTGTACACAATCTGGTTCATTTGTACATTATGTATGTCTATTAATGTACAGATCCTCTTCCCATGTAAAATATTACAGTGTTCCGTCGACCTCCCTTGCTATATGTTCGGTCTTTTTGATACATGTATATAATATGTATTTGTATATGTATAGTCACACTAATCTTCATTTCTCAATTTCCCCCCTCCTTTCCTTTTAGATGAGCATAGTTTGTTTTCTACGCCTGTGAGTGTCTTTCTCTTTGGAAATATGTTCATCTGTGTCAGTTATTAGATAATGCCGTACGTGATAATATGGGATATAGGTCTTTTGCTTTCCGACCTACTTCATGTTTTGTGATTATCTCCAGGCTCATCTATGGTGCCTCAAAGAGCAGTGCTTCAATGTTTTCCATGGCTAATATTCCATTGTGTACATGGACCACTTCTTCTTGGTGCATTCCTCTGTTGATGGACATTTTCGTTGCTTCCAAGCGTTGCCTATGGTAAATATTGCTGGAGTGCAGGATTGCCAGCCTGCGATTTTTGATTTTCATTCTCTCAGGTGATAGACCCAGCAGTGGGTATGATTGATTGACTGGTATGGTAGCTCAACGTTTACCTTTTCAAGGCACCTCAATTGTGCTGTCATTAGTGGCTCTTACCACGTCCCCCTTAGAATCGAGGGTACGCATTTCTCCACAATCACGTCAGCATTTCTTGTTTGCAGCATTTTTGTTGATGGCCATTCTGACTGGGGTGAGCTGATAGGTTTTTGTAATTTGGGTTTACATGTCTGTAAAAATTCCTACAATTCATCATTTTTCCACGCCTTTTGCTTTTCTGTTAAAAGAAAAAAGAAAAAGAGTGTGAGTATAATATACCTCTTCAAATTTTCTTTTTGGAAGGTTGCACTCTAGAATTTTTTGGTCGATTTTCGACCTCAGTATTTTTTGGAGGGCAGGTGTCATTTACAGAACTGCAATTGGTGAACATTTAGTGACCTTTTGCAGTGGGTTTAAAGCTGCTGTTGTGGGAAACGGCCACAAGGATGCAGCATTTCTCCATTCCCAAATCGGGGTACTAGGGCAGCAGAGCCGTTCTGGAAGTCATTTGCCTAGGTGGTCAATTTGAATGGAATGTGCCAGGAAAACCCCCCATAAGTTTATGTCTCATTACTCCTAGATCGTTGTTTTAATTTTTTCAATTGGGGTAATGGTTAGAATGTTGCTTGTCCAAGGTGTACACACTCTGGTTCATCTACATATTCTATATACCTATTTATGTAGAGATCCTCTTCCCGTGTAAATTATTACAGAGTGTTCCGTAAACCTTCCTTGCTATATGGTCGGTCTTTTTGATATATGTATATAATATGTATTTGTATACATATGGTAACGCTAATCTTCATTTATCCATTCCCCCACCTTTCCTTTTAGATAAGCATAGTTTTTTTTTTTAATAAGTCTGTGATGGACTTTCTCTGTGGAAATATGTTCATTTGTGTCAGTTATTAGAGAACGCCTATAAGTGATATCATGGGATATAGGACTTTTGCTTTCCGACTTACCTCATGTTCTGTGATTATCTCCAAGATCATCTATGGTGCCTCAAAGAGCAGTGTTTCATTGTTTTCCATGGCTAGTATTCATTGTGTACATGGGCCGCTTCTTCCTTTTCCTTTCATCTGTTGATGGACATTTTGGTTGCTTCACTGTCTTGTCTATTGTGAATAAGGCTGCAGTGCAGCTTTTGCAGCCCGGGTCTTCTTCATTCTGGTCTTCTCAGGTGAGAGGCCCATTGGTGCGCCTGCTGGATTGAATGGTACCTCAATTTTTCCTTTTCAACGCAGCTCCTTTCTGTTCTCATTATTAGCGTTTAACCCTTTTACATCTCACCAGCAGCTAGAGGGTACACAGTTCTCTAAAACCTCTTCAGCATTGACTGTTTGTAGACTTTTTGCCAATGGTCAGTCGACGGGTGTGAGTTGAGAACTTTTCGTAGATTAGATTGCATGAGTCTAATACTTCCTGAGGTTGAGCTTTTATCCATTTCCCTTTCTTTAAAAAGAGAGTGAGTAAAACTTACCTCTTCATACTAGCTTCGTGAACATTTTGCCTGTTTTGAATTTTTTTTATCCATTCCCTACCTCAGCACAATTTTGAGGGCAGGTGTCCTTTACAGCCCTGCGTCCTTGTGAATGAATGGTAAGTGACCATTAGCTGTGGGTTAAAAGCTGCTCTTGCGGGAATCGGCCACAAGGCGGCAGCATTTCTCCTTTACCAAATCTGGTTACTAGGGCAACAGAGCCTTACTGGAAGTGGTGTTCTAGGTTGCAAATTAGAATGGAATGTGCGAGGCAAAAGCCCTTTAAGTTTATGTCTCATTACTTCTTGTTGGTATTTTTAACTTAATTTTTATTTTTTATCACAGCAAACTTGATTACAACGTTTTGTTTGTTCTAGGTGTGCAAGATGTGGTTCTTTCACACATATACATATATCTATTCTTCTTCGGATCCTTTTCCCATGTAGGTTATGACACAGTGTTGAGTAGTCTTCTCTTGGTATTGCGTAGGTCTTTGGTGATTATGTATTTCACGTGTGTTTGTGTCTCTCTGTTAACCTCAATATGGTAATGTATCCAATCCTCACACCTTTCCATTTGGTGAACCATAAGTTTTTTTAATGAATCTATGATAGTGTTTCTCTGTGGAAATACCTTTGTCTGTATCATTTTTTAGGTAACACCTATATGTGATATGATAGGCTATGTGTCTTTCGCTTTCTCACTTACTCCGAGTTGCGTGATTACTTCTAGACTCATCTATGGTGCTGCAAATGGCATTGTTTCATTTTTTCACTAGCTCATATTCCATCTGTACAGGTAGCAGTTCTTCTTTGTCCACCCATCTGTCGGTGGACTTTTTGGTTACTTCCATATCTTGGCCATTGTAATACTGTGCAATGCAGATTTGCGTGCCTGTGTCCTTCCAATTCTGTCTTCTTAGGTTATAGGTCCAGGAATAGGTCTGCTGGATCATATGGTAGCTCAATGTTTACCTTTTAAAGGCACCTCTATTCTGATCTCTTTAGTGGCTCTTTCCAGGTTACGTCCCACTTAAAGTGGAGGGTATGTATTTCTTCCCAGCACCTTCAGCATTTATTCTTTGTAGTTTTTGCTGATGGTTATTCTGAGTGGTGTGAGCTGATACCTCTTTGTGGTTGAATTTGCATGTGTCTCATAATGCGTTGAAATTGAGCTTTAAGACTTGTCCTTTTTATTTTTCCAGCTGTGATTGGAGCTTATTTCTTCAAAGTGTTTTCTTAAAGTATGTGTCACCGTTTGAAATATTTTGGCCATGATCTCCCTCAAGACATTTTGAGGGCAGGTTTCATTTACAGCCCTGCAGTACTTGTTCATATGAAGTGACCATTAGCTCAGGCTTTAAACCTGCTTTTGCAGGTAACGGCCAGAGAGCGGCAGCCTTTCTACGTTCCCCTTGCTGCTACTAGGGAAACAGACCTACCGGTCCGTGGTGTTCTTCGGTTATAAATTAGAGTGCAATGTGCCCGGATAAACCCACAAATGTTGATGTCTCCTTGCTTTTCTTTGTTTTTAAATTTAATTTATATTTATTATTAATTAGAGTAATATTCCATTGTGTACGTGGACCACTTCTTCTTGGTGCATTCCTCGGTTGATGGACATTTTCATTGCTTCCAAGTGTTGGCTATGGTAAATATTGCTGGCGTACAGGTTTGCCAGCCTGTGACTTTTTGATTCTCATTTTCTCAGGTGATAGGCCAAGCAGTGGTTGTGATTGATTGACTGGTAGCTCAATGTTTCCCTTTTCAAAGCACCTACATTGTGTTTTCATTAGTGGCTCTTTACATGCCCCCCCTTACCACCGAGGGTACGCATTTCTCCACACTCCCTTCACCGTTTATTTTTTGCAGCACTTTTCCTAATGGCCATTGTGACTGCTGCGAGCTGATAGGTTTTTGTAATATGGGTATGCATGTCATTAAAATTTTTAAAATTCATCATATTCCTACGCCTTTTTCTTTTCTCTTAAAAGAAAAAACCGTGAGTACAATATAGCTCTTGAAATTGTCTTCTTCGAAGGTTGCCCTCTTCTGAATTTTTTGGTCGATTTTTGACCCCAGAAATTTTCTGGAGGGCAGGCGCCATTTACAGAACTGCAAGTTGGTGAAAATTTAGTGACCTTTTGCAGTGGGTTCAAAGCTGCTGTTGTGGGAAACGTCCACAAGGAGGTAGCATTTCTCCATTCCCCAATCTGGGTACTAGGGCAGCAGAGCCTTTCTGGAAGTCATTGTCCTAGGTTGTAAATTAGAATGGAATTTGCCAGGAGAAATCCCCATAAGTTTATGTCTCATTACTTCTTCTTGGTTTTTAAAATTTTTTTAATCTGGGTAAAGTTTAGAAAATTGTTTGTCCTAGGTGTACACAATCTGGTTCATTTGTACATTATGTATGTCTATTAATGTACAGATCCTCTTCCCATGTAAAATATTACAGTGTTCCGTCGACCTCCCTTGCTATATGTTTGGTCTTTTTGATACATGTATATAATATGTATTTGTATATGTATAGTCACACTAATCTTCATTTCTCAATTTCCCCCCTCCTTTCCTTTTAGATGAGCATAGTTTGTTTTCTACGCCTGTGAGTGTCTTTCTCTTTGGAAATATGTTCATCTGTGTCAGTTATTAGATAATGCCGTACGTGATAATATGGGATATAGGTCTTTTGCTTTCCGACCTACTTCATGTTTTGTGATTATCTCCAGGCTCATCTATGGTGCCTCAAAGAGCAGTGCTTCAATGTTTTCCATGGCTAATATTCCATTGTGTACATGGACCACTTCTTCTTGGTGCATTCCTCTGTTGATGGACATTTTCGTTGCTTCCAAGCGTTGCCTATGGTAAATATTGCTGGAGTGCAGGATTGCCAGCCTGCGATTTTTGATTTTCATTCTCTCAGGTGATAGACCCAGCAGTGGGTATGATTGATTGACTGGTATGGTAGCTCAACGTTTACCTTTTCAAGGCACCTCAATTGTGCTGTCATTAGTGGCTCTTACCACGTCCCCCTTAGAATCGAGGGTACGCATTTCTCCACAATCACGTCAGCATTTCTTGTTTGCAGCATTTTTGTTGATGGCCATTCTGACTGGGGTGAGCTGATAGGTTTTTGTAATTTGGGTTTACATGTCTGTAAAAATTCCTACAATTCATCATTTTTCCACGCCTTTTGCTTTTCTGTTAAAAGAAAAAAGAAAAAGAGTGTGAGTATAATATACCTCTTCAAATTTTCTTTTTGGAAGGTTGCACTCTAGAATTTTTTGGTCGATTTTCGACCTCAGTATTTTTTGGAGGGCAGGTGTCATTTACAGAACTGCAATTGGTGAACATTTAGTGACCTTTTGCAGTGGGTTTAAAGCTGCTGTTGTGGGAAACGGCCACAAGGATGCAGCATTTCTCCATTCCCAAATCGGGGTACTAGGGCAGCAGAGCCGTTCTGGAAGTCGTTTGCCTAGGTGGTCAATTTGAATGGAATGTGCCAGGAAAACCCCCCATAAGTTTATGTCTCATTACTCCTAGTTCGTTGTTTTAATTTTTTCAATTGGGGTAATGGTTAGAATGTTGCTTGTCCAAGGTGTACACACTCTGGTTCATCTACATATTCTATATACCTATTTATGTAGAGATCCTCTTCCCGTGTAAATTATTACAGAGTGTTCCGTAAACCTTCCTTGCTATATGGTCGGTCTTTTTGATATATGTATATAATATGTATTTGTATACATATGGTAACGCTAATCTTCATTTATCCATTCCCCCACCTTTCCTTTTAGATAAGCATAGTTTTTTTTTTTAATAAGTCTGTGATGGACTTTCTCTGTGGAAATATGTTCATTTGTGTCAGTTATTAGAGAACGCCTATAAGTGATATCATGGGATATAGGACTTTTGCTTTCCGACTTACCTCATGTTCTGTGATTATCTCCAAGATCATCTATGGTGCCTCAAAGAGCAGTGTTTCATTGTTTTCCATGGCTAGTATTCATTGTGTACATGGGCCGCTTCTTCCTTTTCCTTTCATCTGTTGATGGACATTTTGGTTGCTTCACTGTCTTGTCTATTGTGAATAAGGCTGCAGTGCAGCTTTTGCAGCCCGGGTCTTCTTCATTCTGGTCTTCTCAGGTGAGAGGCCCATTGGTGCGCCTGCTGGATTGAATGGTACCTCAATTTTTCCTTTTCAACGCAGCTCCTTTCTGTTCTCATTATTAGCGTTTAACCCTTTTACATCTCACCAGCAGCTAGAGGGTACACAGTTCTCTAAAACCTCTTCAGCATTGACTGTTTGTAGACTTTTTGCCAATGGTCAGTCGACGGGTGTGAGTTGAGAACTTTTCGTAGATTAGATTGCATGAGTCTAATACTTCCTGAGGTTGAGCTTTTATCCATTTCCCTTTCTTTAAAAAGAGAGTGAGTAAAACTTACCTCTTCATACTAGCTTCGTGAACATTTTGCCTGTTTTGAATTTTTTTTATCCATTCCCTACCTCAGCACAATTTTGAGGGCAGGTGTCCTTTACAGCCCTGCGTCCTTGTGAATGAATGGTAAGTGACCATTAGCTGTGGGTTAAAAGCTGCTCTTGCGGGAATCGGCCACAAGGCGGCAGCATTTCTCCTTTACCAAATCTGGTTACTAGGGCAACAGAGCCTTACTGGAAGTGGTGTTCTAGGTTGCAAATTAGAATGGAATGTGCGAGGCAAAAGCCCTTTAAGTTTATGTCTCATTACTTCTTGTTGGTATTTTTAACTTAATTTTTATTTTTTATCACAGCAAACTTGATTACAATGTTTTGTTTGTTCTAGGTGTGCAAGATGTGGTTCTTTCACACATATACATATATCTATTCTTCTTCGGATCCTTTTCCCATGTAGGTTATGACACAGTGTTGAGTAGTCTTCTCTTGGTATTGCGTAGGTCTTTGGTGATTATGTATTTCACGTGTGTTTGTGTCTCTCTGTTAACCTCAATATGGTAATGTATCCAATCCTCACACCTTTCCATTTGGTGAACCATAAGTTTTTTTAATGAATCTATGATAGTGTTTCTCTGTGGAAATACCTTTGTCTGTATCATTTTTTAGGTAACACCTATATGTGATATGATAGGCTATGTGTCTTTCGCTTTCTCACTTACTCCGAGTTGCGTGATTACTTCTAGACTCATCTATGGTGCTGCAAATGGCATTGTTTCATTTTTTCACTAGCTCATATTCCATCTGTACAGGTAGCAGTTCTTCTTTGTCCACCCATCTGTCGGTGGACTTTTTGGTTACTTCCATATCTTGGCCATTGTAATACTGTGCAATGCAGATTTGCGTGCCTGTGTCCTTCCAATTCTGTCTTCTTAGGTTATAGGTCCAGGAATAGGTCTGCTGGATCATATGGTAGCTCAATGTTTACCTTTTAAAGGCACCTCTATTCTGATCTCTTTAGTGGCTCTTTCCAGGTTACGTCCCACTTAAAGTGGAGGGTATGTATTTCTTCCCAGCACCTTCAGCATTTATTCTTTGTAGTTTTTGCTGATGGTTATTCTGAGTGGTGTGAGCTGATACCTCTTTGTGGTTGAATTTGCATGTGTCTCATAATGCGTTGAAATTGAGCTTTAAGACTTGTCCTTTTTATTTTTCCAGCTGTGATTGGAGCTTATTTCTTCAAAGTGTTTTCTTAAAGTATGTGTCACCGTTTGAAATATTTTGGCCATGATCTCCCTCAAGACATTTTGAGGGCAGGTTTCATTTACAGCCCTGCAGTACTTGTTCATATGAAGTGACCATTAGCTCAGGCTTTAAACCTGCTTTTGCAGGTAACGGCCAGAGAGCGGCAGCCTTTCTACGTTCCCCTTGCTGCTACTAGGGAAACAGACCTACCGGTCCGTGGTGTTCTTCGGTTATAAATTAGAGTGCAATGTGCCCGGATAAACCCACAAATGTTGATGTCTCCTTGCTTTTCTTTGTTTTTAAATTTAATTTATATTTATTATTAATTAGAGTAATATTCCATTGTGTACGTGGACCACTTCTTCTTGGTGCATTCCTCGGTTGATGGACATTTTCATTGCTTCCAAGTGTTGGCTATGGTAAATATTGCTGGCGTACAGGTTTGCCAGCCTGTGACTTTTTGATTCTCATTTTCTCAGGTGATAGGCCAAGCAGTGGTTGTGATTGATTGACTGGTAGCTCAATGTTTCCCTTTTCAAAGCACCTACATTGTGTTTTCATTAGTGGCTCTTTACATGCCCCCCCTTACCACCGAGGGTACGCATTTCTCCACACTCCCTTCACCGTTTATTTTTTGCAGCACTTTTCCTAATGGCCATTGTGACTGCTGCGAGCTGATAGGTTTTTGTAATATGGGTATGCATGTCATTAAAATTTTTAAAATTCATCATATTCCTACGCCTTTTTCTTTTCTCTTAAAAGAAAAAACCGTGAGTACAATATAGCTCTTGAAATTGTCTTCTTCGAAGGTTGCCCTCTTCTGAATTTTTTGGTCGATTTTTGACCCCAGAAATTTTCTGGAGGGCAGGCGCCATTTACAGAACTGCAAGTTGGTGAAAATTTAGTGACCTTTTGCAGTGGGTTCAAAGCTGCTGTTGTGGGAAACGTCCACAAGGAGGTAGCATTTCTCCATTCCCCAATCTGGGTACTAGGGCAGCAGAGCCTTTCTGGAAGTCATTGTCCTAGGTTGTAAATTAGAATGGAATTTGCCAGGAGAAATCCCCATAAGTTTATGTCTCATTACTTCTTCTTGGTTTTTAAAATTTTTTTAATCTGGGTAAAGTTTAGAAAATTGTTTGTCCTAGGTGTACACAATCTGGTTCATTTGTACATTATGTATGTCTATTAATGTACAGATCCTCTTCCCATGTAAAATATTACAGTGTTCCGTCGACCTCCCTTGCTATATGTTTGGTCTTTTTGATACATGTATATAATATGTATTTGTATATGTATAGTCACACTAATCTTCATTTCTCAATTTCCCCCCTCCTTTCCTTTTAGATGAGCATAGTTTGTTTTCTACGCCTGTGAGTGTCTTTCTCTTTGGAAATATGTTCATCTGTGTCAGTTATTAGATAATGCCGTACGTGATAATATGGGATATAGGTCTTTTGCTTTCCGACCTACTTCATGTTTTGTGATTATCTCCAGGCTCATCTATGGTGCCTCAAAGAGCAGTGCTTCAATGTTTTCCATGGCTAATATTCCATTGTGTACATGGACCACTTCTTCTTGGTGCATTCCTCTGTTGATGGACATTTTCGTTGCTTCCAAGCGTTGCCTATGGTAAATATTGCTGGAGTGCAGGATTGCCAGCCTGCGATTTTTGATTTTCATTCTCTCAGGTGATAGACCCAGCAGTGGGTATGATTGATTGACTGGTATGGTAGCTCAACGTTTACCTTTTCAAGGCACCTCAATTGTGCTGTCATTAGTGGCTCTTACCACGTCCCCCTTAGAATCGAGGGTACGCATTTCTCCACAATCACGTCAGCATTTCTTGTTTGCAGCATTTTTGTTGATGGCCATTCTGACTGGGGTGAGCTGATAGGTTTTTGTAATTTGGGTTTACATGTCTGTAAAAATTCCTACAATTCATCATTTTTCCACGCCTTTTGCTTTTCTGTTAAAAGAAAAAAGAAAAAGAGTGTGAGTATAATATACCTCTTCAAATTTTCTTTTTGGAAGGTTGCACTCTAGAATTTTTTGGTCGATTTTCGACCTCAGTATTTTTTGGAGGGCAGGTGTCATTTACAGAACTGCAATTGGTGAACATTTAGTGACCTTTTGCAGTGGGTTTAAAGCTGCTGTTGTGGGAAACGGCCACAAGGATGCAGCATTTCTCCATTCCCAAATCGGGGTACTAGGGCAGCAGAGCCGTTCTGGAAGTCGTTTGCCTAGGTGGTCAATTTGAATGGAATGTGCCAGGAAAACCCCCCATAAGTTTATGTCTCATTACTCCTAGTTCGTTGTTTTAATTTTTTCAATTGGGGTAATGGTTAGAATGTTGCTTGTCCAAGGTGTACACACTCTGGTTCATCTACATATTCTATATACCTATTTATGTAGAGATCCTCTTCCCGTGTAAATTATTACAGAGTGTTCCGGAAACCTTCCTTGCTATATGGTCGGTCTTTTTGATATATGTATATAATATGTATTTGTATACATATGGTAACGCTAATCTTCATTTATCCATTCCCCCACCTTTCCTTTTAGATAAGCATAGTTTTTTTTTTTAATAAGTCTGTGATGGACTTTCTCTGTGGAAATATGTTCATTTGTGTCAGTTATTAGAGAACGCCTATAAGTGATATCATGGGATATAGGACTTTTGCTTTCCGACTTACCTCATGTTCTGTGATTATCTCCAAGATCATCTATGGTGCCTCAAAGAGCAGTGTTTCATTGTTTTCCATGGCTAGTATTCATTGTGTACATGGGCCGCTTCTTCCTTTTCCTTTCATCTGTTGATGGACATTTTGGTTGCTTCACTGTCTTGTCTATTGTGAATAAGGCTGCAGTGCAGCTTTTGCAGCCCGGGTCTTCTTCATTCTGGTCTTCTCAGGTGAGAGGCCCATTGGTGCGCCTGCTGGATTGAATGGTACCTCAATTTTTCCTTTTCAACGCAGCTCCTTTCTGTTCTCATTATTAGCGTTTAACCCTTTTACATCTCACCAGCAGCTAGAGGGTACACAGTTCTCTAAAACCTCTTCAGCATTGACTGTTTGTAGACTTTTTGCCAATGGTCAGTCGACGGGTGTGAGTTGAGAACTTTTCGTAGATTAGATTGCATGAGTCTAATACTTCCTGAGGTTGAGCTTTTATCCATTTCCCTTTCTTTAAAAAGAGAGTGAGTAAAACTTACCTCTTCATACTAGCTTCGTGAACATTTTGCCTGTTTTGAATTTTTTTTATCCATTCCCTACCTCAGCACAATTTTGAGGGCAGGTGTCCTTTACAGCCCTGCGTCCTTGTGAATGAATGGTAAGTGACCATTAGCTGTGGGTTAAAAGCTGCTCTTGCGGGAATCGGCCACAAGGCGGCAGCATTTCTCCTTTACCAAATCTGGTTACTAGGGCAACAGAGCCTTACTGGAAGTGGTGTTCTAGGTTGCAAATTAGAATGGAATGTGCGAGGCAAAAGCCCTTTAAGTTTATGTCTCATTACTTCTTGTTGGTATTTTTAACTTAATTTTTATTTTTTATCACAGCAAACTTGATTACAACGTTTTGTTTGTTCTAGGTGTGCAAGATGTGGTTCTTTCACACATATACATATATCTATTCTTCTTCGGATCCTTTTCCCATGTAGGTTATGACACAGTGTTGAGTAGTCTTCTCTTGGTATTGCGTAGGTCTTTGGTGATTATGTATTTCACGTGTGTTTGTGTCTCTCTGTTAACCTCAATATGGTAATGTATCCAATCCTCACACCTTTCCATTTGGTGAACCATAAGTTTTTTTAATGAATCTATGATAGTGTTTCTCTGTGGAAATACCTTTGTCTGTATCATTTTTTAGGTAACACCTATATGTGATATGATAGGCTATGTGTCTTTCGCTTTCTCACTTACTCCGAGTTGCGTGATTACTTCTAGACTCATCTATGGTGCTGCAAATGGCATTGTTTCATTTTTTCACTAGCTCATATTCCATCTGTACAGGTAGCAGTTCTTCTTTGTCCACCCATCTGTCGGTGGACTTTTTGGTTACTTCCATATCTTGGCCATTGTAATACTGTGCAATGCAGATTTGCGTGCCTGTGTCCTTCCAATTCTGTCTTCTTAGGTTATAGGTCCAGGAATAGGTCTGCTGGATCATATGGTAGCTCAATGTTTACCTTTTAAAGGCACCTCTATTCTGATCTCTTTAGTGGCTCTTTCCAGGTTACGTCCCACTTAAAGTGGAGGGTATGTATTTCTTCCCAGCACCTTCAGCATTTATTCTTTGTAGTTTTTGCTGATGGTTATTCTGAGTGGTGTGAGCTGATACCTCTTTGTGGTTGAATTTGCATGTGTCTCATAATGCGTTGAAATTGAGCTTTAAGACTTGTCCTTTTTATTTTTCCAGCTGTGATTGGAGCTTATTTCTTCAAAGTGTTTTCTTAAAGTATGTGTCACCGTTTGAAATATTTTGGCCATGATCTCCCTCAAGACATTTTGAGGGCAGGTTTCATTTACAGCCCTGCAGTACTTGTTCATATGAAGTGACCATTAGCTCAGGCTTTAAACCTGCTTTTGCAGGTAACGGCCAGAGAGCGGCAGCCTTTCTACGTTCCCCTTGCTGCTACTAGGGAAACAGACCTACCGGTCCGTGGTGTTCTTCGGTTATAAATTAGAGTGCAATGTGCCCGGATAAACCCACAAATGTTGATGTCTCCTTGCTTTTCTTTGTTTTTAAATTTAATTTATATTTATTATTAATTAGAGTAATATTCCATTGTGTACGTGGACCACTTCTTCTTGGTGCATTCCTCGGTTGATGGACATTTTCATTGCTTCCAAGTGTTGGCTATGGTAAATATTGCTGGCGTACAGGTTTGCCAGCCTGTGACTTTTTGATTCTCATTTTCTCAGGTGATAGGCCAAGCAGTGGTTGTGATTGATTGACTGGTAGCTCAATGTTTCCCTTTTCAAAGCACCTACATTGTGTTTTCATTAGTGGCTCTTTACATGCCCCCCCTTACCACCGAGGGTACGCATTTCTCCACACTCCCTTCACCGTTTATTTTTTGCAGCACTTTTCCTAATGGCCATTGTGACTGCTGCGAGCTGATAGGTTTTTGTAATATGGGTATGCATGTCATTAAAATTTTTAAAATTCATCATATTCCTACGCCTTTTTCTTTTCTCTTAAAAGAAAAAACCGTGAGTACAATATAGCTCTTGAAATTGTCTTCTTCGAAGGTTGCCCTCTTCTGAATTTTTTGGTCGATTTTTGACCCCAGAAATTTTCTGGAGGGCAGGCGCCATTTACAGAACTGCAAGTTGGTGAAAATTTAGTGACCTTTTGCAGTGGGTTCAAAGCTGCTGTTGTGGGAAACGTCCACAAGGAGGTAGCATTTCTCCATTCCCCAATCTGGGTACTAGGGCAGCAGAGCCTTTCTGGAAGTCATTGTCCTAGGTTGTAAATTAGAATGGAATTTGCCAGGAGAAATCCCCATAAGTTTATGTCTCATTACTTCTTCTTGGTTTTTAAAATTTTTTTAATCTGGGTAAAGTTTAGAAAATTGTTTGTCCTAGGTGTACACAATCTGGTTCATTTGTACATTATGTATGTCTATTAATGTACAGATCCTCTTCCCATGTAAAATATTACAGTGTTCCGTCGACCTCCCTTGCTATATGTTCGGTCTTTTTGATACATGTATATAATATGTATTTGTATATGTATAGTCACACTAATCTTCATTTCTCAATTTCCCCCCTCCTTTCCTTTTAGATGAGCATAGTTTGTTTTCTACGCCTGTGAGTGTCTTTCTCTTTGGAAATATGTTCATCTGTGTCAGTTATTAGATAATGCCGTACGTGATAATATGGGATATAGGTCTTTTGCTTTCCGACCTACTTCATGTTTTGTGATTATCTCCAGGCTCATCTATGGTGCCTCAAAGAGCAGTGCTTCAATGTTTTCCATGGCTAATATTCCATTGTGTACATGGACCACTTCTTCTTGGTGCATTCCTCTGTTGATGGACATTTTCGTTGCTTCCAAGCGTTGCCTATGGTAAATATTGCTGGAGTGCAGGATTGCCAGCCTGCGATTTTTGATTTTCATTCTCTCAGGTGATAGACCCAGCAGTGGGTATGATTGATTGACTGGTATGGTAGCTCAACGTTTACCTTTTCAAGGCACCTCAATTGTGCTGTCATTAGTGGCTCTTACCACGTCCCCCTTAGAATCGAGGGTACGCATTTCTCCACAATCACGTCAGCATTTCTTGTTTGCAGCATTTTTGTTGATGGCCATTCTGACTGGGGTGAGCTGATAGGTTTTTGTAATTTGGGTTTACATGTCTGTAAAAATTCCTACAATTCATCATTTTTCCACGCCTTTTGCTTTTCTGTTAAAAGAAAAAAGAAAAAGAGTGTGAGTATAATATACCTCTTCAAATTTTCTTTTTGGAAGGTTGCACTCTAGAATTTTTTGGTCGATTTTCGACCTCAGTATTTTTTGGAGGGCAGGTGTCATTTACAGAACTGCAATTGGTGAACATTTAGTGACCTTTTGCAGTGGGTTTAAAGCTGCTGTTGTGGGAAACGGCCACAAGGATGCAGCATTTCTCCATTCCCAAATCGGGGTACTAGGGCAGCAGAGCCGTTCTGGAAGTCATTTGCCTAGGTGGTCAATTTGAATGGAATGTGCCAGGAAAACCCCCCATAAGTTTATGTCTCATTACTCCTAGATCGTTGTTTTAATTTTTTCAATTGGGGTAATGGTTAGAATGTTGCTTGTCCAAGGTGTACACACTCTGGTTCATCTACATATTCTATATACCTATTTATGTAGAGATCCTCTTCCCGTGTAAATTATTACAGAGTGTTCCGTAAACCTTCCTTGCTATATGGTCGGTCTTTTTGATATATGTATATAATATGTATTTGTATACATATGGTAACGCTAATCTTCATTTATCCATTCCCCCACCTTTCCTTTTAGATAAGCATAGTTTTTTTTTTTAATAAGTCTGTGATGGACTTTCTCTGTGGAAATATGTTCATTTGTGTCAGTTATTAGAGAACGCCTATAAGTGATATCATGGGATATAGGACTTTTGCTTTCCGACTTACCTCATGTTCTGTGATTATCTCCAAGATCATCTATGGTGCCTCAAAGAGCAGTGTTTCATTGTTTTCCATGGCTAGTATTCATTGTGTACATGGGCCGCTTCTTCCTTTTCCTTTCATCTGTTGATGGACATTTTGGTTGCTTCACTGTCTTGTCTATTGTGAATAAGGCTGCAGTGCAGCTTTTGCAGCCCGGGTCTTCTTCATTCTGGTCTTCTCAGGTGAGAGGCCCATTGGTGCGCCTGCTGGATTGAATGGTACCTCAATTTTTCCTTTTCAACGCAGCTCCTTTCTGTTCTCATTATTAGCGTTTAACCCTTTTACATCTCACCAGCAGCTAGAGGGTACACAGTTCTCTAAAACCTCTTCAGCATTGACTGTTTGTAGACTTTTTGCCAATGGTCAGTCGACGGGTGTGAGTTGAGAACTTTTCGTAGATTAGATTGCATGAGTCTAATACTTCCTGAGGTTGAGCTTTTATCCATTTCCCTTTCTTTAAAAAGAGAGTGAGTAAAACTTACCTCTTCATACTAGCTTCGTGAACATTTTGCCTGTTTTGAATTTTTTTTATCCATTCCCTACCTCAGCACAATTTTGAGGGCAGGTGTCCTTTACAGCCCTGCGTCCTTGTGAATGAATGGTAAGTGACCATTAGCTGTGGGTTAAAAGCTGCTCTTGCGGGAATCGGCCACAAGGCGGCAGCATTTCTCCTTTACCAAATCTGGTTACTAGGGCAACAGAGCCTTACTGGAAGTGGTGTTCTAGGTTGCAAATTAGAATGGAATGTGCGAGGCAAAAGCCCTTTAAGTTTATGTCTCATTACTTCTTGTTGGTATTTTTAACTTAATTTTTATTTTTTATCACAGCAAACTTGATTACAACGTTTTGTTTGTTCTAGGTGTGCAAGATGTGGTTCTTTCACACATATACATATATCTATTCTTCTTCGGATCCTTTTCCCATGTAGGTTATGACACAGTGTTGAGTAGTCTTCTCTTGGTATTGCGTAGGTCTTTGGTGATTATGTATTTCACGTGTGTTTGTGTCTCTCTGTTAACCTCAATATGGTAATGTATCCAATCCTCACACCTTTCCATTTGGTGAACCATAAGTTTTTTTAATGAATCTATGATAGTGTTTCTCTGTGGAAATACCTTTGTCTGTATCATTTTTTAGGTAACACCTATATGTGATATGATAGGCTATGTGTCTTTCGCTTTCTCACTTACTCCGAGTTGCGTGATTACTTCTAGACTCATCTATGGTGCTGCAAATGGCATTGTTTCATTTTTTCACTAGCTCATATTCCATCTGTACAGGTAGCAGTTCTTCTTTGTCCACCCATCTGTCGGTGGACTTTTTGGTTACTTCCATATCTTGGCCATTGTAATACTGTGCAATGCAGATTTGCGTGCCTGTGTCCTTCCAATTCTGTCTTCTTAGGTTATAGGTCCAGGAATAGGTCTGCTGGATCATATGGTAGCTCAATGTTTACCTTTTAAAGGCACCTCTATTCTGATCTCTTTAGTGGCTCTTTCCAGGTTACGTCCCACTTAAAGTGGAGGGTATGTATTTCTTCCCAGCACCTTCAGCATTTATTCTTTGTAGTTTTTGCTGATGGTTATTCTGAGTGGTGTGAGCTGATACCTCTTTGTGGTTGAATTTGCATGTGTCTCATAATGCGTTGAAATTGAGCTTTAAGACTTGTCCTTTTTATTTTTCCAGCTGTGATTGGAGCTTATTTCTTCAAAGTGTTTTCTTAAAGTATGTGTCACCGTTTGAAATATTTTGGCCATGATCTCCCTCAAGACATTTTGAGGGCAGGTTTCATTTACAGCCCTGCAGTACTTGTTCATATGAAGTGACCATTAGCTCAGGCTTTAAACCTGCTTTTGCAGGTAACGGCCAGAGAGCGGCAGCCTTTCTACGTTCCCCTTGCTGCTACTAGGGAAACAGACCTACCGGTCCGTGGTGTTCTTCGGTTATAAATTAGAGTGCAATGTGCCCGGATAAACCCACAAATGTTGATGTCTCCTTGCTTTTCTTTGTTTTTAAATTTAATTTATATTTATTATTAATTAGAGTAATATTCCATTGTGTACGTGGACCACTTCTTCTTGGTGCATTCCTCGGTTGATGGACATTTTCATTGCTTCCAAGTGTTGGCTATGGTAAATATTGCTGGCGTACAGGTTTGCCAGCCTGTGACTTTTTGATTCTCATTTTCTCAGGTGATAGGCCAAGCAGTGGTTGTGATTGATTGACTGGTAGCTCAATGTTTCCCTTTTCAAAGCACCTACATTGTGTTTTCATTAGTGGCTCTTTACATGCCCCCCCTTACCACCGAGGGTACGCATTTCTCCACACTCCCTTCACCGTTTATTTTTTGCAGCACTTTTCCTAATGGCCATTGTGACTGCTGCGAGCTGATAGGTTTTTGTAATATGGGTATGCATGTCATTAAAATTTTTAAAATTCATCATATTCCTACGCCTTTTTCTTTTCTCTTAAAAGAAAAAACCGTGAGTACAATATAGCTCTTGAAATTGTCTTCTTCGAAGGTTGCCCTCTTCTGAATTTTTTGGTCGATTTTTGACCCCAGAAATTTTCTGGAGGGCAGGCGCCATTTACAGAACTGCAAGTTGGTGAAAATTTAGTGACCTTTTGCAGTGGGTTCAAAGCTGCTGTTGTGGGAAACGTCCACAAGGAGGTAGCATTTCTCCATTCCCCAATCTGGGTACTAGGGCAGCAGAGCCTTTCTGGAAGTCATTGTCCTAGGTTGTAAATTAGAATGGAATTTGCCAGGAGAAATCCCCATAAGTTTATGTCTCATTACTTCTTCTTGGTTTTTAAAATTTTTTTAATCTGGGTAAAGTTTAGAAAATTGTTTGTCCTAGGTGTACACAATCTGGTTCATTTGTACATTATGTATGTCTATTAATGTACAGATCCTCTTCCCATGTAAAATATTACAGTGTTCCGTCGACCTCCCTTGCTATATGTTTGGTCTTTTTGATACATGTATATAATATGTATTTGTATATGTATAGTCACACTAATCTTCATTTCTCAATTTCCCCCCTCCTTTCCTTTTAGATGAGCATAGTTTGTTTTCTACGCCTGTGAGTGTCTTTCTCTTTGGAAATATGTTCATCTGTGTCAGTTATTAGATAATGCCGTACGTGATAATATGGGATATAGGTCTTTTGCTTTCCGACCTACTTCATGTTTTGTGATTATCTCCAGGCTCATCTATGGTGCCTCAAAGAGCAGTGCTTCAATGTTTTCCATGGCTAATATTCCATTGTGTACATGGACCACTTCTTCTTGGTGCATTCCTCTGTTGATGGACATTTTCGTTGCTTCCAAGCGTTGCCTATGGTAAATATTGCTGGAGTGCAGGATTGCCAGCCTGCGATTTTTGATTTTCATTCTCTCAGGTGATAGACCCAGCAGTGGGTATGATTGATTGACTGGTATGGTAGCTCAACGTTTACCTTTTCAAGGCACCTCAATTGTGCTGTCATTAGTGGCTCTTACCACGTCCCCCTTAGAATCGAGGGTACGCATTTCTCCACAATCACGTCAGCATTTCTTGTTTGCAGCATTTTTGTTGATGGCCATTCTGACTGGGGTGAGCTGATAGGTTTTTGTAATTTGGGTTTACATGTCTGTAAAAATTCCTACAATTCATCATTTTTCCACGCCTTTTGCTTTTCTGTTAAAAGAAAAAAGAAAAAGAGTGTGAGTATAATATACCTCTTCAAATTTTCTTTTTGGAAGGTTGCACTCTAGAATTTTTTGGTCGATTTTCGACCTCAGTATTTTTTGGAGGGCAGGTGTCATTTACAGAACTGCAATTGGTGAACATTTAGTGACCTTTTGCAGTGGGTTTAAAGCTGCTGTTGTGGGAAACGGCCACAAGGATGCAGCATTTCTCCATTCCCAAATCGGGGTACTAGGGCAGCAGAGCCGTTCTGGAAGTCGTTTGCCTAGGTGGTCAATTTGAATGGAATGTGCCAGGAAAACCCCCCATAAGTTTATGTCTCATTACTCCTAGTTCGTTGTTTTAATTTTTTCAATTGGGGTAATGGTTAGAATGTTGCTTGTCCAAGGTGTACACACTCTGGTTCATCTACATATTCTATATACCTATTTATGTAGAGATCCTCTTCCCGTGTAAATTATTACAGAGTGTTCCGTAAACCTTCCTTGCTATATGGTCGGTCTTTTTGATATATGTATATAATATGTATTTGTATACATATGGTAACGCTAATCTTCATTTATCCATTCCCCCACCTTTCCTTTTAGATAAGCATAGTTTTTTTTTTTAATAAGTCTGTGATGGACTTTCTCTGTGGAAATATGTTCATTTGTGTCAGTTATTAGAGAACGCCTATAAGTGATATCATGGGATATAGGACTTTTGCTTTCCGACTTACCTCATGTTCTGTGATTATCTCCAAGATCATCTATGGTGCCTCAAAGAGCAGTGTTTCATTGTTTTCCATGGCTAGTATTCATTGTGTACATGGGCCGCTTCTTCCTTTTCCTTTCATCTGTTGATGGACATTTTGGTTGCTTCACTGTCTTGTCTATTGTGAATAAGGCTGCAGTGCAGCTTTTGCAGCCCGGGTCTTCTTCATTCTGGTCTTCTCAGGTGAGAGGCCCATTGGTGCGCCTGCTGGATTGAATGGTACCTCAATTTTTCCTTTTCAACGCAGCTCCTTTCTGTTCTCATTATTAGCGTTTAACCCTTTTACATCTCACCAGCAGCTAGAGGGTACACAGTTCTCTAAAACCTCTTCAGCATTGACTGTTTGTAGACTTTTTGCCAATGGTCAGTCGACGGGTGTGAGTTGAGAACTTTTCGTAGATTAGATTGCATGAGTCTAATACTTCCTGAGGTTGAGCTTTTATCCATTTCCCTTTCTTTAAAAAGAGAGTGAGTAAAACTTACCTCTTCATACTAGCTTCGTGAACATTTTGCCTGTTTTGAATTTTTTTTATCCATTCCCTACCTCAGCACAATTTTGAGGGCAGGTGTCCTTTACAGCCCTGCGTCCTTGTGAATGAATGGTAAGTGACCATTAGCTGTGGGTTAAAAGCTGCTCTTGCGGGAATCGGCCACAAGGCGGCAGCATTTCTCCTTTACCAAATCTGGTTACTAGGGCAACAGAGCCTTACTGGAAGTGGTGTTCTAGGTTGCAAATTAGAATGGAATGTGCGAGGCAAAAGCCCTTTAAGTTTATGTCTCATTACTTCTTGTTGGTATTTTTAACTTAATTTTTATTTTTTATCACAGCAAACTTGATTACAACGTTTTGTTTGTTCTAGGTGTGCAAGATGTGGTTCTTTCACACATATACATATATCTATTCTTCTTCGGATCCTTTTCCCATGTAGGTTATGACACAGTGTTGAGTAGTCTTCTCTTGGTATTGCGTAGGTCTTTGGTGATTATGTATTTCACGTGTGTTTGTGTCTCTCTGTTAACCTCAATATGGTAATGTATCCAATCCTCACACCTTTCCATTTGGTGAACCATAAGTTTTTTTAATGAATCTATGATAGTGTTTCTCTGTGGAAATACCTTTGTCTGTATCATTTTTTAGGTAACACCTATATGTGATATGATAGGCTATGTGTCTTTCGCTTTCTCACTTACTCCGAGTTGCGTGATTACTTCTAGACTCATCTATGGTGCTGCAAATGGCATTGTTTCATTTTTTCACTAGCTCATATTCCATCTGTACAGGTAGCAGTTCTTCTTTGTCCACCCATCTGTCGGTGGACTTTTTGGTTACTTCCATATCTTGGCCATTGTAATACTGTGCAATGCAGATTTGCGTGCCTGTGTCCTTCCAATTCTGTCTTCTTAGGTTATAGGTCCAGGAATAGGTCTGCTGGATCATATGGTAGCTCAATGTTTACCTTTTAAAGGCACCTCTATTCTGATCTCTTTAGTGGCTCTTTCCAGGTTACGTCCCACTTAAAGTGGAGGGTATGTATTTCTTCCCAGCACCTTCAGCATTTATTCTTTGTAGTTTTTGCTGATGGTTATTCTGAGTGGTGTGAGCTGATACCTCTTTGTGGTTGAATTTGCATGTGTCTCATAATGCGTTGAAATTGAGCTTTAAGACTTGTCCTTTTTATTTTTCCAGCTGTGATTGGAGCTTATTTCTTCAAAGTGTTTTCTTAAAGTATGTGTCACCGTTTGAAATATTTTGGCCATGATCTCCCTCAAGACATTTTGAGGGCAGGTTTCATTTACAGCCCTGCAGTACTTGTTCATATGAAGTGACCATTAGCTCAGGCTTTAAACCTGCTTTTGCAGGTAACGGCCAGAGAGCGGCAGCCTTTCTACGTTCCCCTTGCTGCTACTAGGGAAACAGACCTACCGGTCCGTGGTGTTCTTCGGTTATAAATTAGAGTGCAATGTGCCCGGATAAACCCACAAATGTTGATGTCTCCTTGCTTTTCTTTGTTTTTAAATTTAATTTATATTTATTATTAATTAGAGTAATATTCCATTGTGTACGTGGACCACTTCTTCTTGGTGCATTCCTCGGTTGATGGACATTTTCATTGCTTCCAAGTGTTGGCTATGGTAAATATTGCTGGCGTACAGGTTTGCCAGCCTGTGACTTTTTGATTCTCATTTTCTCAGGTGATAGGCCAAGCAGTGGTTGTGATTGATTGACTGGTAGCTCAATGTTTCCCTTTTCAAAGCACCTACATTGTGTTTTCATTAGTGGCTCTTTACATGCCCCCCCTTACCACCGAGGGTACGCATTTCTCCACACTCCCTTCACCGTTTATTTTTTGCAGCACTTTTCCTAATGGCCATTGTGACTGCTGCGAGCTGATAGGTTTTTGTAATATGGGTATGCATGTCATTAAAATTTTTAAAATTCATCATATTCCTACGCCTTTTTCTTTTCTCTTAAAAGAAAAAACCGTGAGTACAATATAGCTCTTGAAATTGTCTTCTTCGAAGGTTGCCCTCTTCTGAATTTTTTGGTCGATTTTTGACCCCAGAAATTTTCTGGAGGGCAGGCGCCATTTACAGAACTGCAAGTTGGTGAAAATTTAGTGACCTTTTGCAGTGGGTTCAAAGCTGCTGTTGTGGGAAACGTCCACAAGGAGGTAGCATTTCTCCATTCCCCAATCTGGGTACTAGGGCAGCAGAGCCTTTCTGGAAGTCATTGTCCTAGGTTGTAAATTAGAATGGAATTTGCCAGGAGAAATCCCCATAAGTTTATGTCTCATTACTTCTTCTTGGTTTTTAAAATTTTTTTAATCTGGGTAAAGTTTAGAAAATTGTTTGTCCTAGGTGTACACAATCTGGTTCATTTGTACATTATGTATGTCTATTAATGTACAGATCCTCTTCCCATGTAAAATATTACAGTGTTCCGTCGACCTCCCTTGCTATATGTTCGGTCTTTTTGATACATGTATATAATATGTATTTGTATATGTATAGTCACACTAATCTTCATTTCTCAATTTCCCCCCTCCTTTCCTTTTAGATGAGCATAGTTTGTTTTCTACGCCTGTGAGTGTCTTTCTCTTTGGAAATATGTTCATCTGTGTCAGTTATTAGATAATGCCGTACGTGATAATATGGGATATAGGTCTTTTGCTTTCCGACCTACTTCATGTTTTGTGATTATCTCCAGGCTCATCTATGGTGCCTCAAAGAGCAGTACTTCAATGTTTTCCATGGCTAATATTCCATTGTGTACATGGACCACTTCTTCTTGGTGCATTCCTCTGTTGATGGACATTTTCGTTGCTTCCAAGCGTTGCCTATGGTAAATATTGCTGGAGTGCAGGATTGCCAGCCTGCGATTTTTGATTTTCATTCTCTCAGGTGATAGACCCAGCAGTGGGTATGATTGATTGACTGGTATGGTAGCTCAACGTTTACCTTTTCAAGGCACCTCAATTGTGCTGTCATTAGTGGCTCTTACCACGTCCCCCTTAGAATCGAGGGTACGCATTTCTCCACAATCACGTCAGCATTTCTTGTTTGCAGCATTTTTGTTGATGGCCATTCTGACTGGGGTGAGCTGATAGGTTTTTGTAATTTGGGTTTACATGTCTGTAAAAATTCCTACAATTCATCATTTTTCCACGCCTTTTGCTTTTCTGTTAAAAGAAAAAAGAAAAAGAGTGTGAGTATAATATACCTCTTCAAATTTTCTTTTTGGAAGGTTGCACTCTAGAATTTTTTGGTCGATTTTCGACCTCAGTATTTTTTGGAGGGCAGGTGTCATTTACAGAACTGCAATTGGTGAACATTTAGTGACCTTTTGCAGTGGGTTTAAAGCTGCTGTTGTGGGAAACGGCCACAAGGATGCAGCATTTCTCCATTCCCAAATCGGGGTACTAGGGCAGCAGAGCCGTTCTGGAAGTCGTTTGCCTAGGTGGTCAATTTGAATGGAATGTGCCAGGAAAACCCCCCATAAGTTTATGTCTCATTACTCCTAGTTCGTTGTTTTAATTTTTTCAATTGGGGTAATGGTTAGAATGTTGCTTGTCCAAGGTGTACACACTCTGGTTCATCTACATATTCTATATACCTATTTATGTAGAGATCCTCTTCCCGTGTAAATTATTACAGAGTGTTCCGTAAACCTTCCTTGCTATATGGTCGGTCTTTTTGATATATGTATATAATATGTATTTGTATACATATGGTAACGCTAATCTTCATTTATCCATTCCCCCACCTTTCCTTTTAGATAAGCATAGTTTTTTTTTTTTTTAATAAGTCTGTGATGGACTTTCTCTGTGGAAATATGTTCATTTGTGTCAGTTATTAGAGAACGCCTATAAGTGATATCATGGGATATAGGACTTTTGCTTTCCGACTTACCTCATGTTCTGTGATTATCTCCAAGATCATCTATGGTGCCTCAAAGAGCAGTGTTTCATTGTTTTCCATGGCTAGTATTCATTGTGTACATGGGCCGCTTCTTCCTTTTCCTTTCATCTGTTGATGGACATTTTGGTTGCTTCACTGTCTTGTCTATTGTGAATAAGGCTGCAGTGCAGCTTTTGCAGCCCGGGTCTTCTTCATTCTGGTCTTCTCAGGTGAGAGGCCCATTGGTGCGCCTGCTGGATTGAATGGTACCTCAATTTTTCCTTTTCAACGCAGCTCCTTTCTGTTCTCATTATTAGCGTTTAACCCTTTTACATCTCACCAGCAGCTAGAGGGTACACAGTTCTCTAAAACCTCTTCAGCATTGACTGTTTGTAGACTTTTTGCCAATGGTCAGTCGACGGGTGTGAGTTGAGAACTTTTCGTAGATTAGATTGCATGAGTCTAATACTTCCTGAGGTTGAGCTTTTATCCATTTCCCTTTCTTTAAAAAGAGAGTGAGTAAAACTTACCTCTTCATACTAGCTTCGTGAACATTTTGCCTGTTTTGAATTTTTTTTATCCATTCCCTACCTCAGCACAATTTTGAGGGCAGGTGTCCTTTACAGCCCTGCGTCCTTGTGAATGAATGGTAAGTGACCATTAGCTGTGGGTTAAAAGCTGCTCTTGCGGGAATCGGCCACAAGGCGGCAGCATTTCTCCTTTACCAAATCTGGTTACTAGGGCAACAGAGCCTTACTGGAAGTGGTGTTCTAGGTTGCAAATTAGAATGGAATGTGCGAGGCAAAAGCCCTTTAAGTTTATGTCTCATTACTTCTTGTTGGTATTTTTAACTTAATTTTTATTTTTTATCACAGCAAACTTGATTACAACGTTTTGTTTGTTCTAGGTGTGCAAGATGTGGTTCTTTCACACATATACATATATCTATTCTTCTTCGGATCCTTTTCCCATGTAGGTTATGACACAGTGTTGAGTAGTCTTCTCTTGGTATTGCGTAGGTCTTTGGTGATTATGTATTTCACGTGTGTTTGTGTCTCTCTGTTAACCTCAATATGGTAATGTATCCAATCCTCACACCTTTCCATTTGGTGAACCATAAGTTTTTTTAATGAATCTATGATAGTGTTTCTCTGTGGAAATACCTTTGTCTGTATCATTTTTTAGGTAACACCTATATGTGATATGATAGGCTATGTGTCTTTCGCTTTCTCACTTACTCCGAGTTGCGTGATTACTTCTAGACTCATCTATGGTGCTGCAAATGGCATTGTTTCATTTTTTCACTAGCTCATATTCCATCTGTACAGGTAGCAGTTCTTCTTTGTCCACCCATCTGTCGGTGGACTTTTTGGTTACTTCCATATCTTGGCCATTGTAATACTGTGCAATGCAGATTTGCGTGCCTGTGTCCTTCCAATTCTGTCTTCTTAGGTTATAGGTCCAGGAATAGGTCTGCTGGATCATATGGTAGCTCAATGTTTACCTTTTAAAGGCACCTCTATTCTGATCTCTTTAGTGGCTCTTTCCAGGTTACGTCCCACTTAAAGTGGAGGGTATGTATTTCTTCCCAGCACCTTCAGCATTTATTCTTTGTAGTTTTTGCTGATGGTTATTCTGAGTGGTGTGAGCTGATACCTCTTTGTGGTTGAATTTGCATGTGTCTCATAATGCATTGAAATTGAGCTTTAAGACTTGTCCTTTTTATTTTTCCAGCTGTGATTGGAGCTTATTTCTTCAAAGTGTTTTCTTAAAGTATGTGTCACCGTTTGAAATATTTTGGCCATGATCTCCCTCAAGACATTTTGAGGGCAGGTTTCATTTACAGCCCTGCAGTACTTGTTCATATGAAGTGACCATTAGCTCAGGCTTTAAACCTGCTTTTGCAGGTAACGGCCAGAGAGCGGCAGCCTTTCTACGTTCCCCTTGCTGCTACTAGGGAAACAGACCTACCGGTCCGTGGTGTTCTTCGGTTATAAATTAGAGTGCAATGTGCCCGGATAAACCCACAAATGTTGATGTCTCCTTGCTTTTCTTTGTTTTTAAATTTAATTTATATTTATTATTAATTAGAGTAATATTCCATTGTGTACGTGGACCACTTCTTCTTGGTGCATTCCTCGGTTGATGGACATTTTCATTGCTTCCAAGTGTTGGCTATGGTAAATATTGCTGGCGTACAGGTTTGCCAGCCTGTGACTTTTTGATTCTCATTTTCTCAGGTGATAGGCCAAGCAGTGGTTGTGATTGATTGACTGGTAGCTCAATGTTTCCCTTTTCAAAGCACCTACATTGTGTTTTCATTAGTGGCTCTTTACATGCCCCCCCTTACCACCGAGGGTACGCATTTCTCCACACTCCCTTCACCGTTTATTTTTTGCAGCACTTTTCCTAATGGCCATTGTGACTGCTGCGAGCTGATAGGTTTTTGTAATATGGGTATGCATGTCATTAAAATTTTTAAAATTCATCATATTCCTACGCCTTTTTCTTTTCTCTTAAAAGAAAAAACCGTGAGTACAATATAGCTCTTGAAATTGTCTTCTTCGAAGGTTGCCCTCTTCTGAATTTTTTGGTCGATTTTTGACCCCAGAAATTTTCTGGAGGGCAGGCGCCATTTACAGAACTGCAAGTTGGTGAAAATTTAGTGACCTTTTGCAGTGGGTTCAAAGCTGCTGTTGTGGGAAACGTCCACAAGGAGGTAGCATTTCTCCATTCCCCAATCTGGGTACTAGGGCAGCAGAGCCTTTCTGGAAGTCATTGTCCTAGGTTGTAAATTAGAATGGAATTTGCCAGGAGAAATCCCCATAAGTTTATGTCTCATTACTTCTTCTTGGTTTTTAAAATTTTTTTAATCTGGGTAAAGTTTAGAAAATTGTTTGTCCTAGGTGTACACAATCTGGTTCATTTGTACATTATGTATGTCTATTAATGTACAGATCCTCTTCCCATGTAAAATATTACAGTGTTCCGTCGACCTCCCTTGCTATATGTTCGGTCTTTTTGATACATGTATATAATATGTATTTGTATATGTATAGTCACACTAATCTTCATTTCTCAATTTCCCCCCTCCTTTCCTTTTAGATGAGCATAGTTTGTTTTCTACGCCTGTGAGTGTCTTTCTCTTTGGAAATATGTTCATCTGTGTCAGTTATTAGATAATGCCGTACGTGATAATATGGGATATAGGTCTTTTGCTTTCCGACCTACTTCATGTTTTGTGATTATCTCCAGGCTCATCTATGGTGCCTCAAAGAGCAGTGCTTCAATGTTTTCCATGGCTAATATTCCATTGTGTACATGGACCACTTCTTCTTGGTGCATTCCTCTGTTGATGGACATTTTCGTTGCTTCCAAGCGTTGCCTATGGTAAATATTGCTGGAGTGCAGGATTGCCAGCCTGCGATTTTTGATTTTCATTCTCTCAGGTGATAGACCCAGCAGTGGGTATGATTGATTGACTGGTATGGTAGCTCAACGTTTACCTTTTCAAGGCACCTCAATTGTGCTGTCATTAGTGGCTCTTACCACGTCCCCCTTAGAATCGAGGGTACGCATTTCTCCACAATCACGTCAGCATTTCTTGTTTGCAGCATTTTTGTTGATGGCCATTCTGACTGGGGTGAGCTGATAGGTTTTTGTAATTTGGGTTTACATGTCTGTAAAAATTCCTACAATTCATCATTTTTCCACGCCTTTTGCTTTTCTGTTAAAAGAAAAAAGAAAAAGAGTGTGAGTATAATATACCTCTTCAAATTTTCTTTTTGGAAGGTTGCACTCTAGAATTTTTTGGTCGATTTTCGACCTCAGTATTTTTTGGAGGGCAGGTGTCATTTACAGAACTGCAATTGGTGAACATTTAGTGACCTTTTGCAGTGGGTTTAAAGCTGCTGTTGTGGGAAACGGCCACAAGGATGCAGCATTTCTCCATTCCCAAATCGGGGTACTAGGGCAGCAGAGCCGTTCTGGAAGTCGTTTGCCTAGGTGGTCAATTTGAATGGAATGTGCCAGGAAAACCCCCCATAAGTTTATGTCTCATTACTCCTAGTTCGTTGTTTTAATTTTTTCAATTGGGGTAATGGTTAGAATGTTGCTTGTCCAAGGTGTACACACTCTGGTTCATCTACATATTCTATATACCTATTTATGTAGAGATCCTCTTCCCGTGTAAATTATTACAGAGTGTTCCGTAAACCTTCCTTGCTATATGGTCGGTCTTTTTGATATATGTATATAATATGTATTTGTATACATATGGTAACGCTAATCTTCATTTATCCATTCCCCCACCTTTCCTTTTAGATAAGCATAGTTTTTTTTTTTTAATAAGTCTGTGATGGACTTTCTCTGTGGAAATATGTTCATTTGTGTCAGTTATTAGAGAACGCCTATAAGTGATATCATGGGATATAGGACTTTTGCTTTCCGACTTACCTCATGTTCTGTGATTATCTCCAAGATCATCTATGGTGCCTCAAAGAGCAGTGTTTCATTGTTTTCCATGGCTAGTATTCATTGTGTACATGGGCCGCTTCTTCCTTTTCCTTTCATCTGTTGATGGACATTTTGGTTGCTTCACTGTCTTGTCTATTGTGAATAAGGCTGCAGTGCAGCTTTTGCAGCCCGGGTCTTCTTCATTCTGGTCTTCTCAGGTGAGAGGCCCATTGGTGCGCCTGCTGGATTGAATGGTACCTCAATTTTTCCTTTTCAACGCAGCTCCTTTCTGTTCTCATTATTAGCGTTTAACCCTTTTACATCTCACCAGCAGCTAGAGGGTACACAGTTCTCTAAAACCTCTTCAGCATTGACTGTTTGTAGACTTTTTGCCAATGGTCAGTCGACGGGTGTGAGTTGAGAACTTTTCGTAGATTAGATTGCATGAGTCTAATACTTCCTGAGGTTGAGCTTTTATCCATTTCCCTTTCTTTAAAAAGAGAGTGAGTAAAACTTACCTCTTCATACTAGCTTCGTGAACATTTTGCCTGTTTTGAATTTTTTTTATCCATTCCCTACCTCAGCACAATTTTGAGGGCAGGTGTCCTTTACAGCCCTGCGTCCTTGTGAATGAATGGTAAGTGACCATTAGCTGTGGGTTAAAAGCTGCTCTTGCGGGAATCGGCCACAAGGCGGCAGCATTTCTCCTTTACCAAATCTGGTTACTAGGGCAACAGAGCCTTACTGGAAGTGGTGTTCTAGGTTGCAAATTAGAATGGAATGTGCGAGGCAAAAGCCCTTTAAGTTTATGTCTCATTACTTCTTGTTGGTATTTTTAACTTAATTTTTATTTTTTATCACAGCAAACTTGATTACAATGTTTTGTTTGTTCTAGGTGTGCAAGATGTGGTTCTTTCACACATATACATATATCTATTCTTCTTCGGATCCTTTTCCCATGTAGGTTATGACACAGTGTTGAGTAGTCTTCTCTTGGTATTGCGTAGGTCTTTGGTGATTATGTATTTCACGTGTGTTTGTGTCTCTCTGTTAACCTCAATATGGTAATGTATCCAATCCTCACACCTTTCCATTTGGTGAACCATAAGTTTTTTTAATGAATCTATGATAGTGTTTCTCTGTGGAAATACCTTTGTCTGTATCATTTTTTAGGTAACACCTATATGTGATATGATAGGCTATGTGTCTTTCGCTTTCTCACTTACTCCGAGTTGCGTGATTACTTCTAGACTCATCTATGGTGCTGCAAATGGCATTGTTTCATTTTTTCACTAGCTCATATTCCATCTGTACAGGTAGCAGTTCTTCTTTGTCCACCCATCTGTCGGTGGACTTTTTGGTTACTTCCATATCTTGGCCATTGTAATACTGTGCAATGCAGATTTGCGTGCCTGTGTCCTTCCAATTCTGTCTTCTTAGGTTATAGGTCCAGGAATAGGTCTGCTGGATCATATGGTAGCTCAATGTTTACCTTTTAAAGGCACCTCTATTCTGATCTCTTTAGTGGCTCTTTCCAGGTTACGTCCCACTTAAAGTGGAGGGTATGTATTTCTTCCCAGCACCTTCAGCATTTATTCTTTGTAGTTTTTGCTGATGGTTATTCTGAGTGGTGTGAGCTGATACCTCTTTGTGGTTGAATTTGCATGTGTCTCATAATGCGTTGAAATTGAGCTTTAAGACTTGTCCTTTTTATTTTTCCAGCTGTGATTGGAGCTTATTTCTTCAAAGTGTTTTCTTAAAGTATGTGTCACCGTTTGAAATATTTTGGCCATGATCTCCCTCAAGACATTTTGAGGGCAGGTTTCATTTACAGCCCTGCAGTACTTGTTCATATGAAGTGACCATTAGCTCAGGCTTTAAACCTGCTTTTGCAGGTAACGGCCAGAGAGCGGCAGCCTTTCTACGTTCCCCTTGCTGCTACTAGGGAAACAGACCTACCGGTCCGTGGTGTTCTTCGGTTATAAATTAGAGTGCAATGTGCCCGGATAAACCCACAAATGTTGATGTCTCCTTGCTTTTCTTTGTTTTTAAATTTAATTTATATTTATTATTAATTAGAGTAATATTCCATTGTGTACGTGGACCACTTCTTCTTGGTGCATTCCTCGGTTGATGGACATTTTCATTGCTTCCAAGTGTTGGCTATGGTAAATATTGCTGGCGTACAGGTTTGCCAGCCTGTGACTTTTTGATTCTCATTTTCTCAGGTGATAGGCCAAGCAGTGGTTGTGATTGATTGACTGGTAGCTCAATGTTTCCCTTTTCAAAGCACCTACATTGTGTTTTCATTAGTGGCTCTTTACATGCCCCCCCTTACCACCGAGGGTACGCATTTCTCCACACTCCCTTCACCGTTTATTTTTTGCAGCACTTTTCCTAATGGCCATTGTGACTGCTGCGAGCTGATAGGTTTTTGTAATATGGGTATGCATGTCATTAAAATTTTTAAAATTCATCATATTCCTACGCCTTTTTCTTTTCTCTTAAAAGAAAAAACCGTGAGTACAATATAGCTCTTGAAATTGTCTTCTTCGAAGGTTGCCCTCTTCTGAATTTTTTGGTCGATTTTTGACCCCAGAAATTTTCTGGAGGGCAGGCGCCATTTACAGAACTGCAAGTTGGTGAAAATTTAGTGACCTTTTGCAGTGGGTTCAAAGCTGCTGTTGTGGGAAACGTCCACAAGGAGGTAGCATTTCTCCATTCCCCAATCTGGGTACTAGGGCAGCAGAGCCTTTCTGGAAGTCATTGTCCTAGGTTGTAAATTAGAATGGAATTTGCCAGGAGAAATCCCCATAAGTTTATGTCTCATTACTTCTTCTTGGTTTTTAAAATTTTTTTAATCTGGGTAAAGTTTAGAAAATTGTTTGTCCTAGGTGTACACAATCTGGTTCATTTGTACATTATGTATGTCTATTAATGTACAGATCCTCTTCCCATGTAAAATATTACAGTGTTCCGTCGACCTCCCTTGCTATATGTTCGGTCTTTTTGATACATGTATATAATATGTATTTGTATATGTATAGTCACACTAATCTTCATTTCTCAATTTCCCCCCTCCTTTCCTTTTAGATGAGCATAGTTTGTTTTCTACACCTGTGAGTGTCTTTCTCTTTGGAAATATGTTCATCTGTGTCAGTTATTAGATAATGCCGTACGTGATAATATGGGATATAGGTCTTTTGCTTTCCGACCTACTTCATGTTTTGTGATTATCTCCAGGCTCATCTATGGTGCCTCAAAGAGCAGTGCTTCAATGTTTTCCATGGCTAATATTCCATTGTGTACATGGACCACTTCTTCTTGGTGCATTCCTCTGTTGATGGACATTTTCGTTGCTTCCAAGCGTTGCCTATGGTAAATATTGCTGGAGTGCAGGATTGCCAGCCTGCGATTTTTGATTTTCATTCTCTCAGGTGATAGACCCAGCAGTGGGTATGATTGATTGACTGGTATGGTAGCTCAACGTTTACCTTTTCAAGGCACCTCAATTGTGCTGTCATTAGTGGCTCTTACCACGTCCCCCTTAGAATCGAGGGTACGCATTTCTCCACAATCACGTCAGCATTTCTTGTTTGCAGCATTTTTGTTGATGGCCATTCTGACTGGGGTGAGCTGATAGGTTTTTGTAATTTGGGTTTACATGTCTGTAAAAATTCCTACAATTCATCATTTTTCCACGCCTTTTGCTTTTCTGTTAAAAGAAAAAAGAAAAAGAGTGTGAGTATAATATACCTCTTCAAATTTTCTTTTTGGAAGGTTGCACTCTAGAATTTTTTGGTCGATTTTCGACCTCAGTATTTTTTGGAGGGCAGGTGTCATTTACAGAACTGCAATTGGTGAACATTTAGTGACCTTTTGCAGTGGGTTTAAAGCTGCTGTTGTGGGAAACGGCCACAAGGATGCAGCATTTCTCCATTCCCAAATCGGGGTACTAGGGCAGCAGAGCCGTTCTGGAAGTCGTTTGCCTAGGTGGTCAATTTGAATGGAATGTGCCAGGAAAACCCCCCATAAGTTTATGTCTCATTACTCCTAGTTCGTTGTTTTAATTTTTTCAATTGGGGTAATGGTTAGAATGTTGCTTGTCCAAGGTGTACACACTCTGGTTCATCTACATATTCTATATACCTATTTATGTAGAGATCCTCTTCCCGTGTAAATTATTACAGAGTGTTCCGTAAACCTTCCTTGCTATATGGTCGGTCTTTTTGATATATGTATATAATATGTATTTGTATACATATGGTAACGCTAATCTTCATTTATCCATTCCCCCACCTTTCCTTTTAGATAAGCATAGTTTTTTTTTTTAATAAGTCTGTGATGGACTTTCTCTGTGGAAATATGTTCATTTGTGTCAGTTATTAGAGAACGCCTATAAGTGATATCATGGGATATAGGACTTTTGCTTTCCGACTTACCTCATGTTCTGTGATTATCTCCAAGATCATCTATGGTGCCTCAAAGAGCAGTGTTTCATTGTTTTCCATGGCTAGTATTCATTGTGTACATGGGCCGCTTCTTCCTTTTCCTTTCATCTGTTGATGGACATTTTGGTTGCTTCACTGTCTTGTCTATTGTGAATAAGGCTGCAGTGCAGCTTTTGCAGCCCGGGTCTTCTTCATTCTGGTCTTCTCAGGTGAGAGGCCCATTGGTGCGCCTGCTGGATTGAATGGTACCTCAATTTTTCCTTTTCAACGCAGCTCCTTTCTGTTCTCATTATTAGCGTTTAACCCTTTTACATCTCACCAGCAGCTAGAGGGTACACAGTTCTCTAAAACCTCTTCAGCATTGACTGTTTGTAGACTTTTTGCCAATGGTCAGTCGACGGGTGTGAGTTGAGAACTTTTCGTAGATTAGATTGCATGAGTCTAATACTTCCTGAGGTTGAGCTTTTATCCATTTCCCTTTCTTTAAAAAGAGAGTGAGTAAAACTTACCTCTTCATACTAGCTTCGTGAACATTTTGCCTGTTTTGAATTTTTTTTATCCATTCCCTACCTCAGCACAATTTTGAGGGCAGGTGTCCTTTACAGCCCTGCGTCCTTGTGAATGAATGGTAAGTGACCATTAGCTGTGGGTTAAAAGCTGCTCTTGCGGGAATCGGCCACAAGGCGGCAGCATTTCTCCTTTACCAAATCTGGTTACTAGGGCAACAGAGCCTTACTGGAAGTGGTGTTCTAGGTTGCAAATTAGAATGGAATGTGCGAGGCAAAAGCCCTTTAAGTTTATGTCTCATTACTTCTTGTTGGTATTTTTAACTTAATTTTTATTTTTTATCACAGCAAACTTGATTACAACGTTTTGTTTGTTCTAGGTGTGCAAGATGTGGTTCTTTCACACATATACATATATCTATTCTTCTTCGGATCCTTTTCCCATGTAGGTTATGACACAGTGTTGAGTAGTCTTCTCTTGGTATTGCGTAGGTCTTTGGTGATTATGTATTTCACGTGTGTTTGTGTCTCTCTGTTAACCTCAATATGGTAATGTATCCAATCCTCACACCTTTCCATTTGGTGAACCATAAGTTTTTTTAATGAATCTATGATAGTGTTTCTCTGTGGAAATACCTTTGTCTGTATCATTTTTTAGGTAACACCTATATGTGATATGATAGGCTATGTGTCTTTCGCTTTCTCACTTACTCCGAGTTGCGTGATTACTTCTAGACTCATCTATGGTGCTGCAAATGGCATTGTTTCATTTTTTCACTAGCTCATATTCCATCTGTACAGGTAGCAGTTCTTCTTTGTCCACCCATCTGTCGGTGGACTTTTTGGTTACTTCCATATCTTGGCCATTGTAATACTGTGCAATGCAGATTTGCGTGCCTGTGTCCTTCCAATTCTGTCTTCTTAGGTTATAGGTCCAGGAATAGGTCTGCTGGATCATATGGTAGCTCAATGTTTACCTTTTAAAGGCACCTCTATTCTGATCTCTTTAGTGGCTCTTTCCAGGTTACGTCCCACTTAAAGTGGAGGGTATGTATTTCTTCCCAGCACCTTCAGCATTTATTCTTTGTAGTTTTTGCTGATGGTTATTCTGAGTGGTGTGAGCTGATACCTCTTTGTGGTTGAATTTGCATGTGTCTCATAATGCGTTGAAATTGAGCTTTAAGACTTGTCCTTTTTATTTTTCCAGCTGTGATTGGAGCTTATTTCTTCAAAGTGTTTTCTTAAAGTATGTGTCACCGTTTGAAATATTTTGGCCATGATCTCCCTCAAGACATTTTGAGGGCAGGTTTCATTTACAGCCCTGCAGTACTTGTTCATATGAAGTGACCATTAGCTCAGGCTTTAAACCTGCTTTTGCAGGTAACGGCCAGAGAGCGGCAGCCTTTCTACGTTCCCCTTGCTGCTACTAGGGAAACAGACCTACCGGTCCGTGGTGTTCTTCGGTTATAAATTAGAGTGCAATGTGCCCGGATAAACCCACAAATGTTGATGTCTCCTTGCTTTTCTTTGTTTTTAAATTTAATTTATATTTATTATTAATTAGAGTAATATTCCATTGTGTACGTGGACCACTTCTTCTTGGTGCATTCCTCGGTTGATGGACATTTTCATTGCTTCCAAGTGTTGGCTATGGTAAATATTGCTGGCGTACAGGTTTGCCAGCCTGTGACTTTTTGATTCTCATTTTCTCAGGTGATAGGCCAAGCAGTGGTTGTGATTGATTGACTGGTAGCTCAATGTTTCCCTTTTCAAAGCACCTACATTGTGTTTTCATTAGTGGCTCTTTACATGCCCCCCCTTACCACCGAGGGTACGCATTTCTCCACACTCCCTTCACCGTTTATTTTTTGCAGCACTTTTCCTAATGGCCATTGTGACTGCTGCGAGCTGATAGGTTTTTGTAATATGGGTATGCATGTCATTAAAATTTTTAAAATTCATCATATTCCTACGCCTTTTTCTTTTCTCTTAAAAGAAAAAACCGTGAGTACAATATAGCTCTTGAAATTGTCTTCTTCGAAGGTTGCCCTCTTCTGAATTTTTTGGTCGATTTTTGACCCCAGAAATTTTCTGGAGGGCAGGCGCCATTTACAGAACTGCAAGTTGGTGAAAATTTAGTGACCTTTTGCAGTGGGTTCAAAGCTGCTGTTGTGGGAAACGTCCACAAGGAGGTAGCATTTCTCCATTCCCCAATCTGGGTACTAGGGCAGCAGAGCCTTTCTGGAAGTCATTGTCCTAGGTTGTAAATTAGAATGGAATTTGCCAGGAGAAATCCCCATAAGTTTATGTCTCATTACTTCTTCTTGGTTTTTAAAATTTTTTTAATCTGGGTAAAGTTTAGAAAATTGTTTGTCCTAGGTGTACACAATCTGGTTCATTTGTACATTATGTATGTCTATTAATGTACAGATCCTCTTCCCATGTAAAATATTACAGTGTTCCGTCGACCTCCCTTGCTATATGTTTGGTCTTTTTGATACATGTATATAATATGTATTTGTATATGTATAGTCACACTAATCTTCATTTCTCAATTTCCCCCCTCCTTTCCTTTTAGATGAGCATAGTTTGTTTTCTACGCCTGTGAGTGTCTTTCTCTTTGGAAATATGTTCATCTGTGTCAGTTATTAGATAATGCCGTACGTGATAATATGGGATATAGGTCTTTTGCTTTCCGACCTACTTCATGTTTTGTGATTATCTCCAGGCTCATCTATGGTGCCTCAAAGAGCAGTGCTTCAATGTTTTCCATGGCTAATATTCCATTGTGTACATGGACCACTTCTTCTTGGTGCATTCCTCTGTTGATGGACATTTTCGTTGCTTCCAAGCGTTGCCTATGGTAAATATTGCTGGAGTGCAGGATTGCCAGCCTGCGATTTTTGATTTTCATTCTCTCAGGTGATAGACCCAGCAGTGGGTATGATTGATTGACTGGTATGGTAGCTCAACGTTTACCTTTTCAAGGCACCTCAATTGTGCTGTCATTAGTGGCTCTTACCACGTCCCCCTTAGAATCGAGGGTACGCATTTCTCCACAATCACGTCAGCATTTCTTGTTTGCAGCATTTTTGTTGATGGCCATTCTGACTGGGGTGAGCTGATAGGTTTTTGTAATTTGGGTTTACATGTCTGTAAAAATTCCTACAATTCATCATTTTTCCACGCCTTTTGCTTTTCTGTTAAAAGAAAAAAGAAAAAGAGTGTGAGTATAATATACCTCTTCAAATTTTCTTTTTGGAAGGTTGCACTCTAGAATTTTTTGGTCGATTTTCGACCTCAGTATTTTTTGGAGGGCAGGTGTCATTTACAGAACTGCAATTGGTGAACATTTAGTGACCTTTTGCAGTGGGTTTAAAGCTGCTGTTGTGGGAAACGGCCACAAGGATGCAGCATTTCTCCATTCCCAAATCGGGGTACTAGGGCAGCAGAGCCGTTCTGGAAGTCGTTTGCCTAGGTGGTCAATTTGAATGGAATGTGCCAGGAAAACCCCCCATAAGTTTATGTCTCATTACTCCTAGTTCGTTGTTTTAATTTTTTCAATTGGGGTAATGGTTAGAATGTTGCTTGTCCAAGGTGTACACACTCTGGTTCATCTACATATTCTATATACCTATTTATGTAGAGATCCTCTTCCCGTGTAAATTATTACAGAGTGTTCCGTAAACCTTCCTTGCTATATGGTCGGTCTTTTTGATATATGTATATAATATGTATTTGTATACATATGGTAACGCTAATCTTCATTTATCCATTCCCCCACCTTTCCTTTTAGATAAGCATAGTTTTTTTTTTTAATAAGTCTGTGATGGACTTTCTCTGTGGAAATATGTTCATTTGTGTCAGTTATTAGAGAACGCCTATAAGTGATATCATGGGATATAGGACTTTTGCTTTCCGACTTACCTCATGTTCTGTGATTATCTCCAAGATCATCTATGGTGCCTCAAAGAGCAGTGTTTCATTGTTTTCCATGGCTAGTATTCATTGTGTACATGGGCCGCTTCTTCCTTTTCCTTTCATCTGTTGATGGACATTTTGGTTGCTTCACTGTCTTGTCTATTGTGAATAAGGCTGCAGTGCAGCTTTTGCAGCCCGGGTCTTCTTCATTCTGGTCTTCTCAGGTGAGAGGCCCATTGGTGCGCCTGCTGGATTGAATGGTACCTCAATTTTTCCTTTTCAACGCAGCTCCTTTCTGTTCTCATTATTAGCGTTTAACCCTTTTACATCTCACCAGCAGCTAGAGGGTATACAGTTCTCTAAAACCTCTTCAGCATTGACTGTTTGTAGACTTTTTGCCAATGGTCAGTCGACGGGTGTGAGTTGAGAACTTTTCGTAGATTAGATTGCATGAGTCTAATACTTCCTGAGGTTGAGCTTTTATCCATTTCCCTTTCTTTAAAAAGAGAGTGAGTAAAACTTACCTCTTCATACTAGCTTCGTGAACATTTTGCCTGTTTTGAATTTTTTTTATCCATTCCCTACCTCAGCACAATTTTGAGGGCAGGTGTCCTTTACAGCCCTGCGTCCTTGTGAATGAATGGTAAGTGACCATTAGCTGTGGGTTAAAAGCTGCTCTTGCGGGAATCGGCCACAAGGCGGCAGCATTTCTCCTTTACCAAATCTGGTTACTAGGGCAACAGAGCCTTACTGGAAGTGGTGTTCTAGGTTGCAAATTAGAATGGAATGTGCGAGGCAAAAGCCCTTTAAGTTTATGTCTCATTACTTCTTGTTGGTATTTTTAACTTAATTTTTATTTTTTATCACAGCAAACTTGATTACAACGTTTTGTTTGTTCTAGGTGTGCAAGATGTGGTTCTTTCACACATATACATATATCTATTCTTCTTCGGATCCTTTTCCCATGTAGGTTATGACACAGTGTTGAGTAGTCTTCTCTTGGTATTGCGTAGGTCTTTGGTGATTATGTATTTCACGTGTGTTTGTGTCTCTCTGTTAACCTCAATATGGTAATGTATCCAATCCTCACACCTTTCCATTTGGTGAACCATAAGTTTTTTTAATGAATCTATGATAGTGTTTCTCTGTGGAAATACCTTTGTCTGTATCATTTTTTAGGTAACACCTATATGTGATATGATAGGCTATGTGTCTTTCGCTTTCTCACTTACTCCGAGTTGCGTGATTACTTCTAGACTCATCTATGGTGCTGCAAATGGCATTGTTTCATTTTTTCACTAGCTCATATTCCATCTGTACAGGTAGCAGTTCTTCTTTGTCCACCCATCTGTCGGTGGACTTTTTGGTTACTTCCATATCTTGGCCATTGTAATACTGTGCAATGCAGATTTGCGTGCCTGTGTCCTTCCAATTCTGTCTTCTTAGGTTATAGGTCCAGGAATAGGTCTGCTGGATCATATGGTAGCTCAATGTTTACCTTTTAAAGGCACCTCTATTCTGATCTCTTTAGTGGCTCTTTCCAGGTTACGTCCCACTTAAAGTGGAGGGTATGTATTTCTTCCCAGCACCTTCAGCATTTATTCTTTGTAGTTTTTGCTGATGGTTATTCTGAGTGGTGTGAGCTGATACCTCTTTGTGGTTGAATTTGCATGTGTCTCATAATGCGTTGAAATTGAGCTTTAAGACTTGTCCTTTTTATTTTTCCAGCTGTGATTGGAGCTTATTTCTTCAAAGTGTTTTCTTAAAGTATGTGTCACCGTTTGAAATATTTTGGCCATGATCTCCCTCAAGACATTTTGAGGGCAGGTTTCATTTACAGCCCTGCAGTACTTGTTCATATGAAGTGACCATTAGCTCAGGCTTTAAACCTGCTTTTGCAGGTAACGGCCAGAGAGCGGCAGCCTTTCTACGTTCCCCTTGCTGCTACTAGGGAAACAGACCTACCGGTCCGTGGTGTTCTTCGGTTATAAATTAGAGTGCAATGTGCCCGGATAAACCCACAAATGTTGATGTCTCCTTGCTTTTCTTTGTTTTTAAATTTAATTTATATTTATTATTAATTAGAGTAATATTCCATTGTGTACGTGGACCACTTCTTCTTGGTGCATTCCTCGGTTGATGGACATTTTCATTGCTTCCAAGTGTTGGCTATGGTAAATATTGCTGGCGTACAGGTTTGCCAGCCTGTGACTTTTTGATTCTCATTTTCTCAGGTGATAGGCCAAGCAGTGGTTGTGATTGATTGACTGGTAGCTCAATGTTTCCCTTTTCAAAGCACCTACATTGTGTTTTCATTAGTGGCTCTTTACATGCCCCCCCTTACCACCGAGGGTACGCATTTCTCCACACTCCCTTCACCGTTTATTTTTTGCAGCACTTTTCCTAATGGCCATTGTGACTGCTGCGAGCTGATAGGTTTTTGTAATATGGGTATGCATGTCATTAAAATTTTTAAAATTCATCATATTCCTACGCCTTTTTCTTTTCTCTTAAAAGAAAAAACCGTGAGTACAATATAGCTCTTGAAATTGTCTTCTTCGAAGGTTGCCCTCTTCTGAATTTTTTGGTCGATTTTTGACCCCAGAAATTTTCTGGAGGGCAGGCGCCATTTACAGAACTGCAAGTTGGTGAAAATTTAGTGACCTTTTGCAGTGGGTTCAAAGCTGCTGTTGTGGGAAACGTCCACAAGGAGGTAGCATTTCTCCATTCCCCAATCTGGGTACTAGGGCAGCAGAGCCTTTCTGGAAGTCATTGTCCTAGGTTGTAAATTAGAATGGAATTTGCCAGGAGAAATCCCCATAAGTTTATGTCTCATTACTTCTTCTTGGTTTTTAAAATTTTTTTAATCTGGGTAAAGTTTAGAAAATTGTTTGTCCTAGGTGTACACAATCTGGTTCATTTGTACATTATGTATGTCTATTAATGTACAGATCCTCTTCCCATGTAAAATATTACAGTGTTCCGTCGACCTCCCTTGCTATATGTTCGGTCTTTTTGATACATGTATATAATATGTATTTGTATATGTATAGTCACACTAATCTTCATTTCTCAATTTCCCCCCTCCTTTCCTTTTAGATGAGCATAGTTTGTTTTCTACGCCTGTGAGTGTCTTTCTCTTTGGAAATATGTTCATCTGTGTCAGTTATTAGATAATGCCGTACGTGATAATATGGGATATAGGTCTTTTGCTTTCCGACCTACTTCATGTTTTGTGATTATCTCCAGGCTCATCTATGGTGCCTCAAAGAGCAGTGCTTCAATGTTTTCCATGGCTAATATTCCATTGTGTACATGGACCACTTCTTCTTGGTGCATTCCTCTGTTGATGGACATTTTCGTTGCTTCCAAGCGTTGCCTATGGTAAATATTGCTGGAGTGCAGGATTGCCAGCCTGCGATTTTTGATTTTCATTCTCTCAGGTGATAGACCCAGCAGTGGGTATGATTGATTGACTGGTATGGTAGCTCAACGTTTACCTTTTCAAGGCACCTCAATTGTGCTGTCATTAGTGGCTCTTACCACGTCCCCCTTAGAATCGAGGGTACGCATTTCTCCACAATCACGTCAGCATTTCTTGTTTGCAGCATTTTTGTTGATGGCCATTCTGACTGGGGTGAGCTGATAGGTTTTTGTAATTTGGGTTTACATGTCTGTAAAAATTCCTACAATTCATCATTTTTCCACGCCTTTTGCTTTTCTGTTAAAAGAAAAAAGAAAAAGAGTGTGAGTATAATATACCTCTTCAAATTTTCTTTTTGGAAGGTTGCACTCTAGAATTTTTTGGTCGATTTTCGACCTCAGTATTTTTTGGAGGGCAGGTGTCATTTACAGAACTGCAATTGGTGAACATTTAGTGACCTTTTGCAGTGGGTTTAAAGCTGCTGTTGTGGGAAACGGCCACAAGGATGCAGCATTTCTCCATTCCCAAATCGGGGTACTAGGGCAGCAGAGCCGTTCTGGAAGTCATTTGCCTAGGTGGTCAATTTGAATGGAATGTGCCAGGAAAACCCCCCATAAGTTTATGTCTCATTACTCCTAGATCGTTGTTTTAATTTTTTCAATTGGGGTAATGGTTAGAATGTTGCTTGTCCAAGGTGTACACACTCTGGTTCATCTACATATTCTATATACCTATTTATGTAGAGATCCTCTTCCCGTGTAAATTATTACAGAGTGTTCCGTAAACCTTCCTTGCTATATGGTCGGTCTTTTTGATATATGTATATAATATGTATTTGTATACATATGGTAACGCTAATCTTCATTTATCCATTCCCCCACCTTTCCTTTTAGATAAGCATAGTTTTTTTTTTTAATAAGTCTGTGATGGACTTTCTCTGTGGAAATATGTTCATTTGTGTCAGTTATTAGAGAACGCCTATAAGTGATATCATGGGATATAGGACTTTTGCTTTCCGACTTACCTCATGTTCTGTGATTATCTCCAAGATCATCTATGGTGCCTCAAAGAGCAGTGTTTCATTGTTTTCCATGGCTAGTATTCATTGTGTACATGGGCCGCTTCTTCCTTTTCCTTTCATCTGTTGATGGACATTTTGGTTGCTTCACTGTCTTGTCTATTGTGAATAAGGCTGCAGTGCAGCTTTTGCAGCCCGGGTCTTCTTCATTCTGGTCTTCTCAGGTGAGAGGCCCATTGGTGCGCCTGCTGGATTGAATGGTACCTCAATTTTTCCTTTTCAACGCAGCTCCTTTCTGTTCTCATTATTAGCGTTTAACCCTTTTACATCTCACCAGCAGCTAGAGGGTACACAGTTCTCTAAAACCTCTTCAGCATTGACTGTTTGTAGACTTTTTGCCAATGGTCAGTCGACGGGTGTGAGTTGAGAACTTTTCGTAGATTAGATTGCATGAGTCTAATACTTCCTGAGGTTGAGCTTTTATCCATTTCCCTTTCTTTAAAAAGAGAGTGAGTAAAACTTACCTCTTCATACTAGCTTCGTGAACATTTTGCCTGTTTTGAATTTTTTTTATCCATTCCCTACCTCAGCACAATTTTGAGGGCAGGTGTCCTTTACAGCCCTGCGTCCTTGTGAATGAATGGTAAGTGACCATTAGCTGTGGGTTAAAAGCTGCTCTTGCGGGAATCGGCCACAAGGCGGCAGCATTTCTCCTTTACCAAATCTGGTTACTAGGGCAACAGAGCCTTACTGGAAGTGGTGTTCTAGGTTGCAAATTAGAATGGAATGTGCGAGGCAAAAGCCCTTTAAGTTTATGTCTCATTACTTCTTGTTGGTATTTTTAACTTAATTTTTATTTTTTATCACAGCAAACTTGATTACAACGTTTTGTTTGTTCTAGGTGTGCAAGATGTGGTTCTTTCACACATATACATATATCTATTCTTCTTCGGATCCTTTTCCCATGTAGGTTATGACACAGTGTTGAGTAGTCTTCTCTTGGTATTGCGTAGGTCTTTGGTGATTATGTATTTCACGTGTGTTTGTGTCTCTCTGTTAACCTCAATATGGTAATGTATCCAATCCTCACACCTTTCCATTTGGTGAACCATAAGTTTTTTTAATGAATCTATGATAGTGTTTCTCTGTGGAAATACCTTTGTCTGTATCATTTTTTAGGTAACACCTATATGTGATATGATAGGCTATGTGTCTTTCGCTTTCTCACTTACTCCGAGTTGCGTGATTACTTCTAGACTCATCTATGGTGCTGCAAATGGCATTGTTTCATTTTTTCACTAGCTCATATTCCATCTGTACAGGTAGCAGTTCTTCTTTGTCCACCCATCTGTCGGTGGACTTTTTGGTTACTTCCATATCTTGGCCATTGTAATACTGTGCAATGCAGATTTGCGTGCCTGTGTCCTTCCAATTCTGTCTTCTTAGGTTATAGGTCCAGGAATAGGTCTGCTGGATCATATGGTAGCTCAATGTTTACCTTTTAAAGGCACCTCTATTCTGATCTCTTTAGTGGCTCTTTCCAGGTTACGTCCCACTTAAAGTGGAGGGTATGTATTTCTTCCCAGCACCTTCAGCATTTATTCTTTGTAGTTTTTGCTGATGGTTATTCTGAGTGGTGTGAGCTGATACCTCTTTGTGGTTGAATTTGCATGTGTCTCATAATGCATTGAAATTGAGCTTTAAGACTTGTCCTTTTTATTTTTCCAGCTGTGATTGGAGCTTATTTCTTCAAAGTGTTTTCTTAAAGTATGTGTCACCGTTTGAAATATTTTGGCCATGATCTCCCTCAAGACATTTTGAGGGCAGGTTTCATTTACAGCCCTGCAGTACTTGTTCATATGAAGTGACCATTAGCTCAGGCTTTAAACCTGCTTTTGCAGGTAACGGCCAGAGAGCGGCAGCCTTTCTACGTTCCCCTTGCTGCTACTAGGGAAACAGACCTACCGGTCCGTGGTGTTCTTCGGTTATAAATTAGAGTGCAATGTGCCCGGATAAACCCACAAATGTTGATGTCTCCTTGCTTTTCTTTGTTTTTAAATTTAATTTATATTTATTATTAATTAGAGTAATATTCCATTGTGTACGTGGACCACTTCTTCTTGGTGCATTCCTCGGTTGATGGACATTTTCATTGCTTCCAAGTGTTGGCTATGGTAAATATTGCTGGCGTACAGGTTTGCCAGCCTGTGACTTTTTGATTCTCATTTTCTCAGGTGATAGGCCAAGCAGTGGTTGTGATTGATTGACTGGTAGCTCAATGTTTCCCTTTTCAAAGCACCTACATTGTGTTTTCATTAGTGGCTCTTTACATGCCCCCCCTTACCACCGAGGGTACGCATTTCTCCACACTCCCTTCACCGTTTATTTTTTGCAGCACTTTTCCTAATGGCCATTGTGACTGCTGCGAGCTGATAGGTTTTTGTAATATGGGTATGCATGTCATTAAAATTTTTAAAATTCATCATATTCCTACGCCTTTTTCTTTTCTCTTAAAAGAAAAAACCGTGAGTACAATATAGCTCTTGAAATTGTCTTCTTCGAAGGTTGCCCTCTTCTGAATTTTTTGGTCGATTTTTGACCCCAGAAATTTTCTGGAGGGCAGGCGCCATTTACAGAACTGCAAGTTGGTGAAAATTTAGTGACCTTTTGCAGTGGGTTCAAAGCTGCTGTTGTGGGAAACGTCCACAAGGAGGTAGCATTTCTCCATTCCCCAATCTGGGTACTAGGGCAGCAGAGCCTTTCTGGAAGTCATTGTCCTAGGTTGTAAATTAGAATGGAATTTGCCAGGAGAAATCCCCATAAGTTTATGTCTCATTACTTCTTCTTGGTTTTTAAAATTTTTTTAATCTGGGTAAAGTTTAGAAAATTGTTTGTCCTAGGTGTACACAATCTGGTTCATTTGTACATTATGTATGTCTATTAATGTACAGATCCTCTTCCCATGTAAAATATTACAGTGTTCCGTCGACCTCCCTTGCTATATGTTCGGTCTTTTTGATACATGTATATAATATGTATTTGTATATGTATAGTCACACTAATCTTCATTTCTCAATTTCCCCCCTCCTTTCCTTTTAGATGAGCATAGTTTGTTTTCTACGCCTGTGAGTGTCTTTCTCTTTGGAAATATGTTCATCTGTGTCAGTTATTAGATAATGCCGTACGTGATAATATGGGATATAGGTCTTTTGCTTTCCGACCTACTTCATGTTTTGTGATTATCTCCAGGCTCATCTATGGTGCCTCAAAGAGCAGTGCTTCAATGTTTTCCATGGCTAATATTCCATTGTGTACATGGACCACTTCTTCTTGGTGCATTCCTCTGTTGATGGACATTTTCGTTGCTTCCAAGCGTTGCCTATGGTAAATATTGCTGGAGTGCAGGATTGCCAGCCTGCGATTTTTGATTTTCATTCTCTCAGGTGATAGACCCAGCAGTGGGTATGATTGATTGACTGGTATGGTAGCTCAACGTTTACCTTTTCAAGGCACCTCAATTGTGCTGTCATTAGTGGCTCTTACCACGTCCCCCTTAGAATCGAGGGTACGCATTTCTCCACAATCACGTCAGCATTTCTTGTTTGCAGCATTTTTGTTGATGGCCATTCTGACTGGGGTGAGCTGATAGGTTTTTGTAATTTGGGTTTACATGTCTGTAAAAATTCCTACAATTCATCATTTTTCCACGCCTTTTGCTTTTCTGTTAAAAGAAAAAAGAAAAAGAGTGTGAGTATAATATACCTCTTCAAATTTTCTTTTTGGAAGGTTGCACTCTAGAATTTTTTGGTCGATTTTCGACCTCAGTATTTTTTGGAGGGCAGGTGTCATTTACAGAACTGCAATTGGTGAACATTTAGTGACCTTTTGCAGTGGGTTTAAAGCTGCTGTTGTGGGAAACGGCCACAAGGATGCAGCATTTCTCCATTCCCAAATCGGGGTACTAGGGCAGCAGAGCCGTTCTGGAAGTCGTTTGCCTAGGTGGTCAATTTGAATGGAATGTGCCAGGAAAACCCCCCATAAGTTTATGTCTCATTACTCCTAGTTCGTTGTTTTAATTTTTTCAATTGGGGTAATGGTTAGAATGTTGCTTGTCCAAGGTGTACACACTCTGGTTCATCTACATATTCTATATACCTATTTATGTAGAGATCCTCTTCCCGTGTAAATTATTACAGAGTGTTCCGTAAACCTTCCTTGCTATATGGTCGGTCTTTTTGATATATGTATATAATATGTATTTGTATACATATGGTAACGCTAATCTTCATTTATCCATTCCCCCACCTTTCCTTTTAGATAAGCATAGTTTTTTTTTTTTAATAAGTCTGTGATGGACTTTCTCTGTGGAAATATGTTCATTTGTGTCAGTTATTAGAGAACGCCTATAAGTGATATCATGGGATATAGGACTTTTGCTTTCCGACTTACCTCATGTTCTGTGATTATCTCCAAGATCATCTATGGTGCCTCAAAGAGCAGTGTTTCATTGTTTTCCATGGCTAGTATTCATTGTGTACATGGGCCGCTTCTTCCTTTTCCTTTCATCTGTTGATGGACATTTTGGTTGCTTCACTGTCTTGTCTATTGTGAATAAGGCTGCAGTGCAGCTTTTGCAGCCCGGGTCTTCTTCATTCTGGTCTTCTCAGGTGAGAGGCCCATTGGTGCGCCTGCTGGATTGAATGGTACCTCAATTTTTCCTTTTCAACGCAGCTCCTTTCTGTTCTCATTATTAGCGTTTAACCCTTTTACATCTCACCAGCAGCTAGAGGGTACACAGTTCTCTAAAACCTCTTCAGCATTGACTGTTTGTAGACTTTTTGCCAATGGTCAGTCGACGGGTGTGAGTTGAGAACTTTTCGTAGATTAGATTGCATGAGTCTAATACTTCCTGAGGTTGAGCTTTTATCCATTTCCCTTTCTTTAAAAAGAGAGTGAGTAAAACTTACCTCTTCATACTAGCTTCGTGAACATTTTGCCTGTTTTGAATTTTTTTTATCCATTCCCTACCTCAGCACAATTTTGAGGGCAGGTGTCCTTTACAGCCCTGCGTCCTTGTGAATGAATGGTAAGTGACCATTAGCTGTGGGTTAAAAGCTGCTCTTGCGGGAATCGGCCACAAGGCGGCAGCATTTCTCCTTTACCAAATCTGGTTACTAGGGCAACAGAGCCTTACTGGAAGTGGTGTTCTAGGTTGCAAATTAGAATGGAATGTGCGAGGCAAAAGCCCTTTAAGTTTATGTCTCATTACTTCTTGTTGGTATTTTTAACTTAATTTTTATTTTTTATCACAGCAAACTTGATTACAACGTTTTGTTTGTTCTAGGTGTGCAAGATGTGGTTCTTTCACACATATACATATATCTATTCTTCTTCGGATCCTTTTCCCATGTAGGTTATGACACAGTGTTGAGTAGTCTTCTCTTGGTATTGCGTAGGTCTTTGGTGATTATGTATTTCACGTGTGTTTGTGTCTCTCTGTTAACCTCAATATGGTAATGTATCCAATCCTCACACCTTTCCATTTGGTGAACCATAAGTTTTTTTAATGAATCTATGATAGTGTTTCTCTGTGGAAATACCTTTGTCTGTATCATTTTTTAGGTAACACCTATATGTGATATGATAGGCTATGTGTCTTTCGCTTTCTCACTTACTCCGAGTTGCGTGATTACTTCTAGACTCATCTATGGTGCTGCAAATGGCATTGTTTCATTTTTTCACTAGCTCATATTCCATCTGTACAGGTAGCAGTTCTTCTTTGTCCACCCATCTGTCGGTGGACTTTTTGGTTACTTCCATATCTTGGCCATTGTAATACTGTGCAATGCAGATTTGCGTGCCTGTGTCCTTCCAATTCTGTCTTCTTAGGTTATAGGTCCAGGAATAGGTCTGCTGGATCATATGGTAGCTCAATGTTTACCTTTTAAAGGCACCTCTATTCTGATCTCTTTAGTGGCTCTTTCCAGGTTACGTCCCACTTAAAGTGGAGGGTATGTATTTCTTCCCAGCACCTTCAGCATTTATTCTTTGTAGTTTTTGCTGATGGTTATTCTGAGTGGTGTGAGCTGATACCTCTTTGTGGTTGAATTTGCATGTGTCTCATAATGCGTTGAAATTGAGCTTTAAGACTTGTCCTTTTTATTTTTCCAGCTGTGATTGGAGCTTATTTCTTCAAAGTGTTTTCTTAAAGTATGTGTCACCGTTTGAAATATTTTGGCCATGATCTCCCTCAAGACATTTTGAGGGCAGGTTTCATTTACAGCCCTGCAGTACTTGTTCATATGAAGTGACCATTAGCTCAGGCTTTAAACCTGCTTTTGCAGGTAACGGCCAGAGAGCGGCAGCCTTTCTACGTTCCCCTTGCTGCTACTAGGGAAACAGACCTACCGGTCCGTGGTGTTCTTCGGTTATAAATTAGAGTGCAATGTGCCCGGATAAACCCACAAATGTTGATGTCTCCTTGCTTTTCTTTGTTTTTAAATTTAATTTATATTTATTATTAATTAGAGTAATATTCCATTGTGTACGTGGACCACTTCTTCTTGGTGCATTCCTCGGTTGATGGACATTTTCATTGCTTCCAAGTGTTGGCTATGGTAAATATTGCTGGCGTACAGGTTTGCCAGCCTGTGACTTTTTGATTCTCATTTTCTCAGGTGATAGGCCAAGCAGTGGTTGTGATTGATTGACTGGTAGCTCAATGTTTCCCTTTTCAAAGCACCTACATTGTGTTTTCATTAGTGGCTCTTTACATGCCCCCCCTTACCACCGAGGGTACGCATTTCTCCACACTCCCTTCACCGTTTATTTTTTGCAGCACTTTTCCTAATGGCCATTGTGACTGCTGCGAGCTGATAGGTTTTTGTAATATGGGTATGCATGTCATTAAAATTTTTAAAATTCATCATATTCCTACGCCTTTTTCTTTTCTCTTAAAAGAAAAAACCGTGAGTACAATATAGCTCTTGAAATTGTCTTCTTCGAAGGTTGCCCTCTTCTGAATTTTTTGGTCGATTTTTGACCCCAGAAATTTTCTGGAGGGCAGGCGCCATTTACAGAACTGCAAGTTGGTGAAAATTTAGTGACCTTTTGCAGTGGGTTCAAAGCTGCTGTTGTGGGAAACGTCCACAAGGAGGTAGCATTTCTCCATTCCCCAATCTGGGTACTAGGGCAGCAGAGCCTTTCTGGAAGTCATTGTCCTAGGTTGTAAATTAGAATGGAATTTGCCAGGAGAAATCCCCATAAGTTTATGTCTCATTACTTCTTCTTGGTTTTTAAAATTTTTTTAATCTGGGTAAAGTTTAGAAAATTGTTTGTCCTAGGTGTACACAATCTGGTTCATTTGTACATTATGTATGTCTATTAATGTACAGATCCTCTTCCCATGTAAAATATTACAGTGTTCCGTCGACCTCCCTTGCTATATGTTCGGTCTTTTTGATACATGTATATAATATGTATTTGTATATGTATAGTCACACTAATCTTCATTTCTCAATTTCCCCCCTCCTTTCCTTTTAGATGAGCATAGTTTGTTTTCTACGCCTGTGAGTGTCTTTCTCTTTGGAAATATGTTCATCTGTGTCAGTTATTAGATAATGCCGTACGTGATAATATGGGATATAGGTCTTTTGCTTTCCGACCTACTTCATGTTTTGTGATTATCTCCAGGCTCATCTATGGTGCCTCAAAGAGCAGTGCTTCAATGTTTTCCATGGCTAATATTCCATTGTGTACATGGACCACTTCTTCTTGGTGCATTCCTCTGTTGATGGACATTTTCGTTGCTTCCAAGCGTTGCCTATGGTAAATATTGCTGGAGTGCAGGATTGCCAGCCTGCGATTTTTGATTTTCATTCTCTCAGGTGATAGACCCAGCAGTGGGTATGATTGATTGACTGGTATGGTAGCTCAACGTTTACCTTTTCAAGGCACCTCAATTGTGCTGTCATTAGTGGCTCTTACCACGTCCCCCTTAGAATCGAGGGTACGCATTTCTCCACAATCACGTCAGCATTTCTTGTTTGCAGCATTTTTGTTGATGGCCATTCTGACTGGGGTGAGCTGATAGGTTTTTGTAATTTGGGTTTACATGTCTGTAAAAATTCCTACAATTCATCATTTTTCCACGCCTTTTGCTTTTCTGTTAAAAGAAAAAAGAAAAAGAGTGTGAGTATAATATACCTCTTCAAATTTTCTTTTTGGAAGGTTGCACTCTAGAATTTTTTGGTCGATTTTCGACCTCAGTATTTTTTGGAGGGCAGGTGTCATTTACAGAACTGCAATTGGTGAACATTTAGTGACCTTTTGCAGTGGGTTTAAAGCTGCTGTTGTGGGAAACGGCCACAAGGATGCAGCATTTCTCCATTCCCAAATCGGGGTACTAGGGCAGCAGAGCCGTTCTGGAAGTCGTTTGCCTAGGTGGTCAATTTGAATGGAATGTGCCAGGAAAACCCCCCATAAGTTTATGTCTCATTACTCCTAGTTCGTTGTTTTAATTTTTTCAATTGGGGTAATGGTTAGAATGTTGCTTGTCCAAGGTGTACACACTCTGGTTCATCTACATATTCTATATACCTATTTATGTAGAGATCCTCTTCCCGTGTAAATTATTACAGAGTGTTCCGGAAACCTTCCTTGCTATATGGTCGGTCTTTTTGATATATGTATATAATATGTATTTGTATACATATGGTAACGCTAATCTTCATTTATCCATTCCCCCACCTTTCCTTTTAGATAAGCATAGTTTTTTTTTTTAATAAGTCTGTGATGGACTTTCTCTGTGGAAATATGTTCATTTGTGTCAGTTATTAGAGAACGCCTATAAGTGATATCATGGGATATAGGACTTTTGCTTTCCGACTTACCTCATGTTCTGTGATTATCTCCAAGATCATCTATGGTGCCTCAAAGAGCAGTGTTTCATTGTTTTCCATGGCTAGTATTCATTGTGTACATGGGCCGCTTCTTCCTTTTCCTTTCATCTGTTGATGGACATTTTGGTTGCTTCACTGTCTTGTCTATTGTGAATAAGGCTGCAGTGCAGCTTTTGCAGCCCGGGTCTTCTTCATTCTGGTCTTCTCAGGTGAGAGGCCCATTGGTGCGCCTGCTGGATTGAATGGTACCTCAATTTTTCCTTTTCAACGCAGCTCCTTTCTGTTCTCATTATTAGCGTTTAACCCTTTTACATCTCACCAGCAGCTAGAGGGTACACAGTTCTCTAAAACCTCTTCAGCATTGACTGTTTGTAGACTTTTTGCCAATGGTCAGTCGACGGGTGTGAGTTGAGAACTTTTCGTAGATTAGATTGCATGAGTCTAATACTTCCTGAGGTTGAGCTTTTATCCATTTCCCTTTCTTTAAAAAGAGAGTGAGTAAAACTTACCTCTTCATACTAGCTTCGTGAACATTTTGCCTGTTTTGAATTTTTTTTATCCATTCCCTACCTCAGCACAATTTTGAGGGCAGGTGTCCTTTACAGCCCTGCGTCCTTGTGAATGAATGGTAAGTGACCATTAGCTGTGGGTTAAAAGCTGCTCTTGCGGGAATCGGCCACAAGGCGGCAGCATTTCTCCTTTACCAAATCTGGTTACTAGGGCAACAGAGCCTTACTGGAAGTGGTGTTCTAGGTTGCAAATTAGAATGGAATGTGCGAGGCAAAAGCCCTTTAAGTTTATGTCTCATTACTTCTTGTTGGTATTTTTAACTTAATTTTTATTTTTTATCACAGCAAACTTGATTACAACGTTTTGTTTGTTCTAGGTGTGCAAGATGTGGTTCTTTCACACATATACATATATCTATTCTTCTTCGGATCCTTTTCCCATGTAGGTTATGACACAGTGTTGAGTAGTCTTCTCTTGGTATTGCGTAGGTCTTTGGTGATTATGTATTTCACGTGTGTTTGTGTCTCTCTGTTAACCTCAATATGGTAATGTATCCAATCCTCACACCTTTCCATTTGGTGAACCATAAGTTTTTTTAATGAATCTATGATAGTGTTTCTCTGTGGAAATACCTTTGTCTGTATCATTTTTTAGGTAACACCTATATGTGATATGATAGGCTATGTGTCTTTCGCTTTCTCACTTACTCCGAGTTGCGTGATTACTTCTAGACTCATCTATGGTGCTGCAAATGGCATTGTTTCATTTTTTCACTAGCTCATATTCCATCTGTACAGGTAGCAGTTCTTCTTTGTCCACCCATCTGTCGGTGGACTTTTTGGTTACTTCCATATCTTGGCCATTGTAATACTGTGCAATGCAGATTTGCGTGCCTGTGTCCTTCCAATTCTGTCTTCTTAGGTTATAGGTCCAGGAATAGGTCTGCTGGATCATATGGTAGCTCAATGTTTACCTTTTAAAGGCACCTCTATTCTGATCTCTTTAGTGGCTCTTTCCAGGTTACGTCCCACTTAAAGTGGAGGGTATGTATTTCTTCCCAGCACCTTCAGCATTTATTCTTTGTAGTTTTTGCTGATGGTTATTCTGAGTGGTGTGAGCTGATACCTCTTTGTGGTTGAATTTGCATGTGTCTCATAATGCGTTGAAATTGAGCTTTAAGACTTGTCCTTTTTATTTTTCCAGCTGTGATTGGAGCTTATTTCTTCAAAGTGTTTTCTTAAAGTATGTGTCACCGTTTGAAATATTTTGGCCATGATCTCCCTCAAGACATTTTGAGGGCAGGTTTCATTTACAGCCCTGCAGTACTTGTTCATATGAAGTGACCATTAGCTCAGGCTTTAAACCTGCTTTTGCAGGTAACGGCCAGAGAGCGGCAGCCTTTCTACGTTCCCCTTGCTGCTACTAGGGAAACAGACCTACCGGTCCGTGGTGTTCTTCGGTTATAAATTAGAGTGCAATGTGCCCGGATAAACCCACAAATGTTGATGTCTCCTTGCTTTTCTTTGTTTTTAAATTTAATTTATATTTATTATTAATTAGAGTAATATTCCATTGTGTACGTGGACCACTTCTTCTTGGTGCATTCCTCGGTTGATGGACATTTTCATTGCTTCCAAGTGTTGGCTATGGTAAATATTGCTGGCGTACAGGTTTGCCAGCCTGTGACTTTTTGATTCTCATTTTCTCAGGTGATAGGCCAAGCAGTGGTTGTGATTGATTGACTGGTAGCTCAATGTTTCCCTTTTCAAAGCACCTACATTGTGTTTTCATTAGTGGCTCTTTACATGCCCCCCCTTACCACCGAGGGTACGCATTTCTCCACACTCCCTTCACCGTTTATTTTTTGCAGCACTTTTCCTAATGGCCATTGTGACTGCTGCGAGCTGATAGGTTTTTGTAATATGGGTATGCATGTCATTAAAATTTTTAAAATTCATCATATTCCTACGCCTTTTTCTTTTCTCTTAAAAGAAAAAACCGTGAGTACAATATAGCTCTTGAAATTGTCTTCTTCGAAGGTTGCCCTCTTCTGAATTTTTTGGTCGATTTTTGACCCCAGAAATTTTCTGGAGGGCAGGCGCCATTTACAGAACTGCAAGTTGGTGAAAATTTAGTGACCTTTTGCAGTGGGTTCAAAGCTGCTGTTGTGGGAAACGTCCACAAGGAGGTAGCATTTCTCCATTCCCCAATCTGGGTACTAGGGCAGCAGAGCCTTTCTGGAAGTCATTGTCCTAGGTTGTAAATTAGAATGGAATTTGCCAGGAGAAATCCCCATAAGTTTATGTCTCATTACTTCTTCTTGGTTTTTAAAATTTTTTTAATCTGGGTAAAGTTTAGAAAATTGTTTGTCCTAGGTGTACACAATCTGGTTCATTTGTACATTATGTATGTCTATTAATGTACAGATCCTCTTCCCATGTAAAATATTACAGTGTTCCGTCGACCTCCCTTGCTATATGTTCGGTCTTTTTGATACATGTATATAATATGTATTTGTATATGTATAGTCACACTAATCTTCATTTCTCAATTTCCCCCCTCCTTTCCTTTTAGATGAGCATAGTTTGTTTTCTACGCCTGTGAGTGTCTTTCTCTTTGGAAATATGTTCATCTGTGTCAGTTATTAGATAATGCCGTACGTGATAATATGGGATATAGGTCTTTTGCTTTCCGACCTACTTCATGTTTTGTGATTATCTCCAGGCTCATCTATGGTGCCTCAAAGAGCAGTGCTTCAATGTTTTCCATGGCTAATATTCCATTGTGTACATGGACCACTTCTTCTTGGTGCATTCCTCTGTTGATGGACATTTTCGTTGCTTCCAAGCGTTGCCTATGGTAAATATTGCTGGAGTGCAGGATTGCCAGCCTGCGATTTTTGATTTTCATTCTCTCAGGTGATAGACCCAGCAGTGGGTATGATTGATTGACTGGTATGGTAGCTCAACGTTTACCTTTTCAAGGCACCTCAATTGTGCTGTCATTAGTGGCTCTTACCACGTCCCCCTTAGAATCGAGGGTACGCATTTCTCCACAATCACGTCAGCATTTCTTGTTTGCAGCATTTTTGTTGATGGCCATTCTGACTGGGGTGAGCTGATAGGTTTTTGTAATTTGGGTTTACATGTCTGTAAAAATTCCTACAATTCATCATTTTTCCACGCCTTTTGCTTTTCTGTTAAAAGAAAAAAGAAAAAGAGTGTGAGTATAATATACCTCTTCAAATTTTCTTTTTGGAAGGTTGCACTCTAGAATTTTTTGGTCGATTTTCGACCTCAGTATTTTTTGGAGGGCAGGTGTCATTTACAGAACTGCAATTGGTGAACATTTAGTGACCTTTTGCAGTGGGTTTAAAGCTGCTGTTGTGGGAAACGGCCACAAGGATGCAGCATTTCTCCATTCCCAAATCGGGGTACTAGGGCAGCAGAGCCGTTCTGGAAGTCATTTGCCTAGGTGGTCAATTTGAATGGAATGTGCCAGGAAAACCCCCCATAAGTTTATGTCTCATTACTCCTAGATCGTTGTTTTAATTTTTTCAATTGGGGTAATGGTTAGAATGTTGCTTGTCCAAGGTGTACACACTCTGGTTCATCTACATATTCTATATACCTATTTATGTAGAGATCCTCTTCCCGTGTAAATTATTACAGAGTGTTCCGTAAACCTTCCTTGCTATATGGTCGGTCTTTTTGATATATGTATATAATATGTATTTGTATACATATGGTAACGCTAATCTTCATTTATCCATTCCCCCACCTTTCCTTTTAGATAAGCATAGTTTTTTTTTTTAATAAGTCTGTGATGGACTTTCTCTGTGGAAATATGTTCATTTGTGTCAGTTATTAGAGAACGCCTATAAGTGATATCATGGGATATAGGACTTTTGCTTTCCGACTTACCTCATGTTCTGTGATTATCTCCAAGATCATCTATGGTGCCTCAAAGAGCAGTGTTTCATTGTTTTCCATGGCTAGTATTCATTGTGTACATGGGCCGCTTCTTCCTTTTCCTTTCATCTGTTGATGGACATTTTGGTTGCTTCACTGTCTTGTCTATTGTGAATAAGGCTGCAGTGCAGCTTTTGCAGCCCGGGTCTTCTTCATTCTGGTCTTCTCAGGTGAGAGGCCCATTGGTGCGCCTGCTGGATTGAATGGTACCTCAATTTTTCCTTTTCAACGCAGCTCCTTTCTGTTCTCATTATTAGCGTTTAACCCTTTTACATCTCACCAGCAGCTAGAGGGTACACAGTTCTCTAAAACCTCTTCAGCATTGACTGTTTGTAGACTTTTTGCCAATGGTCAGTCGACGGGTGTGAGTTGAGAACTTTTCGTAGATTAGATTGCATGAGTCTAATACTTCCTGAGGTTGAGCTTTTATCCATTTCCCTTTCTTTAAAAAGAGAGTGAGTAAAACTTACCTCTTCATACTAGCTTCGTGAACATTTTGCCTGTTTTGAATTTTTTTTATCCATTCCCTACCTCAGCACAATTTTGAGGGCAGGTGTCCTTTACAGCCCTGCGTCCTTGTGAATGAATGGTAAGTGACCATTAGCTGTGGGTTAAAAGCTGCTCTTGCGGGAATCGGCCACAAGGCGGCAGCATTTCTCCTTTACCAAATCTGGTTACTAGGGCAACAGAGCCTTACTGGAAGTGGTGTTCTAGGTTGCAAATTAGAATGGAATGTGCGAGGCAAAAGCCCTTTAAGTTTATGTCTCATTACTTCTTGTTGGTATTTTTAACTTAATTTTTATTTTTTATCACAGCAAACTTGATTACAACGTTTTGTTTGTTCTAGGTGTGCAAGATGTGGTTCTTTCACACATATACATATATCTATTCTTCTTCGGATCCTTTTCCCATGTAGGTTATGACACAGTGTTGAGTAGTCTTCTCTTGGTATTGCGTAGGTCTTTGGTGATTATGTATTTCACGTGTGTTTGTGTCTCTCTGTTAACCTCAATATGGTAATGTATCCAATCCTCACACCTTTCCATTTGGTGAACCATAAGTTTTTTTAATGAATCTATGATAGTGTTTCTCTGTGGAAATACCTTTGTCTGTATCATTTTTTAGGTAACACCTATATGTGATATGATAGGCTATGTGTCTTTCGCTTTCTCACTTACTCCGAGTTGCGTGATTACTTCTAGACTCATCTATGGTGCTGCAAATGGCATTGTTTCATTTTTTCACTAGCTCATATTCCATCTGTACAGGTAGCAGTTCTTCTTTGTCCACCCATCTGTCGGTGGACTTTTTGGTTACTTCCATATCTTGGCCATTGTAATACTGTGCAATGCAGATTTGCGTGCCTGTGTCCTTCCAATTCTGTCTTCTTAGGTTATAGGTCCAGGAATAGGTCTGCTGGATCATATGGTAGCTCAATGTTTACCTTTTAAAGGCACCTCTATTCTGATCTCTTTAGTGGCTCTTTCCAGGTTACGTCCCACTTAAAGTGGAGGGTATGTATTTCTTCCCAGCACCTTCAGCATTTATTCTTTGTAGTTTTTGCTGATGGTTATTCTGAGTGGTGTGAGCTGATACCTCTTTGTGGTTGAATTTGCATGTGTCTCATAATGCGTTGAAATTGAGCTTTAAGACTTGTCCTTTTTATTTTTCCAGCTGTGATTGGAGCTTATTTCTTCAAAGTGTTTTCTTAAAGTATGTGTCACCGTTTGAAATATTTTGGCCATGATCTCCCTCAAGACATTTTGAGGGCAGGTTTCATTTACAGCCCTGCAGTACTTGTTCATATGAAGTGACCATTAGCTCAGGCTTTAAACCTGCTTTTGCAGGTAACGGCCAGAGAGCGGCAGCCTTTCTACGTTCCCCTTGCTGCTACTAGGGAAACAGACCTACCGGTCCGTGGTGTTCTTCGGTTATAAATTAGAGTGCAATGTGCCCGGATAAACCCACAAATGTTGATGTCTCCTTGCTTTTCTTTGTTTTTAAATTTAATTTATATTTATTATTAATTAGAGTAATATTCCATTGTGTACGTGGACCACTTCTTCTTGGTGCATTCCTCGGTTGATGGACATTTTCATTGCTTCCAAGTGTTGGCTATGGTAAATATTGCTGGCGTACAGGTTTGCCAGCCTGTGACTTTTTGATTCTCATTTTCTCAGGTGATAGGCCAAGCAGTGGTTGTGATTGATTGACTGGTAGCTCAATGTTTCCCTTTTCAAAGCACCTACATTGTGTTTTCATTAGTGGCTCTTTACATGCCCCCCCTTACCACCGAGGGTACGCATTTCTCCACACTCCCTTCACCGTTTATTTTTTGCAGCACTTTTCCTAATGGCCATTGTGACTGCTGCGAGCTGATAGGTTTTTGTAATATGGGTATGCATGTCATTAAAATTTTTAAAATTCATCATATTCCTACGCCTTTTTCTTTTCTCTTAAAAGAAAAAACCGTGAGTACAATATAGCTCTTGAAATTGTCTTCTTCGAAGGTTGCCCTCTTCTGAATTTTTTGGTCGATTTTTGACCCCAGAAATTTTCTGGAGGGCAGGCGCCATTTACAGAACTGCAAGTTGGTGAAAATTTAGTGACCTTTTGCAGTGGGTTCAAAGCTGCTGTTGTGGGAAACGTCCACAAGGAGGTAGCATTTCTCCATTCCCCAATCTGGGTACTAGGGCAGCAGAGCCTTTCTGGAAGTCATTGTCCTAGGTTGTAAATTAGAATGGAATTTGCCAGGAGAAATCCCCATAAGTTTATGTCTCATTACTTCTTCTTGGTTTTTAAAATTTTTTTAATCTGGGTAAAGTTTAGAAAATTGTTTGTCCTAGGTGTACACAATCTGGTTCATTTGTACATTATGTATGTCTATTAATGTACAGATCCTCTTCCCATGTAAAATATTACAGTGTTCCGTCGACCTCCCTTGCTATATGTTTGGTCTTTTTGATACATGTATATAATATGTATTTGTATATGTATAGTCACACTAATCTTCATTTCTCAATTTCCCCCCTCCTTTCCTTTTAGATGAGCATAGTTTGTTTTCTACGCCTGTGAGTGTCTTTCTCTTTGGAAATATGTTCATCTGTGTCAGTTATTAGATAATGCCGTACGTGATAATATGGGATATAGGTCTTTTGCTTTCCGACCTACTTCATGTTTTGTGATTATCTCCAGGCTCATCTATGGTGCCTCAAAGAGCAGTGCTTCAATGTTTTCCATGGCTAATATTCCATTGTGTACATGGACCACTTCTTCTTGGTGCATTCCTCTGTTGATGGACATTTTCGTTGCTTCCAAGCGTTGCCTATGGTAAATATTGCTGGAGTGCAGGATTGCCAGCCTGCGATTTTTGATTTTCATTCTCTCAGGTGATAGACCCAGCAGTGGGTATGATTGATTGACTGGTATGGTAGCTCAACGTTTACCTTTTCAAGGCACCTCAATTGTGCTGTCATTAGTGGCTCTTACCACGTCCCCCTTAGAATCGAGGGTACGCATTTCTCCACAATCACGTCAGCATTTCTTGTTTGCAGCATTTTTGTTGATGGCCATTCTGACTGGGGTGAGCTGATAGGTTTTTGTAATTTGGGTTTACATGTCTGTAAAAATTCCTACAATTCATCATTTTTCCACGCCTTTTGCTTTTCTGTTAAAAGAAAAAAGAAAAAGAGTGTGAGTATAATATACCTCTTCAAATTTTCTTTTTGGAAGGTTGCACTCTAGAATTTTTTGGTCGATTTTCGACCTCAGTATTTTTTGGAGGGCAGGTGTCATTTACAGAACTGCAATTGGTGAACATTTAGTGACCTTTTGCAGTGGGTTTAAAGCTGCTGTTGTGGGAAACGGCCACAAGGATGCAGCATTTCTCCATTCCCAAATCGGGGTACTAGGGCAGCAGAGCCGTTCTGGAAGTCGTTTGCCTAGGTGGTCAATTTGAATGGAATGTGCCAGGAAAACCCCCCATAAGTTTATGTCTCATTACTCCTAGTTCGTTGTTTTAATTTTTTCAATTGGGGTAATGGTTAGAATGTTGCTTGTCCAAGGTGTACACACTCTGGTTCATCTACATATTCTATATACCTATTTATGTAGAGATCCTCTTCCCGTGTAAATTATTACAGAGTGTTCCGTAAACCTTCCTTGCTATATGGTCGGTCTTTTTGATATATGTATATAATATGTATTTGTATACATATGGTAACGCTAATCTTCATTTATCCATTCCCCCACCTTTCCTTTTAGATAAGCATAGTTTTTTTTTTTAATAAGTCTGTGATGGACTTTCTCTGTGGAAATATGTTCATTTGTGTCAGTTATTAGAGAACGCCTATAAGTGATATCATGGGATATAGGACTTTTGCTTTCCGACTTACCTCATGTTCTGTGATTATCTCCAAGATCATCTATGGTGCCTCAAAGAGCAGTGTTTCATTGTTTTCCATGGCTAGTATTCATTGTGTACATGGGCCGCTTCTTCCTTTTCCTTTCATCTGTTGATGGACATTTTGGTTGCTTCACTGTCTTGTCTATTGTGAATAAGGCTGCAGTGCAGCTTTTGCAGCCCGGGTCTTCTTCATTCTGGTCTTCTCAGGTGAGAGGCCCATTGGTGCGCCTGCTGGATTGAATGGTACCTCAATTTTTCCTTTTCAACGCAGCTCCTTTCTGTTCTCATTATTAGCGTTTAACCCTTTTACATCTCACCAGCAGCTAGAGGGTACACAGTTCTCTAAAACCTCTTCAGCATTGACTGTTTGTAGACTTTTTGCCAATGGTCAGTCGACGGGTGTGAGTTGAGAACTTTTCGTAGATTAGATTGCATGAGTCTAATACTTCCTGAGGTTGAGCTTTTATCCATTTCCCTTTCTTTAAAAAGAGAGTGAGTAAAACTTACCTCTTCATACTAGCTTCGTGAACATTTTGCCTGTTTTGAATTTTTTTTATCCATTCCCTACCTCAGCACAATTTTGAGGGCAGGTGTCCTTTACAGCCCTGCGTCCTTGTGAATGAATGGTAAGTGACCATTAGCTGTGGGTTAAAAGCTGCTCTTGCGGGAATCGGCCACAAGGCGGCAGCATTTCTCCTTTACCAAATCTGGTTACTAGGGCAACAGAGCCTTACTGGAAGTGGTGTTCTAGGTTGCAAATTAGAATGGAATGTGCGAGGCAAAAGCCCTTTAAGTTTATGTCTCATTACTTCTTGTTGGTATTTTTAACTTAATTTTTATTTTTTATCACAGCAAACTTGATTACAACGTTTTGTTTGTTCTAGGTGTGCAAGATGTGGTTCTTTCACACATATACATATATCTATTCTTCTTCGGATCCTTTTCCCATGTAGGTTATGACACAGTGTTGAGTAGTCTTCTCTTGGTATTGCGTAGGTCTTTGGTGATTATGTATTTCACGTGTGTTTGTGTCTCTCTGTTAACCTCAATATGGTAATGTATCCAATCCTCACACCTTTCCATTTGGTGAACCATAAGTTTTTTTAATGAATCTATGATAGTGTTTCTCTGTGGAAATACCTTTGTCTGTATCATTTTTTAGGTAACACCTATATGTGATATGATAGGCTATGTGTCTTTCGCTTTCTCACTTACTCCGAGTTGCGTGATTACTTCTAGACTCATCTATGGTGCTGCAAATGGCATTGTTTCATTTTTTCACTAGCTCATATTCCATCTGTACAGGTAGCAGTTCTTCTTTGTCCACCCATCTGTCGGTGGACTTTTTGGTTACTTCCATATCTTGGCCATTGTAATACTGTGCAATGCAGATTTGCGTGCCTGTGTCCTTCCAATTCTGTCTTCTTAGGTTATAGGTCCAGGAATAGGTCTGCTGGATCATATGGTAGCTCAATGTTTACCTTTTAAAGGCACCTCTATTCTGATCTCTTTAGTGGCTCTTTCCAGGTTACGTCCCACTTAAAGTGGAGGGTATGTATTTCTTCCCAGCACCTTCAGCATTTATTCTTTGTAGTTTTTGCTGATGGTTATTCTGAGTGGTGTGAGCTGATACCTCTTTGTGGTTGAATTTGCATGTGTCTCATAATGCGTTGAAATTGAGCTTTAAGACTTGTCCTTTTTATTTTTCCAGCTGTGATTGGAGCTTATTTCTTCAAAGTGTTTTCTTAAAGTATGTGTCACCGTTTGAAATATTTTGGCCATGATCTCCCTCAAGACATTTTGAGGGCAGGTTTCATTTACAGCCCTGCAGTACTTGTTCATATGAAGTGACCATTAGCTCAGGCTTTAAACCTGCTTTTGCAGGTAACGGCCAGAGAGCGGCAGCCTTTCTACGTTCCCCTTGCTGCTACTAGGGAAACAGACCTACCGGTCCGTGGTGTTCTTCGGTTATAAATTAGAGTGCAATGTGCCCGGATAAACCCACAAATGTTGATGTCTCCTTGCTTTTCTTTGTTTTTAAATTTAATTTATATTTATTATTAATTAGAGTAATATTCCATTGTGTACGTGGACCACTTCTTCTTGGTGCATTCCTCGGTTGATGGACATTTTCATTGCTTCCAAGTGTTGGCTATGGTAAATATTGCTGGCGTACAGGTTTGCCAGCCTGTGACTTTTTGATTCTCATTTTCTCAGGTGATAGGCCAAGCAGTGGTTGTGATTGATTGACTGGTAGCTCAATGTTTCCCTTTTCAAAGCACCTACATTGTGTTTTCATTAGTGGCTCTTTACATGCCCCCCCTTACCACCGAGGGTACGCATTTCTCCACACTCCCTTCACCGTTTATTTTTTGCAGCACTTTTCCTAATGGCCATTGTGACTGCTGCGAGCTGATAGGTTTTTGTAATATGGGTATGCATGTCATTAAAATTTTTAAAATTCATCATATTCCTACGCCTTTTTCTTTTCTCTTAAAAGAAAAAACCGTGAGTACAATATAGCTCTTGAAATTGTCTTCTTCGAAGGTTGCCCTCTTCTGAATTTTTTGGTCGATTTTTGACCCCAGAAATTTTCTGGAGGGCAGGCGCCATTTACAGAACTGCAAGTTGGTGAAAATTTAGTGACCTTTTGCAGTGGGTTCAAAGCTGCTGTTGTGGGAAACGTCCACAAGGAGGTAGCATTTCTCCATTCCCCAATCTGGGTACTAGGGCAGCAGAGCCTTTCTGGAAGTCATTGTCCTAGGTTGTAAATTAGAATGGAATTTGCCAGGAGAAATCCCCATAAGTTTATGTCTCATTACTTCTTCTTGGTTTTTAAAATTTTTTTAATCTGGGTAAAGTTTAGAAAATTGTTTGTCCTAGGTGTACACAATCTGGTTCATTTGTACATTATGTATGTCTATTAATGTACAGATCCTCTTCCCATGTAAAATATTACAGTGTTCCGTCGACCTCCCTTGCTATATGTTCGGTCTTTTTGATACATGTATATAATATGTATTTGTATATGTATAGTCACACTAATCTTCATTTCTCAATTTCCCCCCTCCTTTCCTTTTAGATGAGCATAGTTTGTTTTCTACGCCTGTGAGTGTCTTTCTCTTTGGAAATATGTTCATCTGTGTCAGTTATTAGATAATGCCGTACGTGATAATATGGGATATAGGTCTTTTGCTTTCCGACCTACTTCATGTTTTGTGATTATCTCCAGGCTCATCTATGGTGCCTCAAAGAGCAGTGCTTCAATGTTTTCCATGGCTAATATTCCATTGTGTACATGGACCACTTCTTCTTGGTGCATTCCTCTGTTGATGGACATTTTCGTTGCTTCCAAGCGTTGCCTATGGTAAATATTGCTGGAGTGCAGGATTGCCAGCCTGCGATTTTTGATTTTCATTCTCTCAGGTGATAGACCCAGCAGTGGGTATGATTGATTGACTGGTATGGTAGCTCAACGTTTACCTTTTCAAGGCACCTCAATTGTGCTGTCATTAGTGGCTCTTACCACGTCCCCCTTAGAATCGAGGGTACGCATTTCTCCACAATCACGTCAGCATTTCTTGTTTGCAGCATTTTTGTTGATGGCCATTCTGACTGGGGTGAGCTGATAGGTTTTTGTAATTTGGGTTTACATGTCTGTAAAAATTCCTACAATTCATCATTTTTCCACGCCTTTTGCTTTTCTGTTAAAAGAAAAAAGAAAAAGAGTGTGAGTATAATATACCTCTTCAAATTTTCTTTTTGGAAGGTTGCACTCTAGAATTTTTTGGTCGATTTTCGACCTCAGTATTTTTTGGAGGGCAGGTGTCATTTACAGAACTGCAATTGGTGAACATTTAGTGACCTTTTGCAGTGGGTTTAAAGCTGCTGTTGTGGGAAACGGCCACAAGGATGCAGCATTTCTCCATTCCCAAATCGGGGTACTAGGGCAGCAGAGCCGTTCTGGAAGTCGTTTGCCTAGGTGGTCAATTTGAATGGAATGTGCCAGGAAAACCCCCCATAAGTTTATGTCTCATTACTCCTAGTTCGTTGTTTTAATTTTTTCAATTGGGGTAATGGTTAGAATGTTGCTTGTCCAAGGTGTACACACTCTGGTTCATCTACATATTCTATATACCTATTTATGTAGAGATCCTCTTCCCGTGTAAATTATTACAGAGTGTTCCGTAAACCTTCCTTGCTATATGGTCGGTCTTTTTGATATATGTATATAATATGTATTTGTATACATATGGTAACGCTAATCTTCATTTATCCATTCCCCCACCTTTCCTTTTAGATAAGCATAGTTTTTTTTTTTTTAATAAGTCTGTGATGGACTTTCTCTGTGGAAATATGTTCATTTGTGTCAGTTATTAGAGAACGCCTATAAGTGATATCATGGGATATAGGACTTTTGCTTTCCGACTTACCTCATGTTCTGTGATTATCTCCAAGATCATCTATGGTGCCTCAAAGAGCAGTGTTTCATTGTTTTCCATGGCTAGTATTCATTGTGTACATGGGCCGCTTCTTCCTTTTCCTTTCATCTGTTGATGGACATTTTGGTTGCTTCACTGTCTTGTCTATTGTGAATAAGGCTGCAGTGCAGCTTTTGCAGCCCGGGTCTTCTTCATTCTGGTCTTCTCAGGTGAGAGGCCCATTGGTGCGCCTGCTGGATTGAATGGTACCTCAATTTTTCCTTTTCAACGCAGCTCCTTTCTGTTCTCATTATTAGCGTTTAACCCTTTTACATCTCACCAGCAGCTAGAGGGTACACAGTTCTCTAAAACCTCTTCAGCATTGACTGTTTGTAGACTTTTTGCCAATGGTCAGTCGACGGGTGTGAGTTGAGAACTTTTCGTAGATTAGATTGCATGAGTCTAATACTTCCTGAGGTTGAGCTTTTATCCATTTCCCTTTCTTTAAAAAGAGAGTGAGTAAAACTTACCTCTTCATACTAGCTTCGTGAACATTTTGCCTGTTTTGAATTTTTTTTATCCATTCCCTACCTCAGCACAATTTTGAGGGCAGGTGTCCTTTACAGCCCTGCGTCCTTGTGAATGAATGGTAAGTGACCATTAGCTGTGGGTTAAAAGCTGCTCTTGCGGGAATCGGCCACAAGGCGGCAGCATTTCTCCTTTACCAAATCTGGTTACTAGGGCAACAGAGCCTTACTGGAAGTGGTGTTCTAGGTTGCAAATTAGAATGGAATGTGCGAGGCAAAAGCCCTTTAAGTTTATGTCTCATTACTTCTTGTTGGTATTTTTAACTTAATTTTTATTTTTTATCACAGCAAACTTGATTACAACGTTTTGTTTGTTCTAGGTGTGCAAGATGTGGTTCTTTCACACATATACATATATCTATTCTTCTTCGGATCCTTTTCCCATGTAGGTTATGACACAGTGTTGAGTAGTCTTCTCTTGGTATTGCGTAGGTCTTTGGTGATTATGTATTTCACGTGTGTTTGTGTCTCTCTGTTAACCTCAATATGGTAATGTATCCAATCCTCACACCTTTCCATTTGGTGAACCATAAGTTTTTTTAATGAATCTATGATAGTGTTTCTCTGTGGAAATACCTTTGTCTGTATCATTTTTTAGGTAACACCTATATGTGATATGATAGGCTATGTGTCTTTCGCTTTCTCACTTACTCCGAGTTGCGTGATTACTTCTAGACTCATCTATGGTGCTGCAAATGGCATTGTTTCATTTTTTCACTAGCTCATATTCCATCTGTACAGGTAGCAGTTCTTCTTTGTCCACCCATCTGTCGGTGGACTTTTTGGTTACTTCCATATCTTGGCCATTGTAATACTGTGCAATGCAGATTTGCGTGCCTGTGTCCTTCCAATTCTGTCTTCTTAGGTTATAGGTCCAGGAATAGGTCTGCTGGATCATATGGTAGCTCAATGTTTACCTTTTAAAGGCACCTCTATTCTGATCTCTTTAGTGGCTCTTTCCAGGTTACGTCCCACTTAAAGTGGAGGGTATGTATTTCTTCCCAGCACCTTCAGCATTTATTCTTTGTAGTTTTTGCTGATGGTTATTCTGAGTGGTGTGAGCTGATACCTCTTTGTGGTTGAATTTGCATGTGTCTCATAATGCGTTGAAATTGAGCTTTAAGACTTGTCCTTTTTATTTTTCCAGCTGTGATTGGAGCTTATTTCTTCAAAGTGTTTTCTTAAAGTATGTGTCACCGTTTGAAATATTTTGGCCATGATCTCCCTCAAGACATTTTGAGGGCAGGTTTCATTTACAGCCCTGCAGTACTTGTTCATATGAAGTGACCATTAGCTCAGGCTTTAAACCTGCTTTTGCAGGTAACGGCCAGAGAGCGGCAGCCTTTCTACGTTCCCCTTGCTGCTACTAGGGAAACAGACCTACCGGTCCGTGGTGTTCTTCGGTTATAAATTAGAGTGCAATGTGCCCGGATAAACCCACAAATGTTGATGTCTCCTTGCTTTTCTTTGTTTTTAAATTTAATTTATATTTATTATTAATTAGAGTAATATTCCATTGTGTACGTGGACCACTTCTTCTTGGTGCATTCCTCGGTTGATGGACATTTTCATTGCTTCCAAGTGTTGGCTATGGTAAATATTGCTGGCGTACAGGTTTGCCAGCCTGTGACTTTTTGATTCTCATTTTCTCAGGTGATAGGCCAAGCAGTGGTTGTGATTGATTGACTGGTAGCTCAATGTTTCCCTTTTCAAAGCACCTACATTGTGTTTTCATTAGTGGCTCTTTACATGCCCCCCCTTACCACCGAGGGTACGCATTTCTCCACACTCCCTTCACCGTTTATTTTTTGCAGCACTTTTCCTAATGGCCATTGTGACTGCTGCGAGCTGATAGGTTTTTGTAATATGGGTATGCATGTCATTAAAATTTTTAAAATTCATCATATTCCTACGCCTTTTTCTTTTCTCTTAAAAGAAAAAACCGTGAGTACAATATAGCTCTTGAAATTGTCTTCTTCGAAGGTTGCCCTCTTCTGAATTTTTTGGTCGATTTTTGACCCCAGAAATTTTCTGGAGGGCAGGCGCCATTTACAGAACTGCAAGTTGGTGAAAATTTAGTGACCTTTTGCAGTGGGTTCAAAGCTGCTGTTGTGGGAAACGTCCACAAGGAGGTAGCATTTCTCCATTCCCCAATCTGGGTACTAGGGCAGCAGAGCCTTTCTGGAAGTCATTGTCCTAGGTTGTAAATTAGAATGGAATTTGCCAGGAGAAATCCCCATAAGTTTATGTCTCATTACTTCTTCTTGGTTTTTAAAATTTTTTTAATCTGGGTAAAGTTTAGAAAATTGTTTGTCCTAGGTGTACACAATCTGGTTCATTTGTACATTATGTATGTCTATTAATGTACAGATCCTCTTCCCATGTAAAATATTACAGTGTTCCGTCGACCTCCCTTGCTATATGTTCGGTCTTTTTGATACATGTATATAATATGTATTTGTATATGTATAGTCACACTAATCTTCATTTCTCAATTTCCCCCCTCCTTTCCTTTTAGATGAGCATAGTTTGTTTTCTACGCCTGTGAGTGTCTTTCTCTTTGGAAATATGTTCATCTGTGTCAGTTATTAGATAATGCCGTACGTGATAATATGGGATATAGGTCTTTTGCTTTCCGACCTACTTCATGTTTTGTGATTATCTCCAGGCTCATCTATGGTGCCTCAAAGAGCAGTGCTTCAATGTTTTCCATGGCTAATATTCCATTGTGTACATGGACCACTTCTTCTTGGTGCATTCCTCTGTTGATGGACATTTTCGTTGCTTCCAAGCGTTGCCTATGGTAAATATTGCTGGAGTGCAGGATTGCCAGCCTGCGATTTTTGATTTTCATTCTCTCAGGTGATAGACCCAGCAGTGGGTATGATTGATTGACTGGTATGGTAGCTCAACGTTTACCTTTTCAAGGCACCTCAATTGTGCTGTCATTAGTGGCTCTTACCACGTCCCCCTTAGAATCGAGGGTACGCATTTCTCCACAATCACGTCAGCATTTCTTGTTTGCAGCATTTTTGTTGATGGCCATTCTGACTGGGGTGAGCTGATAGGTTTTTGTAATTTGGGTTTACATGTCTGTAAAAATTCCTACAATTCATCATTTTTCCACGCCTTTTGCTTTTCTGTTAAAAGAAAAAAGAAAAAGAGTGTGAGTATAATATACCTCTTCAAATTTTCTTTTTGGAAGGTTGCACTCTAGAATTTTTTGGTCGATTTTCGACCTCAGTATTTTTTGGAGGGCAGGTGTCATTTACAGAACTGCAATTGGTGAACATTTAGTGACCTTTTGCAGTGGGTTTAAAGCTGCTGTTGTGGGAAACGGCCACAAGGATGCAGCATTTCTCCATTCCCAAATCGGGGTACTAGGGCAGCAGAGCCGTTCTGGAAGTCGTTTGCCTAGGTGGTCAATTTGAATGGAATGTGCCAGGAAAACCCCCCATAAGTTTATGTCTCATTACTCCTAGTTCGTTGTTTTAATTTTTTCAATTGGGGTAATGGTTAGAATGTTGCTTGTCCAAGGTGTACACACTCTGGTTCATCTACATATTCTATATACCTATTTATGTAGAGATCCTCTTCCCGTGTAAATTATTACAGAGTGTTCCGTAAACCTTCCTTGCTATATGGTCGGTCTTTTTGATATATGTATATAATATGTATTTGTATACATATGGTAACGCTAATCTTCATTTATCCATTCCCCCACCTTTCCTTTTAGATAAGCATAGTTTTTTTTTTTTAATAAGTCTGTGATGGACTTTCTCTGTGGAAATATGTTCATTTGTGTCAGTTATTAGAGAACGCCTATAAGTGATATCATGGGATATAGGACTTTTGCTTTCCGACTTACCTCATGTTCTGTGATTATCTCCAAGATCATCTATGGTGCCTCAAAGAGCAGTGTTTCATTGTTTTCCATGGCTAGTATTCATTGTGTACATGGGCCGCTTCTTCCTTTTCCTTTCATCTGTTGATGGACATTTTGGTTGCTTCACTGTCTTGTCTATTGTGAATAAGGCTGCAGTGCAGCTTTTGCAGCCCGGGTCTTCTTCATTCTGGTCTTCTCAGGTGAGAGGCCCATTGGTGCGCCTGCTGGATTGAATGGTACCTCAATTTTTCCTTTTCAACGCAGCTCCTTTCTGTTCTCATTATTAGCGTTTAACCCTTTTACATCTCACCAGCAGCTAGAGGGTACACAGTTCTCTAAAACCTCTTCAGCATTGACTGTTTGTAGACTTTTTGCCAATGGTCAGTCGACGGGTGTGAGTTGAGAACTTTTCGTAGATTAGATTGCATGAGTCTAATACTTCCTGAGGTTGAGCTTTTATCCATTTCCCTTTCTTTAAAAAGAGAGTGAGTAAAACTTACCTCTTCATACTAGCTTCGTGAACATTTTGCCTGTTTTGAATTTTTTTTATCCATTCCCTACCTCAGCACAATTTTGAGGGCAGGTGTCCTTTACAGCCCTGCGTCCTTGTGAATGAATGGTAAGTGACCATTAGCTGTGGGTTAAAAGCTGCTCTTGCGGGAATCGGCCACAAGGCGGCAGCATTTCTCCTTTACCAAATCTGGTTACTAGGGCAACAGAGCCTTACTGGAAGTGGTGTTCTAGGTTGCAAATTAGAATGGAATGTGCGAGGCAAAAGCCCTTTAAGTTTATGTCTCATTACTTCTTGTTGGTATTTTTAACTTAATTTTTATTTTTTATCACAGCAAACTTGATTACAACGTTTTGTTTGTTCTAGGTGTGCAAGATGTGGTTCTTTCACACATATACATATATCTATTCTTCTTCGGATCCTTTTCCCATGTAGGTTATGACACAGTGTTGAGTAGTCTTCTCTTGGTATTGCGTAGGTCTTTGGTGATTATGTATTTCACGTGTGTTTGTGTCTCTCTGTTAACCTCAATATGGTAATGTATCCAATCCTCACACCTTTCCATTTGGTGAACCATAAGTTTTTTTAATGAATCTATGATAGTGTTTCTCTGTGGAAATACCTTTGTCTGTATCATTTTTTAGGTAACACCTATATGTGATATGATAGGCTATGTGTCTTTCGCTTTCTCACTTACTCCGAGTTGCGTGATTACTTCTAGACTCATCTATGGTGCTGCAAATGGCATTGTTTCATTTTTTCACTAGCTCATATTCCATCTGTACAGGTAGCAGTTCTTCTTTGTCCACCCATCTGTCGGTGGACTTTTTGGTTACTTCCATATCTTGGCCATTGTAATACTGTGCAATGCAGATTTGTGTGCCTGTGTCCTTCCAATTCTGTCTTCTTAGGTTATAGGTCCAGGAATAGGTCTGCTGGATCATATGGTAGCTCAATGTTTACCTTTTAAAGGCACCTCTATTCTGATCTCTTTAGTGGCTCTTTCCAGGTTACGTCCCACTTAAAGTGGAGGGTATGTATTTCTTCCCAGCACCTTCAGCATTTATTCTTTGTAGTTTTTGCTGATGGTTATTCTGAGTGGTGTGAGCTGATACCTCTTTGTGGTTGAATTTGCATGTGTCTCATAATGCGTTGAAATTGAGCTTTAAGACTTGTCCTTTTTATTTTTCCAGCTGTGATTGGAGCTTATTTCTTCAAAGTGTTTTCTTAAAGTATGTGTCACCGTTTGAAATATTTTGGCCATGATCTCCCTCAAGACATTTTGAGGGCAGGTTTCATTTACAGCCCTGCAGTACTTGTTCATATGAAGTGACCATTAGCTCAGGCTTTAAACCTGCTTTTGCAGGTAACGGCCAGAGAGCGGCAGCCTTTCTACGTTCCCCTTGCTGCTACTAGGGAAACAGACCTACCGGTCCGTGGTGTTCTTCGGTTATAAATTAGAGTGCAATGTGCCCGGATAAACCCACAAATGTTGATGTCTCCTTGCTTTTCTTTGTTTTTAAATTTAATTTATATTTATTATTAATTAGAGTAATATTCCATTGTGTACGTGGACCACTTCTTCTTGGTGCATTCCTCGGTTGATGGACATTTTCATTGCTTCCAAGTGTTGGCTATGGTAAATATTGCTGGCGTACAGGTTTGCCAGCCTGTGACTTTTTGATTCTCATTTTCTCAGGTGATAGGCCAAGCAGTGGTTGTGATTGATTGACTGGTAGCTCAATGTTTCCCTTTTCAAAGCACCTACATTGTGTTTTCATTAGTGGCTCTTTACATGCCCCCCCTTACCACCGAGGGTACGCATTTCTCCACACTCCCTTCACCGTTTATTTTTTGCAGCACTTTTCCTAATGGCCATTGTGACTGCTGCGAGCTGATAGGTTTTTGTAATATGGGTATGCATGTCATTAAAATTTTTAAAATTCATCATATTCCTACGCCTTTTTCTTTTCTCTTAAAAGAAAAAACCGTGAGTACAATATAGCTCTTGAAATTGTCTTCTTCGAAGGTTGCCCTCTTCTGAATTTTTTGGTCGATTTTTGACCCCAGAAATTTTCTGGAGGGCAGGCGCCATTTACAGAACTGCAAGTTGGTGAAAATTTAGTGACCTTTTGCAGTGGGTTCAAAGCTGCTGTTGTGGGAAACGTCCACAAGGAGGTAGCATTTCTCCATTCCCCAATCTGGGTACTAGGGCAGCAGAGCCTTTCTGGAAGTCATTGTCCTAGGTTGTAAATTAGAATGGAATTTGCCAGGAGAAATCCCCATAAGTTTATGTCTCATTACTTCTTCTTGGTTTTTAAAATTTTTTTAATCTGGGTAAAGTTTAGAAAATTGTTTGTCCTAGGTGTACACAATCTGGTTCATTTGTACATTATGTATGTCTATTAATGTACAGATCCTCTTCCCATGTAAAATATTACAGTGTTCCGTCGACCTCCCTTGCTATATGTTCGGTCTTTTTGATACATGTATATAATATGTATTTGTATATGTATAGTCACACTAATCTTCATTTCTCAATTTCCCCCCTCCTTTCCTTTTAGATGAGCATAGTTTGTTTTCTACGCCTGTGAGTGTCTTTCTCTTTGGAAATATGTTCATCTGTGTCAGTTATTAGATAATGCCGTACGTGATAATATGGGATATAGGTCTTTTGCTTTCCGACCTACTTCATGTTTTGTGATTATCTCCAGGCTCATCTATGGTGCCTCAAAGAGCAGTGCTTCAATGTTTTCCATGGCTAATATTCCATTGTGTACATGGACCACTTCTTCTTGGTGCATTCCTCTGTTGATGGACATTTTCGTTGCTTCCAAGCGTTGCCTATGGTAAATATTGCTGGAGTGCAGGATTGCCAGCCTGCGATTTTTGATTTTCATTCTCTCAGGTGATAGACCCAGCAGTGGGTATGATTGATTGACTGGTATGGTAGCTCAACGTTTACCTTTTCAAGGCACCTCAATTGTGCTGTCATTAGTGGCTCTTACCACGTCCCCCTTAGAATCGAGGGTACGCATTTCTCCACAATCACGTCAGCATTTCTTGTTTGCAGCATTTTTGTTGATGGCCATTCTGACTGGGGTGAGCTGATAGGTTTTTGTAATTTGGGTTTACATGTCTGTAAAAATTCCTACAATTCATCATTTTTCCACGCCTTTTGCTTTTCTGTTAAAAGAAAAAAGAAAAAGAGTGTGAGTATAATATACCTCTTCAAATTTTCTTTTTGGAAGGTTGCACTCTAGAATTTTTTGGTCGATTTTCGACCTCAGTATTTTTTGGAGGGCAGGTGTCATTTACAGAACTGCAATTGGTGAACATTTAGTGACCTTTTGCAGTGGGTTTAAAGCTGCTGTTGTGGGAAACGGCCACAAGGATGCAGCATTTCTCCATTCCCAAATCGGGGTACTAGGGCAGCAGAGCCGTTCTGGAAGTCGTTTGCCTAGGTGGTCAATTTGAATGGAATGTGCCAGGAAAACCCCCCATAAGTTTATGTCTCATTACTCCTAGTTCGTTGTTTTAATTTTTTCAATTGGGGTAATGGTTAGAATGTTGCTTGTCCAAGGTGTACACACTCTGGTTCATCTACATATTCTATATACCTATTTATGTAGAGATCCTCTTCCCGTGTAAATTATTACAGAGTGTTCCGGAAACCTTCCTTGCTATATGGTCGGTCTTTTTGATATATGTATATAATATGTATTTGTATACATATGGTAACGCTAATCTTCATTTATCCATTCCCCCACCTTTCCTTTTAGATAAGCATAGTTTTTTTTTTTAATAAGTCTGTGATGGACTTTCTCTGTGGAAATATGTTCATTTGTGTCAGTTATTAGAGAACGCCTATAAGTGATATCATGGGATATAGGACTTTTGCTTTCCGACTTACCTCATGTTCTGTGATTATCTCCAAGATCATCTATGGTGCCTCAAAGAGCAGTGTTTCATTGTTTTCCATGGCTAGTATTCATTGTGTACATGGGCCGCTTCTTCCTTTTCCTTTCATCTGTTGATGGACATTTTGGTTGCTTCACTGTCTTGTCTATTGTGAATAAGGCTGCAGTGCAGCTTTTGCAGCCCGGGTCTTCTTCATTCTGGTCTTCTCAGGTGAGAGGCCCATTGGTGCGCCTGCTGGATTGAATGGTACCTCAATTTTTCCTTTTCAACGCAGCTCCTTTCTGTTCTCATTATTAGCGTTTAACCCTTTTACATCTCACCAGCAGCTAGAGGGTACACAGTTCTCTAAAACCTCTTCAGCATTGACTGTTTGTAGACTTTTTGCCAATGGTCAGTCGACGGGTGTGAGTTGAGAACTTTTCGTAGATTAGATTGCATGAGTCTAATACTTCCTGAGGTTGAGCTTTTATCCATTTCCCTTTCTTTAAAAAGAGAGTGAGTAAAACTTACCTCTTCATACTAGCTTCGTGAACATTTTGCCTGTTTTGAATTTTTTTTATCCATTCCCTACCTCAGCACAATTTTGAGGGCAGGTGTCCTTTACAGCCCTGCGTCCTTGTGAATGAATGGTAAGTGACCATTAGCTGTGGGTTAAAAGCTGCTCTTGCGGGAATCGGCCACAAGGCGGCAGCATTTCTCCTTTACCAAATCTGGTTACTAGGGCAACAGAGCCTTACTGGAAGTGGTGTTCTAGGTTGCAAATTAGAATGGAATGTGCGAGGCAAAAGCCCTTTAAGTTTATGTCTCATTACTTCTTGTTGGTATTTTTAACTTAATTTTTATTTTTTATCACAGCAAACTTGATTACAACGTTTTGTTTGTTCTAGGTGTGCAAGATGTGGTTCTTTCACACATATACATATATCTATTCTTCTTCGGATCCTTTTCCCATGTAGGTTATGACACAGTGTTGAGTAGTCTTCTCTTGGTATTGCGTAGGTCTTTGGTGATTATGTATTTCACGTGTGTTTGTGTCTCTCTGTTAACCTCAATATGGTAATGTATCCAATCCTCACACCTTTCCATTTGGTGAACCATAAGTTTTTTTAATGAATCTATGATAGTGTTTCTCTGTGGAAATACCTTTGTCTGTATCATTTTTTAGGTAACACCTATATGTGATATGATAGGCTATGTGTCTTTCGCTTTCTCACTTACTCCGAGTTGCGTGATTACTTCTAGACTCATCTATGGTGCTGCAAATGGCATTGTTTCATTTTTTCACTAGCTCATATTCCATCTGTACAGGTAGCAGTTCTTCTTTGTCCACCCATCTGTCGGTGGACTTTTTGGTTACTTCCATATCTTGGCCATTGTAATACTGTGCAATGCAGATTTGCGTGCCTGTGTCCTTCCAATTCTGTCTTCTTAGGTTATAGGTCCAGGAATAGGTCTGCTGGATCATATGGTAGCTCAATGTTTACCTTTTAAAGGCACCTCTATTCTGATCTCTTTAGTGGCTCTTTCCAGGTTACGTCCCACTTAAAGTGGAGGGTATGTATTTCTTCCCAGCACCTTCAGCATTTATTCTTTGTAGTTTTTGCTGATGGTTATTCTGAGTGGTGTGAGCTGATACCTCTTTGTGGTTGAATTTGCATGTGTCTCATAATGCGTTGAAATTGAGCTTTAAGACTTGTCCTTTTTATTTTTCCAGCTGTGATTGGAGCTTATTTCTTCAAAGTGTTTTCTTAAAGTATGTGTCACCGTTTGAAATATTTTGGCCATGATCTCCCTCAAGACATTTTGAGGGCAGGTTTCATTTACAGCCCTGCAGTACTTGTTCATATGAAGTGACCATTAGCTCAGGCTTTAAACCTGCTTTTGCAGGTAACGGCCAGAGAGCGGCAGCCTTTCTACGTTCCCCTTGCTGCTACTAGGGAAACAGACCTACCGGTCCGTGGTGTTCTTCGGTTATAAATTAGAGTGCAATGTGCCCGGATAAACCCACAAATGTTGATGTCTCCTTGCTTTTCTTTGTTTTTAAATTTAATTTATATTTATTATTAATTAGAGTAATATTCCATTGTGTACGTGGACCACTTCTTCTTGGTGCATTCCTCGGTTGATGGACATTTTCATTGCTTCCAAGTGTTGGCTATGGTAAATATTGCTGGCGTACAGGTTTGCCAGCCTGTGACTTTTTGATTCTCATTTTCTCAGGTGATAGGCCAAGCAGTGGTTGTGATTGATTGACTGGTAGCTCAATGTTTCCCTTTTCAAAGCACCTACATTGTGTTTTCATTAGTGGCTCTTTACATGCCCCCCCTTACCACCGAGGGTACGCATTTCTCCACACTCCCTTCACCGTTTATTTTTTGCAGCACTTTTCCTAATGGCCATTGTGACTGCTGCGAGCTGATAGGTTTTTGTAATATGGGTATGCATGTCATTAAAATTTTTAAAATTCATCATATTCCTACGCCTTTTTCTTTTCTCTTAAAAGAAAAAACCGTGAGTACAATATAGCTCTTGAAATTGTCTTCTTCGAAGGTTGCCCTCTTCTGAATTTTTTGGTCGATTTTTGACCCCAGAAATTTTCTGGAGGGCAGGCGCCATTTACAGAACTGCAAGTTGGTGAAAATTTAGTGACCTTTTGCAGTGGGTTCAAAGCTGCTGTTGTGGGAAACGTCCACAAGGAGGTAGCATTTCTCCATTCCCCAATCTGGGTACTAGGGCAGCAGAGCCTTTCTGGAAGTCATTGTCCTAGGTTGTAAATTAGAATGGAATTTGCCAGGAGAAATCCCCATAAGTTTATGTCTCATTACTTCTTCTTGGTTTTTAAAATTTTTTTAATCTGGGTAAAGTTTAGAAAATTGTTTGTCCTAGGTGTACACAATCTGGTTCATTTGTACATTATGTATGTCTATTAATGTACAGATCCTCTTCCCATGTAAAATATTACAGTGTTCCGTCGACCTCCCTTGCTATATGTTCGGTCTTTTTGATACATGTATATAATATGTATTTGTATATGTATAGTCACACTAATCTTCATTTCTCAATTTCCCCCCTCCTTTCCTTTTAGATGAGCATAGTTTGTTTTCTACGCCTGTGAGTGTCTTTCTCTTTGGAAATATGTTCATCTGTGTCAGTTATTAGATAATGCCGTACGTGATAATATGGGATATAGGTCTTTTGCTTTCCGACCTACTTCATGTTTTGTGATTATCTCCAGGCTCATCTATGGTGCCTCAAAGAGCAGTGCTTCAATGTTTTCCATGGCTAATATTCCATTGTGTACATGGACCACTTCTTCTTGGTGCATTCCTCTGTTGATGGACATTTTCGTTGCTTCCAAGCGTTGCCTATGGTAAATATTGCTGGAGTGCAGGATTGCCAGCCTGCGATTTTTGATTTTCATTCTCTCAGGTGATAGACCCAGCAGTGGGTATGATTGATTGACTGGTATGGTAGCTCAACGTTTACCTTTTCAAGGCACCTCAATTGTGCTGTCATTAGTGGCTCTTACCACGTCCCCCTTAGAATCGAGGGTACGCATTTCTCCACAATCACGTCAGCATTTCTTGTTTGCAGCATTTTTGTTGATGGCCATTCTGACTGGGGTGAGCTGATAGGTTTTTGTAATTTGGGTTTACATGTCTGTAAAAATTCCTACAATTCATCATTTTTCCACGCCTTTTGCTTTTCTGTTAAAAGAAAAAAGAAAAAGAGTGTGAGTATAATATACCTCTTCAAATTTTCTTTTTGGAAGGTTGCACTCTAGAATTTTTTGGTCGATTTTCGACCTCAGTATTTTTTGGAGGGCAGGTGTCATTTACAGAACTGCAATTGGTGAACATTTAGTGACCTTTTGCAGTGGGTTTAAAGCTGCTGTTGTGGGAAACGGCCACAAGGATGCAGCATTTCTCCATTCCCAAATCGGGGTACTAGGGCAGCAGAGCCGTTCTGGAAGTCGTTTGCCTAGGTGGTCAATTTGAATGGAATGTGCCAGGAAAACCCCCCATAAGTTTATGTCTCATTACTCCTAGTTCGTTGTTTTAATTTTTTCAATTGGGGTAATGGTTAGAATGTTGCTTGTCCAAGGTGTACACACTCTGGTTCATCTACATATTCTATATACCTATTTATGTAGAGATCCTCTTCCCGTGTAAATTATTACAGAGTGTTCCGTAAACCTTCCTTGCTATATGGTCGGTCTTTTTGATATATGTATATAATATGTATTTGTATACATATGGTAACGCTAATCTTCATTTATCCATTCCCCCACCTTTCCTTTTAGATAAGCATAGTTTTTTTTTTTTAATAAGTCTGTGATGGACTTTCTCTGTGGAAATATGTTCATTTGTGTCAGTTATTAGAGAACGCCTATAAGTGATATCATGGGATATAGGACTTTTGCTTTCCGACTTACCTCATGTTCTGTGATTATCTCCAAGATCATCTATGGTGCCTCAAAGAGCAGTGTTTCATTGTTTTCCATGGCTAGTATTCATTGTGTACATGGGCCGCTTCTTCCTTTTCCTTTCATCTGTTGATGGACATTTTGGTTGCTTCACTGTCTTGTCTATTGTGAATAAGGCTGCAGTGCAGCTTTTGCAGCCCGGGTCTTCTTCATTCTGGTCTTCTCAGGTGAGAGGCCCATTGGTGCGCCTGCTGGATTGAATGGTACCTCAATTTTTCCTTTTCAACGCAGCTCCTTTCTGTTCTCATTATTAGCGTTTAACCCTTTTACATCTCACCAGCAGCTAGAGGGTACACAGTTCTCTAAAACCTCTTCAGCATTGACTGTTTGTAGACTTTTTGCCAATGGTCAGTCGACGGGTGTGAGTTGAGAACTTTTCGTAGATTAGATTGCATGAGTCTAATACTTCCTGAGGTTGAGCTTTTATCCATTTCCCTTTCTTTAAAAAGAGAGTGAGTAAAACTTACCTCTTCATACTAGCTTCGTGAACATTTTGCCTGTTTTGAATTTTTTTTATCCATTCCCTACCTCAGCACAATTTTGAGGGCAGGTGTCCTTTACAGCCCTGCGTCCTTGTGAATGAATGGTAAGTGACCATTAGCTGTGGGTTAAAAGCTGCTCTTGCGGGAATCGGCCACAAGGCGGCAGCATTTCTCCTTTACCAAATCTGGTTACTAGGGCAACAGAGCCTTACTGGAAGTGGTGTTCTAGGTTGCAAATTAGAATGGAATGTGCGAGGCAAAAGCCCTTTAAGTTTATGTCTCATTACTTCTTGTTGGTATTTTTAACTTAATTTTTATTTTTTATCACAGCAAACTTGATTACAACGTTTTGTTTGTTCTAGGTGTGCAAGATGTGGTTCTTTCACACATATACATATATCTATTCTTCTTCGGATCCTTTTCCCATGTAGGTTATGACACAGTGTTGAGTAGTCTTCTCTTGGTATTGCGTAGGTCTTTGGTGATTATGTATTTCACGTGTGTTTGTGTCTCTCTGTTAACCTCAATATGGTAATGTATCCAATCCTCACACCTTTCCATTTGGTGAACCATAAGTTTTTTTAATGAATCTATGATAGTGTTTCTCTGTGGAAATACCTTTGTCTGTATCATTTTTTAGGTAACACCTATATGTGATATGATAGGCTATGTGTCTTTCGCTTTCTCACTTACTCCGAGTTGCGTGATTACTTCTAGACTCATCTATGGTGCTGCAAATGGCATTGTTTCATTTTTTCACTAGCTCATATTCCATCTGTACAGGTAGCAGTTCTTCTTTGTCCACCCATCTGTCGGTGGACTTTTTGGTTACTTCCATATCTTGGCCATTGTAATACTGTGCAATGCAGATTTGCGTGCCTGTGTCCTTCCAATTCTGTCTTCTTAGGTTATAGGTCCAGGAATAGGTCTGCTGGATCATATGGTAGCTCAATGTTTACCTTTTAAAGGCACCTCTATTCTGATCTCTTTAGTGGCTCTTTCCAGGTTACGTCCCACTTAAAGTGGAGGGTATGTATTTCTTCCCAGCACCTTCAGCATTTATTCTTTGTAGTTTTTGCTGATGGTTATTCTGAGTGGTGTGAGCTGATACCTCTTTGTGGTTGAATTTGCATGTGTCTCATAATGCGTTGAATTGAGCTTTAAGACTTGTCCTTTTTATTTTTCCAGCTGTGATTGGAGCTTATTTCTTCAAAGTGTTTTCTTAAAGTATGTGTCACCGTTTGAAATATTTTGGCCATGATCTCCCTCAAGACATTTTGAGGGCAGGTTTCATTTACAGCCCTGCAGTACTTGTTCATATGAAGTGACCATTAGCTCAGGCTTTAAACCTGCTTTTGCAGGTAACGGCCAGAGAGCGGCAGCCTTTCTACGTTCCCCTTGCTGCTACTAGGGAAACAGACCTACCGGTCCGTGGTGTTCTTCGGTTATAAATTAGAGTGCAATGTGCCCGGATAAACCCACAAATGTTGATGTCTCCTTGCTTTTCTTTGTTTTTAAATTTAATTTATATTTATTATTAATTAGAGTAATATTCCATTGTGTACGTGGACCACTTCTTCTTGGTGCATTCCTCGGTTGATGGACATTTTCATTGCTTCCAAGTGTTGGCTATGGTAAATATTGCTGGCGTACAGGTTTGCCAGCCTGTGACTTTTTGATTCTCATTTTCTCAGGTGATAGGCCAAGCAGTGGTTGTGATTGATTGACTGGTAGCTCAATGTTTCCCTTTTCAAAGCACCTACATTGTGTTTTCATTAGTGGCTCTTTACATGCCCCCCCTTACCACCGAGGGTACGCATTTCTCCACACTCCCTTCACCGTTTATTTTTTGCAGCACTTTTCCTAATGGCCATTGTGACTGCTGCGAGCTGATAGGTTTTTGTAATATGGGTATGCATGTCATTAAAATTTTTAAAATTCATCATATTCCTACGCCTTTTTCTTTTCTCTTAAAAGAAAAAACCGTGAGTACAATATAGCTCTTGAAATTGTCTTCTTCGAAGGTTGCCCTCTTCTGAATTTTTTGGTCGATTTTTGACCCCAGAAATTTTCTGGAGGGCAGGCGCCATTTACAGAACTGCAAGTTGGTGAAAATTTAGTGACCTTTTGCAGTGGGTTCAAAGCTGCTGTTGTGGGAAACGTCCACAAGGAGGTAGCATTTCTCCATTCCCCAATCTGGGTACTAGGGCAGCAGAGCCTTTCTGGAAGTCATTGTCCTAGGTTGTAAATTAGAATGGAATTTGCCAGGAGAAATCCCCATAAGTTTATGTCTCATTACTTCTTCTTGGTTTTTAAAATTTTTTTAATCTGGGTAAAGTTTAGAAAATTGTTTGTCCTAGGTGTACACAATCTGGTTCATTTGTACATTATGTATGTCTATTAATGTACAGATCCTCTTCCCATGTAAAATATTACAGTGTTCCGTCGACCTCCCTTGCTATATGTTCGGTCTTTTTGATACATGTATATAATATGTATTTGTATATGTATAGTCACACTAATCTTCATTTCTCAATTTCCCCCCTCCTTTCCTTTTAGATGAGCATAGTTTGTTTTCTACGCCTGTGAGTGTCTTTCTCTTTGGAAATATGTTCATCTGTGTCAGTTATTAGATAATGCCGTACGTGATAATATGGGATATAGGTCTTTTGCTTTCCGACCTACTTCATGTTTTGTGATTATCTCCAGGCTCATCTATGGTGCCTCAAAGAGCAGTGCTTCAATGTTTTCCATGGCTAATATTCCATTGTGTACATGGACCACTTCTTCTTGGTGCATTCCTCTGTTGATGGACATTTTCGTTGCTTCCAAGCGTTGCCTATGGTAAATATTGCTGGAGTGCAGGATTGCCAGCCTGCGATTTTTGATTTTCATTCTCTCAGGTGATAGACCCAGCAGTGGGTATGATTGATTGACTGGTATGGTAGCTCAACGTTTACCTTTTCAAGGCACCTCAATTGTGCTGTCATTAGTGGCTCTTACCACGTCCCCCTTAGAATCGAGGGTACGCATTTCTCCACAATCACGTCAGCATTTCTTGTTTGCAGCATTTTTGTTGATGGCCATTCTGACTGGGGTGAGCTGATAGGTTTTTGTAATTTGGGTTTACATGTCTGTAAAAATTCCTACAATTCATCATTTTTCCACGCCTTTTGCTTTTCTGTTAAAAGAAAAAAGAAAAAGAGTGTGAGTATAATATACCTCTTCAAATTTTCTTTTTGGAAGGTTGCACTCTAGAATTTTTTGGTCGATTTTCGACCTCAGTATTTTTTGGAGGGCAGGTGTCATTTACAGAACTGCAATTGGTGAACATTTAGTGACCTTTTGCAGTGGGTTTAAAGCTGCTGTTGTGGGAAACGGCCACAAGGATGCAGCATTTCTCCATTCCCAAATCGGGGTACTAGGGCAGCAGAGCCGTTCTGGAAGTCGTTTGCCTAGGTGGTCAATTTGAATGGAATGTGCCAGGAAAACCCCCCATAAGTTTATGTCTCATTACTCCTAGTTCGTTGTTTTAATTTTTTCAATTGGGGTAATGGTTAGAATGTTGCTTGTCCAAGGTGTACACACTCTGGTTCATCTACATATTCTATATACCTATTTATGTAGAGATCCTCTTCCCGTGTAAATTATTACAGAGTGTTCCGTAAACCTTCCTTGCTATATGGTCGGTCTTTTTGATATATGTATATAATATGTATTTGTATACATATGGTAACGCTAATCTTCATTTATCCATTCCCCCACCTTTCCTTTTAGATAAGCATAGTTTTTTTTTTTTAATAAGTCTGTGATGGACTTTCTCTGTGGAAATATGTTCATTTGTGTCAGTTATTAGAGAACGCCTATAAGTGATATCATGGGATATAGGACTTTTGCTTTCCGACTTACCTCATGTTCTGTGATTATCTCCAAGATCATCTATGGTGCCTCAAAGAGCAGTGTTTCATTGTTTTCCATGGCTAGTATTCATTGTGTACATGGGCCGCTTCTTCCTTTTCCTTTCATCTGTTGATGGACATTTTGGTTGCTTCACTGTCTTGTCTATTGTGAATAAGGCTGCAGTGCAGCTTTTGCAGCCCGGGTCTTCTTCATTCTGGTCTTCTCAGGTGAGAGGCCCATTGGTGCGCCTGCTGGATTGAATGGTACCTCAATTTTTCCTTTTCAACGCAGCTCCTTTCTGTTCTCATTATTAGCGTTTAACCCTTTTACATCTCACCAGCAGCTAGAGGGTACACAGTTCTCTAAAACCTCTTCAGCATTGACTGTTTGTAGACTTTTTGCCAATGGTCAGTCGACGGGTGTGAGTTGAGAACTTTTCGTAGATTAGATTGCATGAGTCTAATACTTCCTGAGGTTGAGCTTTTATCCATTTCCCTTTCTTTAAAAAGAGAGTGAGTAAAACTTACCTCTTCATACTAGCTTCGTGAACATTTTGCCTGTTTTGAATTTTTTTTATCCATTCCCTACCTCAGCACAATTTTGAGGGCAGGTGTCCTTTACAGCCCTGCGTCCTTGTGAATGAATGGTAAGTGACCATTAGCTGTGGGTTAAAAGCTGCTCTTGCGGGAATCGGCCACAAGGCGGCAGCATTTCTCCTTTACCAAATCTGGTTACTAGGGCAACAGAGCCTTACTGGAAGTGGTGTTCTAGGTTGCAAATTAGAATGGAATGTGCGAGGCAAAAGCCCTTTAAGTTTATGTCTCATTACTTCTTGTTGGTATTTTTAACTTAATTTTTATTTTTTATCACAGCAAACTTGATTACAACGTTTTGTTTGTTCTAGGTGTGCAAGATGTGGTTCTTTCACACATATACATATATCTATTCTTCTTCGGATCCTTTTCCCATGTAGGTTATGACACAGTGTTGAGTAGTCTTCTCTTGGTATTGCGTAGGTCTTTGGTGATTATGTATTTCACGTGTGTTTGTGTCTCTCTGTTAACCTCAATATGGTAATGTATCCAATCCTCACACCTTTCCATTTGGTGAACCATAAGTTTTTTTAATGAATCTATGATAGTGTTTCTCTGTGGAAATACCTTTGTCTGTATCATTTTTTAGGTAACACCTATATGTGATATGATAGGCTATGTGTCTTTCGCTTTCTCACTTACTCCGAGTTGCGTGATTACTTCTAGACTCATCTATGGTGCTGCAAATGGCATTGTTTCATTTTTTCACTAGCTCATATTCCATCTGTACAGGTAGCAGTTCTTCTTTGTCCACCCATCTGTCGGTGGACTTTTTGGTTACTTCCATATCTTGGCCATTGTAATACTGTGCAATGCAGATTTGCGTGCCTGTGTCCTTCCAATTCTGTCTTCTTAGGTTATAGGTCCAGGAATAGGTCTGCTGGATCATATGGTAGCTCAATGTTTACCTTTTAAAGGCACCTCTATTCTGATCTCTTTAGTGGCTCTTTCCAGGTTACGTCCCACTTAAAGTGGAGGGTATGTATTTCTTCCCAGCACCTTCAGCATTTATTCTTTGTAGTTTTTGCTGATGGTTATTCTGAGTGGTGTGAGCTGATACCTCTTTGTGGTTGAATTTGCATGTGTCTCATAATGCGTTGAAATTGAGCTTTAAGACTTGTCCTTTTTATTTTTCCAGCTGTGATTGGAGCTTATTTCTTCAAAGTGTTTTCTTAAAGTATGTGTCACCGTTTGAAATATTTTGGCCATGATCTCCCTCAAGACATTTTGAGGGCAGGTTTCATTTACAGCCCTGCAGTACTTGTTCATATGAAGTGACCATTAGCTCAGGCTTTAAACCTGCTTTTGCAGGTAACGGCCAGAGAGCGGCAGCCTTTCTACGTTCCCCTTGCTGCTACTAGGGAAACAGACCTACCGGTCCGTGGTGTTCTTCGGTTATAAATTAGAGTGCAATGTGCCCGGATAAACCCACAAATGTTGATGTCTCCTTGCTTTTCTTTGTTTTTAAATTTAATTTATATTTATTATTAATTAGAGTAATATTCCATTGTGTACGTGGACCACTTCTTCTTGGTGCATTCCTCGGTTGATGGACATTTTCATTGCTTCCAAGTGTTGGCTATGGTAAATATTGCTGGCGTACAGGTTTGCCAGCCTGTGACTTTTTGATTCTCATTTTCTCAGGTGATAGGCCAAGCAGTGGTTGTGATTGATTGACTGGTAGCTCAATGTTTCCCTTTTCAAAGCACCTACATTGTGTTTTCATTAGTGGCTCTTTACATGCCCCCCCTTACCACCGAGGGTACGCATTTCTCCACACTCCCTTCACCGTTTATTTTTTGCAGCACTTTTCCTAATGGCCATTGTGACTGCTGCGAGCTGATAGGTTTTTGTAATATGGGTATGCATGTCATTAAAATTTTTAAAATTCATCATATTCCTACGCCTTTTTCTTTTCTCTTAAAAGAAAAAACCGTGAGTACAATATAGCTCTTGAAATTGTCTTCTTCGAAGGTTGCCCTCTTCTGAATTTTTTGGTCGATTTTTGACCCCAGAAATTTTCTGGAGGGCAGGCGCCATTTACAGAACTGCAAGTTGGTGAAAATTTAGTGACCTTTTGCAGTGGGTTCAAAGCTGCTGTTGTGGGAAACGTCCACAAGGAGGTAGCATTTCTCCATTCCCCAATCTGGGTACTAGGGCAGCAGAGCCTTTCTGGAAGTCATTGTCCTAGGTTGTAAATTAGAATGGAATTTGCCAGGAGAAATCCCCATAAGTTTATGTCTCATTACTTCTTCTTGGTTTTTAAAATTTTTTTAATCTGGGTAAAGTTTAGAAAATTGTTTGTCCTAGGTGTACACAATCTGGTTCATTTGTACATTATGTATGTCTATTAATGTACAGATCCTCTTCCCATGTAAAATATTACAGTGTTCCGTCGACCTCCCTTGCTATATGTTCGGTCTTTTTGATACATGTATATAATATGTATTTGTATATGTATAGTCACACTAATCTTCATTTCTCAATTTCCCCCCTCCTTTCCTTTTAGATGAGCATAGTTTGTTTTCTACGCCTGTGAGTGTCTTTCTCTTTGGAAATATGTTCATCTGTGTCAGTTATTAGATAATGCCGTACGTGATAATATGGGATATAGGTCTTTTGCTTTCCGACCTACTTCATGTTTTGTGATTATCTCCAGGCTCATCTATGGTGCCTCAAAGAGCAGTGCTTCAATGTTTTCCATGGCTAATATTCCATTGTGTACATGGACCACTTCTTCTTGGTGCATTCCTCTGTTGATGGACATTTTCGTTGCTTCCAAGCGTTGCCTATGGTAAATATTGCTGGAGTGCAGGATTGCCAGCCTGCGATTTTTGATTTTCATTCTCTCAGGTGATAGACCCAGCAGTGGGTATGATTGATTGACTGGTATGGTAGCTCAACGTTTACCTTTTCAAGGCACCTCAATTGTGCTGTCATTAGTGGCTCTTACCACGTCCCCCTTAGAATCGAGGGTACGCATTTCTCCACAATCACGTCAGCATTTCTTGTTTGCAGCATTTTTGTTGATGGCCATTCTGACTGGGGTGAGCTGATAGGTTTTTGTAATTTGGGTTTACATGTCTGTAAAAATTCCTACAATTCATCATTTTTCCACGCCTTTTGCTTTTCTGTTAAAAGAAAAAAGAGTGTGAGTATAATATACCTCTTCAAATTTTCTTTTTGGAAGGTTGCACTCTAGAATTTTTTGGTCGATTTTCGACCTCAGTATTTTTTGGAGGGCAGGTGTCATTTACAGAACTGCAATTGGTGAACATTTAGTGACCTTTTGCAGTGGGTTTAAAGCTGCTGTTGTGGGAAACGGCCACAAGGATGCAGCATTTCTCCATTCCCAAATCGGGGTACTAGGGCAGCAGAGCCCGTTCTGGAAGTCGTTTGCCTAGGTGGTCAATTTGAATGGAATGTGCCAGGAAAACCCCCCATAAGTTTATGTCTCATTACTCCTAGTTCGTTGTTTTAATTTTTTCAATTGGGGTAATGGTTAGAATGTTGCTTGTCCAAGGTGTACACACTCTGGTTCATCTACATATTCTATATACCTATTTATGTAGAGATCCTCTTCCCGTGTAAATTATTACAGAGTGTTCCGTAAACCTTCCTTGCTATATGGTCGGTCTTTTTGATATATGTATATAATATGTATTTGTATACATATGGTAACGCTAATCTTCATTTATCCATTCCCCCACCTTTCCTTTTAGATAAGCATAGTTTTTTTTTTTTAATAAGTCTGTGATGGACTTTCTCTGTGGAAATATGTTCATTTGTGTCAGTTATTAGAGAACGCCTATAAGTGATATCATGGGATATAGGACTTTTGCTTTCCGACTTACCTCATGTTCTGTGATTATCTCCAAGATCATCTATGGTGCCTCAAAGAGCAGTGTTTCATTGTTTTCCATGGCTAGTATTCATTGTGTACATGGGCCGCTTCTTCCTTTTCCTTTCATCTGTTGATGGACATTTTGGTTGCTTCACTGTCTTGTCTATTGTGAATAAGGCTGCAGTGCAGCTTTTGCAGCCCGGGTCTTCTTCATTCTGGTCTTCTCAGGTGAGAGGCCCATTGGTGCGCCTGCTGGATTGAATGGTACCTCAATTTTTCCTTTTCAACGCAGCTCCTTTCTGTTCTCATTATTAGCGTTTAACCCTTTTACATCTCACCAGCAGCTAGAGGGTACACAGTTCTCTAAAACCTCTTCAGCATTGATTGTTTGTAGACTTTTTGCCAACGGTCAGTCGACGGGTGTGAGTTGAAAACTTTTTGTAGATTAGATTGCATGAGTCTAATACTTCCTGAGGTTGAGCTTTTATCCATTTCCCTTTCTTTAAAAAGAGAGTGAGTAAAACTTACCTCTTCATACTAGCTTCGTGAACATTTTGCCTGTTTTGAATTTTTTTTATCCATTCCCTACCTCAGCACAATTTTGAGGGCAGGTGTCCTTTACAGCCCTGCGTCCTTGTGAATGAATGGTAAGTGACCATTAGCTGTGGGTTAAAAGCTGCTCTTGCGGGAATCGGCCACAAGGCGGCAGCATGTCTCCTTTACCAAATCTGGTTACTAGGGCAACAGAGCCTTACTGGAAGTGGTGTTCTAGGTTGCAAATTAGAATGGAATGTGCGAGGCAAAAGCCCTTTAAGTTTATGTCTCATTACTTCTTGTTGGTATTTTTAACTTAATTTTTATTTTTTATCACAGCAAACTTGATTACAATGTTTTGTTTGTTCTAGGTGTGCAAGATGTGGTTCTTTCACACATATACATATATCTATTCTTCTTCGGATCCTTTTCCCATGTAGGTTACGACACAATGTTGAGTAGTCTTCTCTTGGTATTGCGTAGGTCTTTGGTGATTATATATTTCACTTATGTTTGTATCACTCTGTTAACCTCAATACGGTAATGTATCCAATCCTCACACCTTTCCATTTGGTGAACCATAAGTTTTTTTAATGAATCTATGATAGTGTTTCTCTGTGGAAATACCTTTGTATCATTTTTTAGGTAACACCTATAAGTGATATGATAGGATATGTGTCTTTCACTTTCTCACTTACACCAAGTTGCGTGATTACTTCTAGACTCATCTATGGTGCTGCAAATGGCATTGTTTCATTTTTTCACTAGCTCATATTCCATCTGTACATGTAGCAGTTCTTCATTGTCCACCCATCTGTCGTTGGACTTTTTGGTTACTTCCATATCTTGGCGATTGTTATACTATGCAATGCAGATTTGCGTACCTGTGTCCTTCCAATTCTGTCTTCTTAGGTTATAGGTCCAGGAATAGGTCTGCTGGATCATATGGTAGCTCAATGTTTACCTTTTAAAGGCACCTCTATTCTGTTCTCTTTAGTGGCTCTTTCCAGGTTACGTCCCACTTAAAGCGGAGGGTATGCATTTCTTCCCAGCACCTTCAGCATTTATTCTTTGTAGTTTTTGCTGATGGTTATTCTGAGTGGTGTGAGCTGATACCTCTTTCTGGTTGAATTTGCATGTGTCTCATAATGCGTTGAAATTGAGCTGTAAGACATGTCCTTTTTATTTTTCCAGCTGTGATGAGAGCTTATTTCTTCAAAGTGTTTTCTTAAAGTATGTGTCACCATTTGAAATATTTTGGCCATGATCTCCCTCAAGACATTTTGAGGGCAGGTTTCATTTACAGCCCTGCAGTACTTGTTCATATGAAGTGACCATTAGCTCAGGCTTTAAACCTGCTTTTGCAGGTAACAGCCAGAGAGCGACAGCCTTTCAACGTTCCCCTTGCTGGTACTAGGGAAACAGACCTACCGGCCAGTGGTGTTTTTCGGTTATAAATTAGAGTGCAATGTGCCCGGATAAACCCACAAATGTTGATGTCTCCTTGCTTTTGTTTGTTTTTAAATTTAATTTATATTTATTATTAGAGTAATATTCCATTGTGTACGTGGACCACTTCTTCTTGGTGCATTCCTCGGTTGATGGACATTTTCATTTCTTCCAAGCGCTGCCTATGGTAAATATTGCTGGCATACAGGTTTCCCAGCCTGTGACTTTTTGATTCTCATTTTCTCAGGTGATAGGCCAAGCAGTGGTTGTGATTGATTGACTGGTAGCTCAATGTTTCCCTTTTCAAAGCACCTACATTGTGTTTTCATTAGTGGCTCTTTACATGCCCCCCCTTACAACCGAGGGTACGCATTTCTCCACACTCCCTTCACCGTTTATTTTTTGCAGCATTTTTCCTAATGGCCATTCTGACTGCTGTGAGCTGATAGGGTTTTGTAATATGGGTATGCATGTCATGAAAATTTTTAAAATTCATCATATTACTATGCCTTTTTCTTTTCTCTTAAAAGAAAAAACCGTGAGTACAATATAGCTCTTGAAATTGTCTTCTTCGAAGGTTGCCCTCTTCTGAATTTTTTGGTCGATTTTTGACCCCAGAAATTTTCTGGAGGGCAGGCGCAATTTACAGAACTGCAAGTTGGTGAAAATTTAGTGACCTTCTGCAGTGAGTTCAAAGCTGCTGTTGTGGGAAACGTCCACAAGGAGGTAGCATTTCTCCATTCCCCAGTCCTGGTTCTAGGGCAGCAGAGCCTTTCTGGAAGTCATTGTCCTAGGTTGTAAATTAGAATGGAATTTGCCAGGAGAAATCCCCATAAGTTTATGTCTCATTACTTCTTCTTGGTTTTTAAAATTTTTTTAATCTGGGTAAAGTTTAGAATACTGTTTGTCCTAGGTGTACACAATCTGGTTCATTTGTACATTATGTATGTCTATTAATGTACAGATCCTCTTCCCATGTAAAATATTACACTGTTCCGTCGACCTCCCTTGTTATATGTTCGGTCTTTTTGATACATGTATATAATATGTATTTGAATATGTATAGTAACACTAATCTTCATTTCTCAATTTCCCCCCTCCTTTCCTTTTAGATGAGCATAGTTTGTGTTCTACGCCTGTGAGTGTCTTTCTCTTTGGAAATATGTTCATCTGTGTCAGTTATTAGATAATGCCATAAGTGATAATATAAGATATAGATCTTTTGCTTTCCGACCTACTTCATGTTTTGTGATTATCTCCAGGCTCATCTATGGTGCCTCAAAGAGCAGTGCTTCAATGTTTTCCATGGCTAATATTCCATTGTGTACATGGACCACTTCTTCTTGGTGCATTCCTCTGTTGATGGACATTTTCGTTGCTTCCAAGTGTTGCCTATGGTAAATATTGCTGGAGTGCAGGATTGCCAGCCTGCGATTTTTGATTTTCATTTTCTCAGGTGATAGACCCAGCAGTGGGTATGATTGATTGATTGGTATGGTAGCTCAACGTTTACCTTTTCAAGGCACCTCAATTGTGCTTTCATTAGTGGCTCTTACCACGTCCCCCTTAGAATCGAGGGTACGCATTTCTCCACAATCACGTCAGCGTTTATCGTTTGCCGCATTTTTGTTGATGGCCATTCTGACTGGTGTGAGCTGATAGGTTTTTGTAATTTGGGTTTACATGTCTGTAAAAATTCCTACAATTCATCCTTTTTCCACGCCTTTTCCTTTTCTGTTAAAAGAAAAAAGAAAAAAGGTGTGAGTACAATATACCTCTTCAAATTTTCTTTTTGGAAGGTTGCACTCTAGAGTTTTTTGGTCGATTTTCGACCTCAGTATCTTTTGGAGGGCAGGTGTCATTTACAGACCTGCAATTGGTGAATATTTAGTGACCTTTTGCAGTGGGTTTAAAGCTGCTGTTGTGGGAAACGGCCACAAGGATGCAGCATTTCTCCATTCCCAAATCTGGGTACTAGGGCAGCAGAGCCGTTCTGGAAGTCGTTTGCCTAGGTTGTAAATTTGAATGGAATGTGCCAGGAGAACCCCCCATAAGTTTATGTCTCATTACTCCTAGTTGGTTGTTTTAATTTTTTCAATTGGGGTAATGGTTAGAATGTTGCTTGTCCAAGGTGTACATACTCTGGTTCATCTACATATTCTATATACCTATTTATGTAGAGATCCTCTTCCCGTGTAAATTATTACACAGTGTTCTGTAAACCTTCCTTGCTATATGGTCGGCCTTTTTGGTATATGTATATAATATGTATTTGTATACATATGGTAACGCTAATCTTCATGTATCCATTCCCCCCACCTTTCCTTGTAGATAAGCATAGTTTTTTTTAATAAGTCTGTGATTGACTTTCTCAGTGGAAATATGTTCATTTGTGTCAGTTATTAGAGAACGCGTATAAGTGATATCATAGGATATAGGACTTTTGCTTTCCGACTTACCTCATGTTCTGTGATTATCTCCAAGATCATCTATGGTGTCTCAAAGAGCAGTGTTTCATTGTCTTCCATGCCTAGTATTCATTGTGTACATGGACCGCTTCTTCTTTTTCCTTTCATCTGTTGATGGACATTTTGGTTGCTTCACTGTCTTGTCTATTGTGAATAAGGCTGCAGTGCAGCTTTTGCAGCCCGGGTCTTCTTCATTCTGGTCTTCTCAGGTGAGAGGCCCATTGGTGCGCCTGCTGGATCGAATGGTACCTCAATTTTTCCTTTTCAACGCAGCTCCTTTCTGTTCTCATTATTAGCGTTTAACCCTTTTACATCTCACCAGCAGCTAGAGGGTACACAGTTCTCTAAAACCTCTTCAGCATTGATTGTTTGTCGACTTTTTGCCAATGGTCATTCAACGGGTGTGAGTTGAAAACCTTTTGTAGATTAGATTGCATGAGTCTAATACTTCCTGAGGTTGAGCTTTTATCCATTTTCCTTTCTTTAAAAAGAGAGTGAGTAAAACTTACCTCTTCATACTAGCTTCGTGAACATTTTGCCTGTTTTGAATTTTATTTATCCATTCCCTACCTCAGCACAATTTTGAGGGCAGGTGTCCTTTACAGCCCTGAGTCCTTGTGAATGGTAAGTGACCATTAGCTGTGGGTTAAAAGCTGCTGTTGCGGGAATCGGCCACAAGGCGGCAGCATTTCTCCTTTACCAAATCTGGTTACTAGGGCAACAGAGCCTTACTGGAAGTGGTGTTCTAGGTTGTAAATTAGAATGGAATGTGCGAGGAAAAAGCCCTTTAAGTTTATGTCTCATTACTTATTGTTGGTATTTTTAACTTAATTTTTATTTTGTATCACAGCAAACTTGATTACAATGTTTTGTTTGTTCTAGGTGTGCAAGATGTGGTTCTTTCACACATATACATATATCTATTTTTCTTCGGATCCTTTTCCCATGTAGGTTACGACACAATGTTGAGTAGTCTTCTCTTGGTATAGCGTAGGTCTTTGGTGATTATATATTTCACATGTGTTTGTATCTCTCTGTTAACCTCAATACGGTAATGTATCCAATCCTCACACCTTTCCATTTGGTGAACCATAAGTTTTTTAAATGAATCTATGATAGTGTTTCTCTGTGGAAATACCTTTGTTTGTATCATTTTTTAGGTGACACCTATATGTGATATGATAGGATATGTGTCTTTCGCTTTCTCACTTACTCCAAGTTGCGTGATTACTTCTAGACTCATCTATGGTGCTGCAAATGGCATTGTTTCATTTTTTCACTAGCTCATATTCCATCTGTACATGGAGCAGTTCTTCTTTGTCCACCCATCTGTCGTTGGACTTTTTGGTTACTTCCATATCTTGGCTATTGTTATACTATGCAATGCAGATTTGCGTACCTGTGTCCTTCCAATTCTGTCTTCTTAGGTTATAGGTCCAGGAATAGGTCTGCTGGATCATATGGTAGCTCAATGTTTACCTTTTAAAGGCACCTCTATTCTGTTCTCTTTAGTGGCTCTTTCCAGGTTACGTCCCACTTAAAGTGGAGGGTATGCATTTCTTCCCAGCACCTTCAGCATTTATTCTTTGTAGTTTTTGCTGATGGTTATTCTGAGTGGTGTGAGCTGATACCTCTTTCTGGTTGAATTTGCATGTGTCTCATAATGCGTTGAAATTGAGCTGTAAGACATGTCCTTTTTATTTTTCCAGCTGTGATGAGAGCTTATTTCTTCAAAGTGTTTTCTTAAAGTATGTGTCACCATTTGAAATATTTTGGCCATTATCTCCCTCAAGACATTTTGAGGGCAGGTTTCATTTACAGCCCTGCAGTACTTGTTCATATGAAGTGACCATTAGCTCAGGATTTAAACCTGCTTTTGCAGGTAACGGCCAGAGAGCGGCAATCTTTCTACGTTCCCCTTGCTGGTACTAGGGAAACAGACCTACCGGCCAGTGGTGTTCTTCGGTTATAAATTAGAGTGCAATGTGCCCGGATAAACCCACAAATGTTGATGTCTCCTTGCTTTTCTTTGTTTTTAAATTTAATTTATATTTATTATTAGAGTAATATTCCATTGTGTACGTGGACCACTTCTTCTTGGTGCATTCCTTGGTTGATGGACATTTTCATTGCTTCCAAGTGCTGACTATGGTAAATATTGCTGGCATACTGGGTTGCCAGCCTGTGACTTTTTGATTCTCATTTTCTCAGGTGATAGGCCAAGCAGTGGTTGTGATTGATGGACTGGTAGCTCAATGTTTCCCTTTTCAAAGCACCTACGTTGTGTTTTCATTAGTGGCTCTTTACATGCCCCCCCTTACAACCGAGGGTACGCATTTCTCCACACTCCCTTCACCGTTTATTTTTTGCAGCATTTTTCCTAATGGCCATTCTGACTGCTGTGTGCTGATAGGGTTTTGTAATATGGGTATGCATGTCATGAAAATTTTTAAAATTCATCATATTCCTACACCTTTTTCTTTTCTCTTAAAAGAAAAAAACCGTGAGTACAATATAGCTCTTGAAATTGTCTTCTTCGAAGGTTGCCCTCTTCTGAATTTTTTGGTCGATTTTTGACCCCAGAAATTTTCTGGAGGCCAGGCGCAATTTACAGAACTGCAAGTTGGTGAAAATTTAGTGACCTTTTGCAGTGGGTTCAAAGCTGCTGTTGTGGGAAACGTCCACAAGGAGGTAGCATTTCTCCATTCCCCAGTCCTGGTTCTAGGGCAGCAGAGCCTTTCTGGAAGTCATTGTCCTAGGTTGGAAATTAGAATGGAATTTGCCAGGAGAAATCCCCATAAGTTTATGTCTCATTACTTCTTCTTGGTTTTTAAAATTTTTTTAATCTGGGTAAAGTTTAGAATACTGTTTGTCCTAGGTGTACACAATCTGGTTCATTTGGACATTATGTATGTCTATTAATGTACAGATCCTCTTCCCATATAAAATATTACAGTGTTCCGTCGACCTCCCTTGTTATATGTTCGGTCTTTTTGATACATGTATATAATATGTATTTGAATATGTATAGTAACACTAATCTTCATTTCTCAATTTCCCCCCTCCTTTCCTTTTAGATGAGCATAGTTTGTGTTCTACGCCTGTGAGTGTCTTTCTCTTTGGAAATATGTTCATCTGTGTCAGTTATTAGATAATGCCATAAGTGATAATATAAGATATAGGTCTTTTGCTTTCCGACCTACTTCATGTTTTGTGATTATCTCCAGGCTCATCTATGGTGCCTCAAAGAGCAGTGCTTCAATGTTTTCCATGGCTAATATTCCATTGTGTACATGGACCACTTCTTCTTGGTGCATTCCTCTGTTGATGGACATTTTCGTTGCTTCCAAGTGTTGCCTATGGTAAATATTGCTGGAGTGCAGGATTGCCAGCCTGCGATTTTTGATTTTCATTTTCTCAGGTGATAGACCCAGCAGTGGGTATGATTGATTGACTGGTATGGTAGCTCAACGTTTACCTTTTCAAGGCACCTCAATTGTGCTTTCATTAGTGGCTCTTACCACGTCCCCCTTAGAATCGAGGGTACGCATTTCTCCACAATCACGTCAGCGTTTATCGTTTGCCGCATTTTTGTTGATGGCCATTCTGACTGGTGTGAGCTGATAGGTTTTTGTAATTTGGGTTTACATGTCTGTAAAAATTCCTACAATTCATCCTTTTTCCACGCCTTTTCCTTTTCTGTTAAAAGAAAAAAGAAAAAAGGTGTGAGTACAATATACCTCTTCAAATTTTCTTTTTGGAAGGTTGCACTCTAGAGTTTTTTGGTCGATTTTCGACCTCAGTATCTTTTGGAGGGCAGGTGTCATTTACAGACCTGCAATTGGTGAATATTTAGTGACCTTTTGCAGTGGGTTTAAAGCTGCTGTTGTGGGAAACGGCCACAAGGATGCAGCATTTCTCCATTCCCAAATCTGGGTACTAGGGCAGCAGAGCCGTTCTGGAAGTCGTTTGCCTAGGTTGTAAATTTGAATGGAATGTGCCAGGAGAACCCCCCATAAGTTTATGTCTCATTACTCCTAGTTGGTTGTTTTAATTTTTTCAATTGGGGTAATGGTTAGAATGTTGCTTGTCCAAGGTGTACATACTCTGGTTCATCTACATATTCTATATACCTATTTATGTAGAGATCCTCTTCCCGTGTAAATTATTACACAGTGTTCTGTAAACCTTCCTTGCTATATGGTCGGCCTTTTTGGTATATGTATATAATATGTATTTGTATACATATGGTAACGCTAATCTTCATGTATCCATTCCCCCCACCTTTCCTTGTAGATAAGCATAGTTTTTTTTAATAAGTCTGTGATTGACTTTCTCAGTGGAAATATGTTCATTTGTGTCAGTTATTAGAGAACGCGTATAAGTGATATCATAGGATATAGGACTTTTGCTTTCCGACTTACCTCATGTTCTGTGATTATCTCCAAGATCATCTATGGTGTCTCAAAGAGCAGTGTTTCATTGTCTTCCATGCCTAGTATTCATTGTGTACATGGACCGCTTCTTCTTTTTCCTTTCATCTGTTGATGGACATTTTGGTTGCTTCACTGTCTTGTCTATTGTGAATAAGGCTGCAGTGCAGCTTTTGCAGCCCGGGTCTTCTTCATTCTGGTCTTCTCAGGTGAGAGGCCCATTGGTGCGCCTGCTGGATCGAATGGTACCTCAATTTTTCCTTTTCAACGCAGCTCCTTTCTGTTCTCATTATTAGCGTTTAACCCTTTTACATCTCACCAGCAGCTAGAGGGTACACAGTTCTCTAAAACCTCTTCAGCATTGATTGTTTGTCGACTTTTTGCCAATGGTCATTCAACGGGTGTGAGTTGAAAACCTTTTGTAGATTAGATTGCATGAGTCTAATACTTCCTGAGGTTGAGCTTTTATCCATTTTCCTTTCTTTAAAAAGAGAGTGAGTAAAACTTACCTCTTCATACTAGCTTCGTGAACATTTTGCCTGTTTTGAATTTTATTTATCCATTCCCTACGTCAGCACAATTTTGAGGGCAGGTGTCCTTTACAGCCCTGAGTCCTTGTGAATGGTAAGTGACCATTAGCTGTGGGTTAAAAGCTGCTGTTGCGGGAATCGGCCACAAGGCGGCAGCATTTCTCCTTTACCAAATCTGGTTACTAGGGCAACAGAGCCTTACTGGAAGTGGTGTTCTAGGTTGTAAATTAGAATGGAATGTGCGAGGAAAAAGCCCTTTAAGTTTATGTCTCATTACTTCTTGTTGGTATTTTTAACTTAATTTTTATTTTGTATCACAGCAAACTTGATTACAATGTTTTGTTTGTTCTAGGTGTGCAAGATGTGGTTCTTTCACACATATACATATATCTATTTTTCTTCGGATCCTTTTCCCATGTAGGTTACGACACAATGTTGAGTAGTCTTCTCTTGGTATAGCGTAGGTCTTTGGTGATTATATATTTCACATGTGTTTGTATCTCTCTGTTAACCTCAATACGGTAATGTATCCAATCCTCACACCTTTCCATTTGGTGAACCATAAGTTTTTTAAATAAATCTATGATAGTGTTTCTCTGTGGAAATACCTTTGTTTGTATCATTTTTTCGGTAACACCTATATGTGATAGGATAGGATATGTGTCTTTCGCTTTCTCACTTACTCCAAGCTGCGTGATTACTTCTAGACTCATCTATGGTGCTGCAAATGGCATTGTTTCATTTTTTCACTAGCTCATATTCCATCTGTACATGGAGCAGTTCTTCTTTGTCCACCCATCTGTCGTTGGACTTTTTGGTTACTTCCATATCTTGGCTATTGTTATACTATGCAATGCAGATTTGCGTACCTGTGTCCTTCCAATTCTGTCTTCTTAGGTTATAGGTCCAGGAATAGGTCTGCTGGATCATATGGTAGCTCAATGTTTACCTTTTAAAGGCACCTCTATTCCGTTCTCTTTAGTGGCTCTTTCCAGGTTACGTCCCACTTAAAGCGGAGGGTATGCATTTCTTCCCAGCACCTTCAGCATTTATTCTTTGTAGTTTTTGCTGATGGTTATTCTGAGTGGTGTGAGCTGATACCTCTTTGTGGTTGAATTTGCATGTGTCTCATAATGCGTTGAAATTGAGCTGTAAGACATGTCCTTTTTATTTTTCCAGCTGTGATGAGAGCTTATTTCTTCAAAGTGTTTTCTTCAAGTATGTGTCACCATTTGAAATATTTTGGCCATGATCTCCCTCAAGACATTTTGAGGGCAGGTTTCATTTACAGCCCTGCAGTACTTGTTCATATGAAGTGACCATTAGCTCAGGCTTTAAACCTGCTTTTGCAGGTAACGGCCAGAGAGCGGCAATCTTTCTACGTTCCCCTTGCTGGTACTAGGGAAACAGACCTACCGGCCAGTGGTGTTCTTCGGTTATAAATTAGAGTGCAATGTGCCCGGATAAACCCACAAATGTTGATGTCTCCTTGCTTTTCTTTGTTTTTAAATTTAATTTATATTTATTATTAGAGTAATATCCCATTGTGTACGTGGACCACTTCTTCTTGGTGCATTCCTCGGTTGATGGACATTTTCATTGCTTCCAAGTGCTGGCTATGGTAAATATTGCTGGCATACTGGTTTGCCAGCCTGTGACTTTTTGATTCTCATTTTCTCAGGTGATAGGCCAAGCAGTGGTTGTGATTGATGGACTGGTAGCTCAATGTTTCCCTTTTCAAAGCACCTACGTTGTGTTTTCGTTAGTGGCTCTTTACATGCCCCCCCTTACAGCCGAGGGTACGCATTTCTCCACACTCCCTTCACCGTTTATTTTTTGCAGCATTTTTCCTAATGGCCATTCTGACTGCTGTGTGCTGATAGGGTTTTGTAATATGGGTATGCATGTCATGAAAATTTTTAAAATTCATCATATTCCTACGCCTTTTTCTTTTCTCTTAAAAGAAAAAAACCGTGAGTACAATATAGCTCTTGAAATTGTCTTCTTCGAAGGTTGCCCTCTTCTGAATTTTTTGGTCGATTTTTGACCCCAGAAATTTTCTGGAGGCCAGGCGCCATTTACAGAACTGCAAGTTGGTGAAAATTTAGTGACCTTTTGCAGTGGGTTCAAAGCTGCTGTTGTGGGAAACGTCCACAAGGAGGTAGCATTTCTCCATTCCCCAGTCCTGGTTCTAGGGCAGCAGAGCCTTTCTGGAAGTCATTGTCCTAGGTTGTAAATTAGAATGGAATTTGCCAGGAGAAATCCCCATAAGTTTATGTCTCATTACTTCTTCTTGGTTTTTAAAATTTTTTTAATCTGGGTAAAGTTTAGAATACTGTTTGTCCTAGGTGTACACAATCTGGTTCATTTGGACATTATGTATGTCTATTAATGTACAGATCCTCTTCCCATGTAAAATATTACACTGTTCCGTCGACCTCCCTTGTTATATGTTCGGTCTTTTTGATACATGTATATAATATGTATTTGAATATGTATAGTAACACTAATCTTCATTTCTCAATTTCCCCCCTCCTTTCCTTTTAGATGAGCATAGTTTGTGTTCTACGCCTGTGAGTGTCTTTCTCTTTAGAAATATGTTCATCTGTGTCAGTTATTAGATAATGCCATAAGTGATAATATAAGATATAGGTCTTTTGCTTTCCGACCTACTTCATGTTTTGTGATTATCTCCAGGCTCATCTATGGTGCCTCAAAGAGCAGTGCTTCAATGTTTTCCATGGCTAATATTCCATTGTGTACATGGACCACTTCTTCTTGGTGCATTCCTCTGTTGATGGACATTTTCGTTGCTTCCAAGTGTTGCCTATGGTAAATATTGCTGGAGTGCAGGATTGCCAGCCTGCGATTTTTGATTTTCATTTTCTCAGGTGATAGACCCAGCAGTGGGTATGATTGATTGATTGGTATGGTAGCTCAACGTTTACCTTTTCAAGGCACCTCAATTGTGCTTTCATCAGTGGCTCTTACCACGTCCCCCTTAGAATCGAGGGTACGCATTTCTCCACAATCACGTCAGCGTTTATCGTTTGCCGCATTTTTGTTGATGGCCATTCTGACTGGTGTGAGCTGATAGGTTTTTGTAATTTGGGTTTACATGTCTGTAACAATTCCTACAATTCATCCTTTTTCCACGCCTTTTCCTTTTCTGTTAAAAGAAAAAAGAAAAAAGGTGTGAGTACAATATACCTCTTCAAATTTTCTTTTTGGAAGGTTGCACTCTAGAGTTTTTTGGTCGATTTTCGACCTCAGTATCTTTTGGAGGGCAGGTGTCATTTACAGACCTGCAATTGGTGAATATTTAGTGACCTTTTGCAGTGGGTTTAAAGCTGCTGTTGTGGGAAACGGCCACAAGGATGCAGCATTTCTCCATTCCCAAATCTGGGTACTAGGGCAGCAGAGCCGTTCTGGAAGTCGTTTGCCTAGGTTGTAAATTTGAATGGAATGTGCCAGGAGAACCCCCCATAAGTTTATGTCTCATTACTCCTAGTTGGTTGTTTTAATTTTTTCAATTGGGGTAATGGTTAGAATGTTGCTTGTCCAAGGTGTACATACTCTGGTTCATCTACATATTCTATATACCTATTTATGTAGAGATCCTCTTCCCGTGTAAATTATTACACAGTGTTCTGTAAACCTTCCTTGCTATATGGTCGGTCTTTTTGATATATGTATATAATATGTATTTGTATACATATGGTAACGCTAATCTTCATGTATCCATTCCCCCCACCTTTCCTTGTAGATAAGCATAGTTTTTTTTAATAAGTCTGTGATTGACTTTCTCTGTGGAAATATGTTCATTTGTGTCAGTTATTAGAGAACGCGTATAAGTGATATCATAGGATATAGGACTTTTGCTTTCCGACTTACCTCATGTTCTGTGATTATCTCCAAGATCATCTATGGTGTCTCAAAGAGCAGTGTTTCATTGTTTTCCATGGCTAGTATTCATTGTGTACATGGGCCGCTTCTTCTTTTTCCTTTCATCTGTTGATGGACATTTTGGTTGCTTCACTGTCTTGTCTATTGTGAATAAGGCTGCAGTGCAGCTTTTGCAGCCCGGGTCTTCTTCATTCTGGTCTTCTCAGGTGAGAGGCCCATTGGTGCGCCTGCTGGATTGAATGGTACCTCAATTTTTCCTTTTCAACGCAGCTCCTTTCTGTTCTCATTATTAGCGTTTAACCCTTTTACATCTCACCAGCAGCTAGAGGGTACACAGTTCTCTAAAACCTCTTCAGCATTGATTGTTTGTCGACTTTTTGCCAACGGTCAGTCGACGGGTGTGAGTTGAAAACTTTTTGTAGATTAGATTGCATGAGTCTAATACTTCCTGAGGTTGAGCTTTTATCCATTTTCCTTTCTTTAAAAAGAGAGTGAGTAAAACTTACCTCTTCATACTAGCTTCGTGAACATTTTGCCTGTTTTGAATTTTATTTATCCATTCCCTACCTCAGCACAATTTTGAGGGCAGGCGTCCTTTACAGCCCTGAGTCCTTGTGAATGGTAAGTGACCATTAGCTGTGGGTTAAAAGCTGCTGTTGCTGGAATCGGCCACAAGGCGGCAGCATTTCTCCTTTACCAAATCTGGTTACTAGTGCAACAGAGCCTTACTGGAAGTGGTGTTCTAGGTTGTAAATTAGAATGGAATGTGAGAGGAAAAAGCCCTTTAAGTTTATGTCTCATTACTTCTTGTTGGTATTTTTAACTTAATTTTTATTTTTTATCACAGCAAACTTGATTACAATGTTTTGTTTGTTCTAGGTGTGCAAGATGTGGTTCTTTCACACATATACATATATCTATTTTTCTTCGGATCCTTTTCCCATGTCTGTTACGACACAATGTTGAGTAGTCTTCTCTTGGTATTGCGTAGGTCTTTGGTGATTATATATTTCACATGTGTTTGTATCTCTCTGTTAACCTCAATACGGTAATGTATCCAATCCTCACACCTTTCCATTTGGTGAACCATAAGTTTTTTAAATGAATCTATGATAGTGTTTCTCTGTGGAAATACCTTTGTTTGTATCATTTTTTCGGTAACACCTATATGTGATAGGATAGGATATGTGTCTTTCGCTTTCTCACTTACTCCAAGCTGCGTGATTACTTCTAGACTCATCTATGGTGCTGCAAATGGCATTGTTTCATTTTTTCACTAGCTCATATTCCATCTGTACATGGAGCAGTTCTTCTTTGTCCACCCATCTGTCGTTGGACTTTTTGGTTACTTCCATATCTTGGCGATTGTTATACTATGCAATGCAGATTTGCGTACCTGTGTCCTTCCAATTCTGTCTTCTTAGGTTATAGGTCCAGGAATAGGTCTGCTGGGTCATATGGTAGGTCAATGTTTACCTTTTAAAGGCACCTCTATTCCGTTCTCTTTAGTGGCTCTTTCCAGGTTACGTCCCACTTAAAGCGGAGGGTATGCATTTCTTCCCAGCACCTTCAGCATTTATTCTTTGTAGTTTTTGCTGATGGTTATTCTGAGTGGTGTGAGCTGATACCTCTTTGTGGTTGAATTTGCATGTGTCTCATAATGCGTTGAAATTGAGCTGTAAGACATGTCCTTTTTATTTTTCCAGCTGTGATGAGAGCTTATTTCTTCAAAGTGTTTTCTTAAAGTATGTGTCACCATTTGAAATATTTTGGCCATGATCTCCCTCAAGACATTTTGAGGGCAGGTTTCATTTACAGCCCTGCAGTACTTGTTCATATGAAGTGACCATTAGCTCAGGCTTTAAACCTGCTTTTGCAGGTAACGGCCAGAGAGCGGCAATCTTTCTACGTTCCCCTTGCTGGTACTAGGGAAACAGACCTACCAGCCAGTGGTGTTCTTCGGTTATAAATTAGAGTGCAATGTGCCCGGATAAACCCACAAATGTTGATGTCTCCTTGCTTTTCTTTGTTTTTAAATTTAATTTATATTTATTATTAGAGTAATATCCCATTGTGTACGTGGACCACTTCTTCTTGGTGCATTCCTCGGTTGATGGACATTTTCATTGCTTCCAAGTGCTGGCTATGGTAAATATTGCTGGCATACTGGTTTGCCAGCCTGTGACTTTTTGATTCTCATTTTCTCAGGTGATAGGCCAAGCAGTGGTTGTGATTGATGGACTGGTAGCTCAATGTTTCCCTTTTCAAAGCACCTACGTTGTGTTTTCGTTAGTGGCTCTTTACATGCCCCCCCTTACAGCCGAGGGTACGCATTTCTCCACACTCCCTTCACCGTTTATTTTTTGCAGCATTTTTCCTAATGGCCATTCTGACTGCTGTGTGCTGATAGGGTTTTGTAATATGGGTATGCATGTCATGAAAATTTTTAAAATTCATCATATTCCTACGCCTTTTTCTTTTCTCTTAAAAGAAAAAAACCGTGAGTACAATATAGCTCTTGAAATTGTCTTCTTCGAAGGTTGCCCTCTTCTGAATTTTTTGGTCGATTTTTGACCCCAGAAATTTTCTGGAGGCCAGGCGCCATTTACAGAACTGCAAGTTGGTGAAAATTTAGTGACCTTTTGCAGTGGGTTCAAAGCTGCTGTTGTGGGAAACGTCCACAAGGAGGTAGCATTTCTCCATTCCCCAGTCCTGGTTCTAGGGCAGCAGAGCCTTTCTGGAAGTCATTGTCCTAGGTTGTAAATTAGAATGGAATTTGCCAGGAGAAATCCCCATAAGTTTATGTCTCATTACTTCTTCTTGGTTTTTAAAATTTTTTTAATCTGGGTAAAGTTTAGAAAATTGTTTGTCCTAGGTGTACACAATCTGGTTCATTTGGACATTATGTATGTCTATTAATGTACAGATCCTCTTCCCATGTAAAATATTACACTGTTCCGTCGACCTCCCTTGTTATATGTTCGGTCTTTTTGATACATGTATATAATATGTATTTGAATATGTATAGTAACACTAATCTTCATTTCTCAATTTCCCCCCTCCTTTCCTTTTAGATGAGCATAGTTTGTGTTCTACGCCTGTGAGTGTCTTTCTCTTTAGAAATATGTTCATCTGTGTCAGTTATTAGATAATGCCATAAGTGATAATATAAGATATAGGTCTTTTGCTTTCCGACCTACTTCATGTTTTGTGATTATCTCCAGGCTCATCTATGGTGCCTCAAAGAGCAGTGCTTCAATGTTTTCCATGGCTAATATTCCATTGTGTACATGGACCACTTCTTCTTGGTGCATTCCTCTGTTGATGGACATTTTCGTTGCTTCCAAGTGTTGCCTATGGTAAATATTGCTGGAGTGCAGGATTGCCAGCCTGCGATTTTTGATTTTCATTTTCTCAGGTGATAGACCCAGCAGTGGGTATGATTGATTGATTGGTATGGTAGCTCAACGTTTACCTTTTCAAGGCACCTCAATTGTGCTTTCATCAGTGGCTCTTACCACGTCCCCCTTAGAATCGAGGGTACGCATTTCTCCACAATCACGTCAGCGTTTATCGTTTGCCGCATTTTTGTTGATGGCCATTCTGACTGGTGTGAGCTGATAGGTTTTTGTAATTTGGGTTTACATGTCTGTAAAAATTCCTACAATTCATCCTTTTTCCACGCCTTTTCCTTTTCTGTTAAAAGAAAAAAGAAAAAAGGTGTGAGTACAATATACCTCTTCAAATTTTCTTTTTGGAAGGTTGCACTCTAGAGTTTTTTGGTCGATTTTCGACCTCAGTATCTTTTGGAGGGCAGGTGTCATTTACAGACCTGCAATTGGTGAATATTTAGTGACCTTTTGCAGTGGGTTTAAAGCTGCTGTTGTGGGAAACGGCCACAAGGATGCAGCATTTCTCCATTCCCAAATCTGGGTACTAGGGCAGCAGAGCCGTTCTGGAAGTCGTTTGCCTAGGTTGTAAATTTGAATGGAATGTGCCAGGAGAACCCCCCATAAGTTTATGTCTCATTACTCCTAGTTGGTTGTTTTAATTTTTTCAATTGGGGTAATGGTTAGAATGTTGCTTGTCCAAGGTGTACATACTCTGGTTCATCTACATATTCTATATACCTATTTATGTAGAGATCCTCTTCCCGTGTAAATTATTACACAGTGTTCCGTAAACCTTCCTTGCTATATGGTCGGTCTTTTTGATATATGTATATAATATGTATTTGTATACATATGGTAACGCTAATCTTCATTTATCCATTCCCCCCCACCTTTCCTTGTAGATAAGCATAGTTTTTTTTAATAAGTCTGTGATTGACTTTCTCTGTGGAAATATGTTCATTTGTGTCAGTTACTAGAGAACGCGTATAAGTGATATCATAGGATATAGGACTTTTGCTTTCCGACTTACCTCATGTTCTGTGATTATCTCCAAGATCATCTATGGTGTCTCAAAGAGCAGTGTTTCATTGTTTTCCATGGCTAGTATTCATTGTGTACATGGGCCGCTTCTTCTTTTTCCTTTCATCTGTTGATGGACATTTTGGTTGCTTCACTGTCTTGTCTATTGTGAATAAGGCTGCAGTGCAGCTTTTGCAGCCCGGGTCTTCTTCATTCTGGTCTTCTCAGGTGAGAGGCCCATTGGTGCGCCTGCTGGATTGAATGGTACCTCAATTTTTCCTTTTCAACGCAGCTCCTTTCTGTTCTCATTATTAGCGTTTAACCCTTTTACATCTCACCAGCAGCTAGAGGGTACACAGTTCTCTAAAACCTCTTCAGCATTGATTGTTTGTAGACTTTTTGCCAACGGTCAGTCGACGGGTGTGAGTTGAAAACTTTTTGTAGATTAGATTGCATGAGTCTAATACTTCCTGAGGTTGAGCTTTTATCCATTTTCCTTTCTTTGAAAAGAGAGTGAGTAAAACTTACCTCTTCATACGAGCTTCGTGAACATTTTGCCTGTTTTGAATTTTTTTTATCCATTCCCTACTTCAGCACAATTTGAGGGCAGGTGTCCTTTACAGCCCTGAGTCCTTGTGAATGGTAAGTGACCATTAGCTGTGGGTTAAAAGCTGCTGTTGCGGGAATCGGCCACAAGGCGGCAGCATTTCTCCTTTACCAAATCTGGTTACTAGGGCAACAGAGCCTTAGTGGAAGTGGTGTTCTAGGTTGTAAATTAGAATGGAATGTGCGAGGAAAAAGCCCTTTAAGTTTATGTCTCATTACTTCTTGTTGGTATTTTTAACTTAATTTTTATTTTTTATCACAGCAAACTTGATTACAATGTTTTGTTTGTTCTAGGTGTGCAAGATGTGGTTCTTTCACACATATACATATATCTATTTTTCTTCGGATCCTTTTCCCATGTCTGTTACGACACAATGTTGAGTAGTCTTCTCTTGGTATAGCGTAGGTCTTTGGTGATTATATATTTCACATGTGTTTGTATCTCTCTGTTAACCTCAATACGGTAATGTATCCAATCCTCACACCTTTCCATTTGGTGAACCATAAGTTTTTTAAATGAATCTATGATAGTGTTTCTCTGTGGAAATACCTTTGTTTGTATCATTTTTTCGGTAACACCTATATGTGATAGGATAGGATATGTGTCTTTCGCTTTCTCACTTACTCCAAGCTGCGTGATTACTTCTAGACTCATCTATGGTGCTGCAAATGGCATTGTTTCATTTTTTCACTAGCTCATATTCCATCTGTACATGGAGCAGTTCTTCTTTGTCCACCCATCTGTCGTTGGACTTTTTGGTTACTTCCATATCTTGGCTATTGTTATACTATGCAATGCAGATTTGCGTACCTGTGTCCTTCCAATTCTGTCTTCTTAGGTTATAGGTCCAGGAATAGGTCTGCTGGGTCATATGGTAGCTCAATGTTTACCTTTTAAAGGCACCTCTATTCCGTTCTCTTTAGTGGCTCTTTCCAGGTTACGTCCCACTTAAAGCGGAGGGTATGCATTTCTTCCCAGCACCTTCAGCATTTATTCTTTGTAGTTTTTGCTGATGGTTATTCTGAGTGGTGTGAGCTGATACCTCTTTGTGGTTGAATTTGCATGTGTCTCATAATGCGTTGAAATTGAGCTGTAAGACATGTCCTTTTTATTTTTCCAGCTGTGATGAGAGCTTATTTCTTCAAAGTGTTTTCTTCAAGTATGTGTCACCATTTGAAATATTTTGGCCATGATCTCCCTCAAGACATTTTGAGGGCAGGTTTCATTTACAGCCCTGCAGTACTTGTTCATATGAAGTGACCATTAGCTCAGGCTTTAAACCTGCTTTTGCAGGTAACGGCCAGAGAGCGGCAATCTTTCTACGTTCCCCTTGCTGGTACTAGGGAAACAGACCTACCGGCCAGTGGTGTTCTTCGGTTATAAATTAGAGTGCAATGTGCCCGGATAAACCCACAAATGTTGATGTCTCCTTGCTTTTCTTTGTTTTTAAATTTAATTTATATTTATTATTAGAGTAATATTCCATTGTGTACGTGGACCACTTCTTCTTGGTGCATTCCTCGGTTGATGGACATTTTCATTGCTTCCAAGTGCTGGCTATGGTAAATATTGCTGGCATACTGGTTTGCCAGCCTGTGACTTTTTGATTCTCATTTTCTCAGGTGATAGGCCAAGCAGTGGTTGTGATTGATGGACTGGTAGCTCAATGTTTCCCTTTTCAAAGCACCTACGTTGTGTTTTCGTTAGTGGCTCTTTACATGCCCCCCCTTACAGCCGAGGGTACGCATTTCTCCACACTCCCTTCACCGTTTATTTTTTGCAGCATTTTTCCTAATGGCCATTCTGACTGCTGTGAGCTGATAGGGTTTTGTAATATGGGTATGCATGTCATGAAAATTTTTAAAATTCATCATATTCCTACGCCTTTTTCTTTTCTCTTAAAAGAAAAAAACCGTGAGTACAATATAGCTCTTGAAATTGTCTTCTTCGAAGGTTGCCCTCTTCTGAATTTTTTGGTCGATTTTTGACCCCAGAAATTTTCTGGAGGCCAGGCGCAATTTACAGAACTGCAAGTTGGTGAAAATTTAGTGACCTTTTGCAGTGGGTTCAAAGCTGCTGTTGTGGGAAACGTCCACAAGGAGGTAGCATTTCTCCATTCCCCAGTCCTGGTTCTAGGGCAGCAGAGCCTTTCTGGAAGTCATTGTCCTAGGTTGTAAATTAGAATGGAATTTGCCAGGAGAAATCCCCATAAGTTTATGTCTCATTACTTCTTCTTGGTTTTTAAAATTTTTTTAATCTGGGTAAAGTTTAGAATACTGTTTGTCCTAGGTGTACACAATCTGGTTCATTTGGACATTATGTATGTCTATTAATGTACAGATCCTCTTCCCATGTAAAATATTACACTGTTCCGTCGACCTCCCTTGTTATATGTTCGGTCTTTTTGATACATGTATATAATATGTATTTGAATATGTATAGTAACACTAATCTTCATTTCTCAATTTCCCCCCTCCTTTCCTTTTAGATGAGCATAGTTTGTGTTCTACGCCTGTGAGTGTCTTTCTCTTTAGAAATATGTTCATCTGTGTCAGTTATTAGATAATGCCATAAGTGATAATATAAGATATAGGTCTTTTGCTTTCCGACCTACTTCATGTTTTGTGATTATCTCCAGGCTCATCTATGGTGCCTCAAAGAGCAGTGCTTCAATGTTTTCCATGGCTAATATTCCATTGTGTACATGGACCACTTCTTCTTGGTGCATTCCTCTGTTGATGGACATTTTCGTTGCTTCCAAGTGTTGCCTATGGTAAATATTGCTGGAGTGCAGGATTGCCAGCCTGCGATTTTTGATTTTCATTTTCTCAGGTGATAGACCCAGCAGTGGGTATGATTGATTGATTGGTATGGTAGCTCAACGTTTACCTTTTCAAGGCACCTCAATTGTGCTTTCATTAGTGGCTCTTACCACGTCCCCCTTAGAATCGAGGGTACGCATTTCTCCACAATCACGTCAGCGTTTATCGTTTGCCGCATTTTTGTTGATGGCCATTCTGACTGGTGTGAGCTGATAGGTTTTTGTAATTTGGGTTTACATGTCTGTAAAAATTCCTACAATTCATCCTTTTTCCACGCCTTTTCCTTTTCTGTTAAAAGAAAAAAGAAAAAAGGTGTGAGTACAATATACCTCTTCAAATTTTCTTTTTGGAAGGTTGCACTCTAGAGTTTTTTGGTCGATTTTCGACCTCAGTATCTTTTGGAGGGCAGGTGTCATTTACAGACCTGCAATTGGTGAATATTTAGTGACCTTTTGCAGTGGGTTTAAAGCTGCTGTTGTGGGAAACGGCCACAAGGATGCAGCATTTCTCCATTCCCAAATCTGGGTACTAGGGCAGCAGAGCCGTTCTGGAAGTCGTTTGCCTAGGTTGTAAATTTGAATGGAATGTGCCAGGAGAACCCCCCATAAGTTTATGTCTCATTACTCCTAGTTGGTTGTTTTAATTTTTTCAATTGGGGTAATGGTTAGAATGTTGCTTGTCCAAGGTGTACATACTCTGGTTCATCTACATATTCTATATACCTATTTATGTAGAGATCCTCTTCCCGTGTAAATTATTACACAGTGTTCCGTAAACCTTCCTTGCTATATGGTCGGTCTTTTTGATATATGTATATAATATGTATTTGTATACATATGGTAACGCTAATCTTCATTTATCCATTCCCCCCCACCTTTCCTTGTAGATAAGCATAGTTTTTTTTAATAAGTCTGTGATTGACTTTCTCTGTGGAAATATGTTCATTTGTGTCAGTTACTAGAGAACGCGTATAAGTGATATCATAGGATATAGGACTTTTGCTTTCCGACTTACCTCATGTTCTGTGATTATCTCCAAGATCATCTATGGTGTCTCAAAGAGCAGTGTTTCATTGTTTTCCATGGCTAGTATTCATTGTGTACATGGGCCGCTTCTTCTTTTTCCTTTCATCTGTTGATGGACATTTTGGTTGCTTCACTGTCTTGTCTATTGTGAATAAGGCTGCAGTGCAGCTTTTGCAGCCCGGGTCTTCTTCATTCTGGTCTTCTCAGGTGAGAGGCCCATTGGTGCGCCTGCTGGATCGAATGGTACCTCAATTTTTCCTTTTCAACGCAGCTCCTTTCTGTTCTCATTATTAGCGTTTAACCCTTTTACATCTCACCAGCAGCTAGAGGGTACACAGTTCTCTAAAACCTCTTCAGCATTGATTGTTTGTAGACTTTTTGCCAACGGTCAGTCGACGGGTGTGAGTTGAAAACTTTTTGTAGATTAGATTGCATGAGTCTAATACTTCCTGAGGTTGAGCTTTTATCCATTTTCCTTTCTTTAAAAAGAGAGTGAGTAAAACTTACCTCTTCATACGAGCTTCGTGAACATTTTGCCTGTTTTGAATTTTTTTTATCCATTCCCTACTTCAGCACAATTTGAGGGCAGGTGTCCTTTACAGCCCTGAGTCCTTGTGAATGGTAAGTGACCATTAGCTGTGGGTTAAAAGCTGCTGTTGCGGGAATCGGCCACAAGGCGGCAGCATTTCTCCTTTACCAAATCTGGTTACTAGGGCAACAGAGCCTTAGTGGAAGTGGTGTTCTAGGTTGTAAATTAGAATGGAATGTGCGAGGAAAAAGCCCTTTAAGTTTATGTCTCATTACTTCTTGTTGGTATTTTTAACTTAATTTTTATTTTTTATCACAGCAAACTTGATTACAATGTTTTGTTTGTTCTAGGTGTGCAAGATGTGGTTCTTTCACACATATACATATATCTATTCTTCTTCGGATCCTTTTCCCATGTCTGTTACGACACAATGTTGAGTAGTCTTCTCTTGGTATAGCGTAGGTCTTTGGTGATTATATATTTCACATGTGTTTGTATCTCTCTGTTAACCTCAATACGGTAATGTATCCAATCCTCACACCTTTCCATTTGGTGAACCATAAGTTTTTTAAATGAATCTATGATAGTGTTTCTCTGTGGAAATACCTTTGTTTGTATCATTTTTTCGGTAACACCTATATGTGATAGGATAGGATATGTGTCTTTCGCTTTCTCACTTACTCCAAGCTGCGTGATTACTTCTAGACTCATCTATGGTGCTGCAAATGGCATTGTTTCATTTTTTCACTAGCTCATATTCCATCTGTACATGGAGCAGTTCTTCTTTGTCCACCCATCTGTCGTTGGACTTTTTGGTTACTTCCATATCTTGGCGATTGTTATACTATGCAATGCAGATTTGCGTACCTGTGTCCTTCCAATTCTGTCTTCTTAGGTTATAGGTCCAGGAATAGGTCTGCTGGGTCATATGGTAGCTCAATGTTTACCTTTTAAAGGCACCTCTATTCCGTTCTCTTTAGTGGCTCTTTCCAGGTTACGTCCCACTTAAAGCGGAGGGTATGCATTTCTTCCCAGCACCTTCAGCATTTATTCTTTGTAGTTTTTGCTGATGGTTATTCTGAGTGGTGTGAGCTGATACCTCTTTGTGGTTGAATTTGCATGTGTCTCATAATGCGTTGAAATTGAGCTGTAAGACATGTCCTTTTTATTTTTCCAGCTGTGATGAGAGCTTATTTCTTCAAAGTGTTTTCTTAAAGTATGTGTCACCATTTGAAATATTTTGGCCATGATCTCCCTCAAGACATTTTGAGGGCAGGTTTCATTTACAGCCCTGCAGTACTTGTTCATGTGAAGTGACCATTAGCTCAGGCTTTAAACCTGCTTTTGCAGGTAACGGCCAGAGAGCGGCAATCTTTCTACGTTCCCCTTGCTGGTACTAGGGAAACAGACCTACCGGCCAGTGGTGTTCTTCGGTTATAAATTAGAGTGCAATGTGCCCGGATAAACCCACAAATGTTGATGTCTCCTTGCTTTTCTTTGTTTTTAAATTTAATTTATATTTATTATTAGAGTAATATTCCATTGTGTACGTGGACCACTTCTTCTTGGTGCATTCCTCGGTTGATGGACATTTTCATTGCTTCCAAGTGCTGGCTATGGTAAATATTGCTGGCATACTGGTTTGCCAGCCTGTGACTTTTTGATTCTCATTTTCTCAGGTGATAGGCCAAGCAGTGGTTGTGATTGATGGACTGGTAGCTCAATGTTTCCCTTTTCAAAGCACCTACGTTGTGTTTTCGTTAGTGGCTCTTTACATGCCCCCCCTTACAGCCGAGGGTACGCATTTCTCCACACTCCCTTCACCGTTTATTTTTTGCAGCATTTTTCCTAATGGCCATTCTGACTGCTGTGAGCTGATAGGGTTTTGTAATATGGGTATGCATGTCATGAAAATTTTTAAAATTCATCATATTCCTACGCCTTTTTCTTTTCTCTTAAAAGAAAAAAACCGTGAGTACAATATAGCTCTTGAAATTGTCTTCTTCGAAGGTTGCCCTCTTCTGAATTTTTTGGTCGATTTTTGACCCCAGAAATTTTCTGGAGGCCAGGCGCAATTTACAGAACTGCAAGTTGGTGAAAATTTAGTGACCTTTTGCAGTGGGTTCAAAGCTGCTGTTGTGGGAAACGTCCACAAGGAGGTAGCATTTCTCCATTCCCCAGTCCTGGTTCTAGGGCAGCAGAGCCTTTCTGGAAGTCATTGTCCTAGGTTGTAAATTAGAATGGAATTTGCCAGGAGAAATCCCCATAAGTTTATGTCTCATTACTTCTTCTTGGTTTTTAAAATTTTTTTAATCTGGGTAAAGTTTAGAATACTGTTTGTCCTAGGTGTACACAATCTGGTTCATTTGGACATTATGTATGTCTATTAATGTACAGATCCTCTTCCCATGTAAAATATTACACTGTTCCGTCGACCTCCCTTGTTATATGTTCGGTCTTTTTGATACATGTATATAATATGTATTTGAATATGTATAGTAACACTAATCTTCATTTCTCAATTTCCCCCCTCCTTTCCTTTTAGATGAGCATAGTTTGTGTTCTACGCCTGTGAGTGTCTTTCTCTTTAGAAATATGTTCATCTGTGTCAGTTATTAGATAATGCCATAAGTGATAATATAAGATATAGGTCTTTTGCTTTCCGACCTACTTCATGTTTTGTGATTATCTCCAGGCTCATCTATGGTGCCTCAAAGAGCAGTGCTTCAATGTTTTCCATGGCTAATATTCCATTGTGTACATGGACCACTTCTTCTTGGTGCATTCCTCTGTTGATGGACATTTTCGTTGCTTCCAAGTGTTGCCTATGGTAAATATTGCTGGAGTGCAGGATTGCCAGCCTGCGATTTTTGATTTTCATTTTCTCAGGTGATAGACCCAGCAGTGGGTATGATTGATTGATTGGTATGGTAGCTCAACGTTTACCTTTTCAAGGCACCTCAATTGTGCTTTCATTAGTGGCTCTTACCACGTCCCCCTTAGAATCGAGGGTACGCATTTCTCCACAATCACGTCAGCGTTTATCGTTTGCCGCATTTTTGTTGATGGCCATTCTGACTGGTGTGAGCTGATAGGTTTTTGTAATTTGGGTTTACATGTCTGTAACAATTCCTACAATTCATCCTTTTTCCACGCCTTTTCCTTTTCTGTTAAAAGAAAAAAGAAAAAAGGTGTGAGTACAATATACCTCTTCAAATTTTCTTTTTGGAAGGTTGCACTCTAGAGTTTTTTGGTCGATTTTCGACCTCAGTATCTTTTGGAGGGCAGGTGTCATTTACAGACCTGCAATTGGTGAATATTTAGTGACCTTTTGCAGTGGGTTTAAAGCTGCTGTTGTGGGAAACGGCCACAAGGATGCAGCATTTCTCCATTCCCAAATCTGGGTACTAGGGCAGCAGAGCCGTTCTGGAAGTCGTTTGCCTAGGTTGTAAATTTGAATGGAATGTGCCAGGAGAACCCCCCATAAGTTTATGTCTCATTACTCCTAGTTGGTTGTTTTAATTTTTTCAATTGGGGTAATGGTTAGAATGTTGCTTGTCCAAGGTGTACATACTCTGGTTCATCTACATATTCTATATACCTATTTATGTAGAGATCCTCTTCCCGTGTAAATTATTACACAGTGTTCCGTAAACCTTCCTTGCTATATGGTCGGTCTTTTTGATATATGTATATAATATGTATTTGTATACATATGGTAACGCTAATCTTCATTTATCCATTCCCCCCCACCTTTCCTTGTAGATAAGCATAGTTTTTTTTAATAAGTCTGTGATTGACTTTCTCTGTGGAAATATGTTCATTTGTGTCAGTTACTAGAGAACGCGTATAAGTGATATCATAGGATATAGGACTTTTGCTTTCCGACTTACCTCATGTTCTGTGATTATCTCCAAGATCATCTATGGTGTCTCAAAGAGCAGTGTTTCATTGTTTTCCATGGCTAGTATTCATTGTGTACATGGGCCGCTTCTTCTTTTTCCTTTCATCTGTTGATGGACATTTTGGTTGCTTCACTGTCTTGTCTATTGTGAATAAGGCTGCAGTGCAGCTTTTGCAGCCCGGGTCTTCTTCATTCTGGTCTTCTCAGGTGAGAGGCCCATTGGTGCGCCTGCTGGATTGAATGGTACCTCAATTTTTCCTTTTCAACGCAGCTCCTTTCTGTTCTCATTATTAGCGTTTAACCCTTTTACATCTCACCAGCAGCTAGAGGGTACACAGTTCTCTAAAACCTCTTCAGCATTGATTGTTTGTAGACTTTTTGCCAACGGTCAGTCGACGGGTGTGAGTTGAAAACTTTTTGTAGATTAGATTGCATGAGTCTAATACTTCCTGAGGTTGAGCTTTTATCCATTTTCCTTTCTTTGAAAAGAGAGTGAGTAAAACTTACCTCTTCATACGAGCTTCGTGAACATTTTGCCTGTTTTGAATTTTTTTTATCCATTCCCTACTTCAGCACAATTTGAGGGCAGGTGTCCTTTACAGCCCTGAGTCCTTGTGAATGGTAAGTGACCATTAGCTGTGGGTTAAAAGCTGCTGTTGCGGGAATCGGCCACAAGGCGGCAGCATTTCTCCTTTACCAAATCTGGTTACTAGGGCAACAGAGCCTTAGTGGAAGTGGTGTTCTAGGTTGTAAATTAGAATGGAATGTGCGAGGAAAAAGCCCTTTAAGTTTATGTCTCATTACTTCTTGTTGGTATTTTTAACTTAATTTTTATTTTTTATCACAGCAAACTTGATTACAATGTTTTGTTTGTTCTAGGTGTGCAAGATGTGGTTCTTTCACACATATACATATATCTATTTTTCTTCGGATCCTTTTCCCATGTCTGTTACGACACAATGTTGAGTAGTCTTCTCTTGGTATAGCGTAGGTCTTTGGTGATTATATATTTCACATGTGTTTGTATCTCTCTGTTAACCTCAATACGGTAATGTATCCAATCCTCACACCTTTCCATTTGGTGAACCATAAGTTTTTTAAATGAATCTATGATAGTGTTTCTCTGTGGAAATACCTTTGTTTGTATCATTTTTTCGGTAACACCTATATGTGATAGGATAGGATATGTGTCTTTCGCTTTCTCACTTACTCCAAGCTGCGTGATTACTTCTAGACTCATCTATGGTGCTGCAAATGGCATTGTTTCATTTTTTCACTAGCTCATATTCCATCTGTACATGGAGCAGTTCTTCTTTGTCCACCCATCTGTCGTTGGACTTTTTGGTTACTTCCATATCTTGGCGATTGTTATACTATGCAATGCAGATTTGCGTACCTGTGTCCTTCCAATTCTGTCTTCTTAGGTTATAGGTCCAGGAATAGGTCTGCTGGGTCATATGGTAGCTCAATGTTTACCTTTTAAAGGCACCTCTATTCCGTTCTCTTTAGTGGCTCTTTCCAGGTTACGTCCCACTTAAAGCGGAGGGTATGCATTTCTTCCCAGCACCTTCAGCATTTATTCTTTGTAGTTTTTGCTGATGGTTATTCTGAGTGGTGTGAGCTGATACCTCTTTGTGGTTGAATTTGCATGTGTCTCATAATGCGTTGAAATTGAGCTGTAAGACATGTCCTTTTTATTTTTCCAGCTGTGATGAGAGCTTATTTCTTCAAAGTGTTTTCTTCAAGTATGTGTCACCATTTGAAATATTTTGGCCATGATCTCCCTCAAGACATTTTGAGGGCAGGTTTCATTTACAGCCCTGCAGTACTTGTTCATGTGAAGTGACCATTAGCTCAGGCTTTAAACCTGCTTTTGCAGGTAACGGCCAGAGAGCGGCAATCTTTCTACGTTCCCCTTGCTGGTACTAGGGAAACAGACCTACCGGCCAGTGGTGTTCTTCGGTTATAAATTAGAGTGCAATGTGCCCGGATAAACCCACAAATGTTGATGTCTCCTTGCTTTTCTTTGTTTTTAAATTTAATTTATATTTATTATTAGAGTAATATTCCATTGTGTACGTGGACCACTTCTTCTTGGTGCATTCCTCGGTTGATGGACATTTTCATTGCTTCCAAGTGCTGGCTATGGTAAATATTGCTGGCATACTGGTTTGCCAGCCTGTGACTTTTTGATTCTCATTTTCTCAGGTGATAGGCCAAGCAGTGGTTGTGATTGATGGACTGGTAGCTCAATGTTTCCCTTTTCAAAGCACCTACGTTGTGTTTTCGTTAGTGGCTCTTTACATGCCCCCCCTTACAGCCGAGGGTACGCATTTCTCCACACTCCCTTCACCGTTTATTTTTTGCAGCATTTTTCCTAATGGCCATTCTGACTGCTGTGAGCTGATAGGGTTTTGTAATATGGGTATGCATGTCATGAAAATTTTTAAAATTCATCATATTCCTACGCCTTTTTCTTTTCTCTTAAAAGAAAAAAACCGTGAGTACAATATAGCTCTTGAAATTGTCTTCTTCGAAGGTTGCCCTCTTCTGAATTTTTTGGTCGATTTTTGACCCCAGAAATTTTCTGGAGGCCAGGCGCAATTTACAGAACTGCAAGTTGGTGAAAATTTAGTGACCTTTTGCAGTGGGTTCAAAGCTGCTGTTGTGGGAAACGTCCACAAGGAGGTAGCATTTCTCCATTCCCCAGTCCTGGTTCTAGGGCAGCAGAGCCTTTCTGGAAGTCATTGTCCTAGGTTGTAAATTAGAATGGAATTTGCCAGGAGAAATCCCCATAAGTTTATGTCTCATTACTTCTTCTTGGTTTTTAAAATTTTTTTAATCTGGGTAAAGTTTAGAATACTGTTTGTCCTAGGTGTACACAATCTGGTTCATTTGGACATTATGTATGTCTATTAATGTACAGATCCTCTTCCCATGTAAAATATTACACTGTTCCGTCGACCTCCCTTGTTATATGTTCGGTCTTTTTGATACATGTATATAATATGTATTTGAATATGTATAGTAACACTAATCTTCATTTCTCAATTTCCCCCCTCCTTTCCTTTTAGATGAGCATAGTTTGTGTTCTACGCCTGTGAGTGTCTTTCTCTTTAGAAATATGTTCATCTGTGTCAGTTATTAGATAATGCCATAAGTGATAATATAAGATATAGGTCTTTTGCTTTCCGACCTACTTCATGTTTTGTGATTATCTCCAGGCTCATCTATGGTGCCTCAAAGAGCAGTGCTTCAATGTTTTCCATGGCTAATATTCCATTGTGTACATGGACCACTTCTTCTTGGTGCATTCCTCTGTTGATGGACATTTTCGTTGCTTCCAAGTGTTGCCTATGGTAAATATTGCTGGAGTGCAGGATTGCCAGCCTGCGATTTTTGATTTTCATTTTCTCAGGTGATAGACCCAGCAGTGGGTATGATTGATTGATTGGTATGGTAGCTCAACGTTTACCTTTTCAAGGCACCTCAATTGTGCTTTCATTAGTGGCTCTTACCACGTCCCCCTTAGAATCGAGGGTACGCATTTCTCCACAATCACGTCAGCGTTTATCGTTTGCCGCATTTTTGTTGATGGCCATTCTGACTGGTGTGAGCTGATAGGTTTTTGTAATTTGGGTTTACATGTCTGTAAAAATTCCTACAATTCATCCTTTTTCCACGCCTTTTCCTTTTCTGTTAAAAGAAAAAAGAAAAAAGGTGTGAGTACAATATACCTCTTCAAATTTTCTTTTTGGAAGGTTGCACTCTAGAGTTTTTTGGTCGATTTTCGACCTCAGTATCTTTTGGAGGGCAGGTGTCATTTACAGACCTGCAATTGGTGAATATTTAGTGACCTTTTGCAGTGGGTTTAAAGCTGCTGTTGTGGGAAACGGCCACAAGGATGCAGCATTTCTCCATTCCCAAATCTGGGTACTAGGGCAGCAGAGCCGTTCTGGAAGTCGTTTGCCTAGGTTGTAAATTTGAATGGAATGTGCCAGGAGAACCCCCCATAAGTTTATGTCTCATTACTCCTAGTTGGTTGTTTTAATTTTTTCAATTGGGGTAATGGTTAGAATGTTGCTTGTCCAAGGTGTACATACTCTGGTTCATCTACATATTCTATATACCTATTTATGTAGAGATCCTCTTCCCGTGTAAATTATTACACAGTGTTCCGTAAACCTTCCTTGCTATATGGTCGGTCTTTTTGATATATGTATATAATATGTATTTGTATACATATGGTAACGCTAATCTTCATTTATCCATTCCCCCCCACCTTTCCTTGTAGATAAGCATAGTTTTTTTTAATAAGTCTGTGATTGACTTTCTCTGTGGAAATATGTTCATTTGTGTCAGTTACTAGAGAACGCGTATAAGTGATATCATAGGATATAGGACTTTTGCTTTCCGACTTACCTCATGTTCTGTGATTATCTCCAAGATCATCTATGGTGTCTCAAAGAGCAGTGTTTCATTGTTTTCCATGGCTAGTATTCATTGTGTACATGGGCCGCTTCTTCTTTTTCCTTTCATCTGTTGATGGACATTTTGGTTGCTTCACTGTCTTGTCTATTGTGAATAAGGCTGCAGTGCAGCTTTTGCAGCCCGGGTCTTCTTCATTCTGGTCTTCTCAGGTGAGAGGCCCATTGGTGCGCCTGCTGGATTGAATGGTACCTCAATTTTTCCTTTTCAACGCAGCTCCTTTCTGTTCTCATTATTAGCGTTTAACCCTTTTACATCTCACCAGCAGCTAGAGGGTACACAGTTCTCTAAAACCTCTTCAGCATTGATTGTTTGTAGACTTTTTGCCAACGGTCAGTCGACGGGTGTGAGTTGAAAACTTTTTGTAGATTAGATTGCATGAGTCTAATACTTCCTGAGGTTGAGCTTTTATCCATTTTCCTTTCTTTGAAAAGAGAGTGAGTAAAACTTACCTCTTCATACGAGCTTCGTGAACATTTTGCCTGTTTTGAATTTTTTTTATCCATTCCCTACTTCAGCACAATTTGAGGGCAGGTGTCCTTTACAGCCCTGAGTCCTTGTGAATGGTAAGTGACCATTAGCTGTGGGTTAAAAGCTGCTGTTGCGGGAATCGGCCACAAGGCGGCAGCATTTCTCCTTTACCAAATCTGGTTACTAGGGCAACAGAGCCTTAGTGGAAGTGGTGTTCTAGGTTGTAAATTAGAATGGAATGTGCGAGGAAAAATCCCTTTAAGTTTATGTCTCATTACTTCTTGTTGGTATTTTTAACTTAATTTTTATTTTTTATCACAGCAAACTTGATTACAATGTTTTGTTTGTTCTAGGTGTGCAAGATGTGGTTCTTTCACACATATACATATATCTATTTTTCTTCGGATCCTTTTCCCATGTCTGTTACGACACAATGTTGAGTAGTCTTCTCTTGGTATAGCGTAGGTCTTTGGTGATTATATATTTCACATGTGTTTGTATCTCTCTGTTAACCTCAATACGGTAATGTATCCAATCCTCACACCTTTCCATTTGGTGAACCATAAGTTTTTTAAATGAATCTATGATAATGTTTCTCTGTGGAAATACCTTTGTTTGTATCATTTTTTCGGTAATACCTATATGTGATAGGATAGGATATGTGTCTTTCGCTTTCTCACTTACTCCAAGCTGCGTGATTACTTCTAGACTCATCTATGGTGCTGCAAATGGCATTGTTTCATTTTTTCACTAGCTCATATTCCATCTGTACATGGAGCAGTTCTTCTTTGTCCACCCATCTGTCGTTGGACTTTTTGGTTACTTCCATATCTTGGCGATTGTTATACTATGCAATGCAGATTTGCGTACCTGTGTCCTTCCAATTCTGTCTTCTTAGGTTATAGGTCCAGGAATAGGTCTGCTGGGTCATATGGTAGCTCAATGTTTACCTTTTAAAGGCACCTCTATTCCGTTCTCTTTAGTGGCTCTTTCCAGGTTACGTCCCACTTAAAGCGGAGGGTATGCATTTCTTCCCAGCACCTTCAGCATTTATTCTTTGTAGTTTTTGCTGATGGTTATTCTGAGTGGTGTGAGCTGATACCTCTTTGTGGTTGAATTTGCATGTGTCTCATAATGCGTTGAAATTGAGCTGTAAGACATGTCCTTTTTATTTTTCCAGCTGTGATGAGAGCTTATTTCTTCAAAGTGTTTTCTTCAAGTATGTGTCACCATTTGAAATATTTTGGCCATGATCTCCCTCAAGACATTTTGAGGGCAGGTTTCATTTACAGCCCTGCAGTACTTGTTCATGTGAAGTGACCATTAGCTCAGGCTTTAAACCTGCTTTTGCAGGTAACGGCCAGAGAGCGGCAATCTTTCTACGTTCCCCTTGCTGGTACTAGGGAAACAGACCTACCGGCCAGTGGTGTTCTTCGGTTATAAATTAGAGTGCAATGTGCCCGGATAAACCCACAAATGTTGATGTCTCCTTGCTTTTCTTTGTTTTTAAATTTAATTTATATTTATTATTAGAGTAATATTCCATTGTGTACGTGGACCACTTCTTCTTGGTGCATTCCTCGGTTGATGGACATTTTCATTGCTTCCAAGTGCTGGCTATGGTAAATATTGCTGGCATACTGGTTTGCCAGCCTGTGACTTTTTGATTCTCATTTTCTCAGGTGATAGGCCAAGCAGTGGTTGTGATTGATGGACTGGTAGCTCAATGTTTCCCTTTTCAAAGCACCTACGTTGTGTTTTCGTTAGTGGCTCTTTACATGCCCCCCCTTACAGCCGAGGGTACGCATTTCTCCACACTCCCTTCACCGTTTATTTTTTGCAGCATTTTTCCTAATGGCCATTCTGACTGCTGTGAGCTGATAGGGTTTTGTAATATGGGTATGCATGTCATGAAAATTTTTAAAATTCATCATATTCCTACGCCTTTTTCTTTTCTCTTAAAAGAAAAAAACCGTGAGTACAATATAGCTCTTGAAATTGTCTTCTTCGAAGGTTGCCCTCTTCTGAATTTTTTGGTCGATTTTTGACCCCAGAAATTTTCTGGAGGCCAGGCGCAATTTACAGAACTGCAAGTTGGTGAAAATTTAGTGACCTTTTGCAGTGGGTTCAAAGCTGCTGTTGTGGGAAACGTCCACAAGGAGGTAGCATTTCTCCATTCCCCAGTCCTGGTTCTAGGGCAGCAGAGCCTTTCTGGAAGTCATTGTCCTAGGTTGTAAATTAGAATGGAATTTGCCAGGAGAAATCCCCATAAGTTTATGTCTCATTACTTCTTCTTGGTTTTTAAAATTTTTTTAATCTGGGTAAAGTTTAGAATACTGTTTGTCCTAGGTGTACACAATCTGGTTCATTTGGACATTATGTATGTCTATTAATGTACAGATCCTCTTCCCATGTAAAATATTACACTGTTCCGTCGACCTCCCTTGTTATATGTTCGGTCTTTTTGATACATGTATATAATATGTATTTGAATATGTATAGTAACACTAATCTTCATTTCTCAATTTCCCCCCTCCTTTCCTTTTAGATGAGCATAGTTTGTGTTCTACGCCTGTGAGTGTCTTTCTCTTTAGAAATATGTTCATCTGTGTCAGTTATTAGATAATGCCATAAGTGATAATATAAGATATAGGTCTTTTGCTTTCCGACCTACTTCATGTTTTGTGATTATCTCCAGGCTCATCTATGGTGCCTCAAAGAGCAGTGCTTCAATGTTTTCCATGGCTAATATTCCATTGTGTACATGGACCACTTCTTCTTGGTGCATTCCTCTGTTGATGGACATTTTCGTTGCTTCCAAGTGTTGCCTATGGTAAATATTGCTGGAGTGCAGGATTGCCAGCCTGCGATTTTTGATTTTCATTTTCTCAGGTGATAGACCCAGCAGTGGGTATGATTGATTGATTGGTATGGTAGCTCAACGTTTACCTTTTCAAGGCACCTCAATTGTGCTTTCATTAGTGGCTCTTACCACGTCCCCCTTAGAATCGAGGGTACGCATTTCTCCACAATCACGTCAGCGTTTATCGTTTGCCGCATTTTTGTTGATGGCCATTCTGACTGGTGTGAGCTGATAGGTTTTTGTAATTTGGGTTTACATGTCTGTAACAATTCCTACAATTCATCCTTTTTCCACGCCTTTTCCTTTTCTGTTAAAAGAAAAAAGAAAAAAGGTGTGAGTACAATATACCTCTTCAAATTTTCTTTTTGGAAGGTTGCACTCTAGAGTTTTTTGGTCGATTTTCGACCTCAGTATCTTTTGGAGGGCAGGTGTCATTTACAGACCTGCAATTGGTGAATATTTAGTGACCTTTTGCAGTGGGTTTAAAGCTGCTGTTGTGGGAAACGGCCACAAGGATGCAGCATTTCTCCATTCCCAAATCTGGGTACTAGGGCAGCAGAGCCGTTCTGGAAGTCGTTTGCCTAGGTTGTAAATTTGAATGGAATGTGCCAGGAGAACCCCCCATAAGTTTATGTCTCATTACTCCTAGTTGGTTGTTTTAATTTTTTCAATTGGGGTAATGGTTAGAATGTTGCTTGTCCAAGGTGTACATACTCTGGTTCATCTACATATTCTATATACCTATTTATGTAGAGATCCTCTTCCCGTGTAAATTATTACACAGTGTTCCGTAAACCTTCCTTGCTATATGGTCGGTCTTTTTGATATATGTATATAATATGTATTTGTATACATATGGTAACGCTAATCTTCATTTATCCATTCCCCCCCACCTTTCCTTGTAGATAAGCATAGTTTTTTTTAATAAGTCTGTGATTGACTTTCTCTGTGGAAATATGTTCATTTGTGTCAGTTACTAGAGAACGCGTATAAGTGATATCATAGGATATAGGACTTTTGCTTTCCGACTTACCTCATGTTCTGTGATTATCTCCAAGATCATCTATGGTGTCTCAAAGAGCAGTGTTTCATTGTTTTCCATGGCTAGTATTCATTGTGTACATGGGCCGCTTCTTCTTTTTCCTTTCATCTGTTGATGGACATTTTGGTTGCTTCACTGTCTTGTCTATTGTGAATAAGGCTGCAGTGCAGCTTTTGCAGCCCGGGTCTTCTTCATTCTGGTCTTCTCAGGTGAGAGGCCCATTGGTGCGCCTGCTGGATTGAATGGTACCTCAATTTTTCCTTTTCAACGCAGCTCCTTTCTGTTCTCATTATTAGCGTTTAACCCTTTTACATCTCACCAGCAGCTAGAGGGTACACAGTTCTCTAAAACCTCTTCAGCATTGATTGTTTGTAGACTTTTTGCCAACGGTCAGTCGACGGGTGTGAGTTGAAAACTTTTTGTAGATTAGATTGCATGAGTCTAATACTTCCTGAGGTTGAGCTTTTATCCATTTTCCTTTCTTTAAAAAGAGAGTGAGTAAAACTTACCTCTTCATACGAGCTTCGTGAACATTTTGCCTGTTTTGAATTTTTTTTATCCATTCCCTACTTCAGCACAATTTGAGGGCAGGTGTCCTTTACAGCCCTGAGTCCTTGTGAATGGTAAGTGACCATTAGCTGTGGGTTAAAAGCTGCTGTTGCGGGAATCGGCCACAAGGCGGCAGCATTTCTCCTTTACCAAATCTGGTTACTAGGGCAACAGAGCCTTAGTGGAAGTGGTGTTCTAGGTTGTAAATTAGAATGGAATGTGCGAGGAAAAAGCCCTTTAAGTTTATGTCTCATTACTTCTTGTTGGTATTTTTAACTTAATTTTTATTTTTTATCACAGCAAACTTGATTACAATGTTTTGTTTGTTCTAGGTGTGCAAGATGTGGTTCTTTCACACATATACATATATCTATTTTTCTTCGGATCCTTTTCCCATGTCTGTTACGACACAATGTTGAGTAGTCTTCTCTTGGTATAGCGTAGGTCTTTGGTGATTATATATTTCACATGTGTTTGTATCTCTCTGTTAACCTCAATACGGTAATGTATCCAATCCTCACACCTTTCCATTTGGTGAACCATAAGTTTTTTAAATGAATCTATGATAATGTTTCTCTGTGGAAATACCTTTGTTTGTATCATTTTTTCGGTAACACCTATATGTGATAGGATAGGATATGTGTCTTTCACTTTCTCACTTACTCCAAGCTGCGTGATTACTTCTAGACTCATCTATGGTGCTGCAAATGGCATTGTTTCATTTTTTCACTAGCTCATATTCCATCTGTACATGGAGCAGTTCTTCTTTGTCCACCCATCTGTCGTTGGACTTTTTGGTTACTTCCATATCTTGGCGATTGTTATACTATGCAATGCAGATTTGCGTACCTGTGTCCTTCCAATTCTGTCTTCTTAGGTTATAGGTCCAGGAATAGGTCTGCTGGGTCATATGGTAGCTCAATGTTTACCTTTTAAAGGCACCTCTATTCCGTTCTCTTTAGTGGCTCTTTCCAGGTTACGTCCCACTTAAAGCGGAGGGTATGCATTTCTTCCCAGCACCTTCAGCATTTATTCTTTGTAGTTTTTGCTGATGGTTATTCTGAGTGGTGTGAGCTGATACCTCTTTGTGGTTGAATTTGCATGTGTCTCATAATGCGTTGAAATTGAGCTGTAAGACATGTCCTTTTTATTTTTCCAGCTGTGATGAGAGCTTATTTCTTCAAAGTGTTTTCTTCAAGTATGTGTCACCATTTGAAATATTTTGGCCATGATCTCCCTCAAGACATTTTGAGGGCAGGTTTCATTTACAGCCCTGCAGTACTTGTTCATGTGAAGTGACCATTAGCTCAGGCTTTAAACCTGCTTTTGCAGGTAACGGCCAGAGAGCGGCAATCTTTCTACGTTCCCCTTGCTGGTACTAGGGAAACAGACCTACCGGCCAGTGGTGTTCTTCGGTTATAAATTAGAGTGCAATGTGCCCGGATAAACCCACAAATGTTGATGTCTCCTTGCTTTTCTTTGTTTTTAAATTTAATTTATATTTATTATTAGAGTAATATCCCATTGTGTACGTGGACCACTTCTTCTTGGTGCATTCCTCGGTTGATGGACATTTTCATTGCTTCCAAGTGCTGGCTATGGTAAATATTGCTGGCATACTGGTTTGCCAGCCTGTGACTTTTTGATTCTCATTTTCTCAGGTGATAGGCCAAGCAGTGGTTGTGATTGATGGACTGGTAGCTCAATGTTTCCCTTTTCAAAGCACCTACGTTGTGTTTTCGTTAGTGGCTCTTTACATGCCCCCCCTTACAGCCGAGGGTACGCATTTCTCCACACTCCCTTCACCGTTTATTTTTTGCAGCATTTTTCCTAATGGCCATTCTGACTGCTGTGAGCTGATAGGGTTTTGTAATATGGGTATGCATGTCATGAAAATTTTTAAAATTCATCATATTCCTACGCCTTTTTCTTTTCTCTTAAAAGAAAAAAACCGTGAGTACAATATAGCTCTTGAAATTGTCTTCTTCGAAGGTTGCCCTCTTCTGAATTTTTTGGTCGATTTTTGACCCCAGAAATTTTCTGGAGGCCAGGCGCAATTTACAGAACTGCAAGTTGGTGAAAATTTAGTGACCTTTTGCAGTGGGTTCAAAGCTGCTGTTGTGGGAAACGTCCACAAGGAGGTAGCATTTCTCCATTCCCCAGTCCTGGTTCTAGGGCAGCAGAGCCTTTCTGGAAGTCATTGTCCTAGGTTGTAAATTAGAATGGAATTTGCCAGGAGAAATCCCCATAAGTTTATGTCTCATTACTTCTTCTTGGTTTTTAAAATTTTTTTAATCTGGGTAAAGTTTAGAATACTGTTTGTCCTAGGTGTACACAATCTGGTTCATTTGGACATTATGTATGTCTATTAATGTACAGATCCTCTTCCCATGTAAAATATTACACTGTTCCGTCGACCTCCCTTGTTATATGTTCGGTCTTTTTGATACATGTATATAATATGTATTTGAATATGTATAGTAACACTAATCTTCATTTCTCAATTTCCCCCCTCCTTTCCTTTTAGATGAGCATAGTTTGTGTTCTACGCCTGTGAGTGTCTTTCTCTTTAGAAATATGTTCATCTGTGTCAGTTATTAGATAATGCCATAAGTGATAATATAAGATATAGGTCTTTTGCTTTCCGACCTACTTCATGTTTTGTGATTATCTCCAGGCTCATCTATGGTGCCTCAAAGAGCAGTGCTTCAATGTTTTCCATGGCTAATATTCCATTGTGTACATGGACCACTTCTTCTTGGTGCATTCCTCTGTTGATGGACATTTTCGTTGCTTCCAAGTGTTGCCTATGGTAAATATTGCTGGAGTGCAGGATTGCCAGCCTGCGATTTTTGATTTTCATTTTCTCAGGTGATAGACCCAGCAGTGGGTATGATTGATTGATTGGTATGGTAGCTCAACGTTTACCTTTTCAAGGCACCTCAATTGTGCTTTCATTAGTGGCTCTTACCACGTCCCCCTTAGAATCGAGGGTACGCATTTCTCCACAATCACGTCAGCGTTTATCGTTTGCCGCATTTTTGTTGATGGCCATTCTGACTGGTGTGAGCTGATAGGTTTTTGTAATTTGGGTTTACATGTCTGTAACAATTCCTACAATTCATCCTTTTTCCACGCCTTTTCCTTTTCTGTTAAAAGAAAAAAGAAAAAAGGTGTGAGTACAATATACCTCTTCAAATTTTCTTTTTGGAAGGTTGCACTCTAGAGTTTTTTGGTCGATTTTCGACCTCAGTATCTTTTGGAGGGCAGGTGTCATTTACAGACCTGCAATTGGTGAATATTTAGTGACCTTTTGCAGTGGGTTTAAAGCTGCTGTTGTGGGAAACGGCCACAAGGATGCAGCATTTCTCCATTCCCAAATCTGGGTACTAGGGCAGCAGAGCCGTTCTGGAAGTCGTTTGCCTAGGTTGTAAATTTGAATGGAATGTGCCAGGAGAACCCCCCATAAGTTTATGTCTCATTACTCCTAGTTGGTTGTTTTAATTTTTTCAATTGGGGTAATGGTTAGAATGTTGCTTGTCCAAGGTGTACATACTCTGGTTCATCTACATATTCTATATACCTATTTATGTAGAGATCCTCTTCCCGTGTAAATTATTACACAGTGTTCCGTAAACCTTCCTTGCTATATGGTCGGTCTTTTTGATATATGTATATAATATGTATTTGTATACATATGGTAACGCTAATCTTCATTTATCCATTCCCCCCCACCTTTCCTTGTAGATAAGCATAGTTTTTTTTAATAAGTCTGTGATTGACTTTCTCTGTGGAAATATGTTCATTTGTGTCAGTTACTAGAGAACGCGTATAAGTGATATCATAGGATATAGGACTTTTGCTTTCCGACTTACCTCATGTTCTGTGATTATCTCCAAGATCATCTATGGTGTCTCAAAGAGCAGTGTTTCATTGTTTTCCATGGCTAGTATTCATTGTGTACATGGGCCGCTTCTTCTTTTTCCTTTCATCTGTTGATGGACATTTTGGTTGCTTCACTGTCTTGTCTATTGTGAATAAGGCTGCAGTGCAGCTTTTGCAGCCCGGGTCTTCTTCATTCTGGTCTTCTCAGGTGAGAGGCCCATTGGTGCGCCTGCTGGATTGAATGGTACCTCAATTTTTCCTTTTCAACGCAGCTCCTTTCTGTTCTCATTATTAGCGTTTAACCCTTTTACATCTCACCAGCAGCTAGAGGGTACACAGTTCTCTAAAACCTCTTCAGCATTGATTGTTTGTAGACTTTTTGCCAACGGTCAGTCGACGGGTGTGAGTTGAAAACTTTTTGTAGATTAGATTGCATGAGTCTAATACTTCCTGAGGTTGAGCTTTTATCCATTTTCCTTTCTTTGAAAAGAGAGTGAGTAAAACTTACCTCTTCATACGAGCTTCGTGAACATTTTGCCTGTTTTGAATTTTTTTTATCCATTCCCTACTTCAGCACAATTTGAGGGCAGGTGTCCTTTACAGCCCTGAGTCCTTGTGAATGGTAAGTGACCATTAGCTGTGGGTTAAAAGCTGCTGTTGCGGGAATCGGCCACAAGGCGGCAGCATTTCTCCTTTACCAAATCTGGTTACTAGGGCAACAGAGCCTTAGTGGAAGTGGTGTTCTAGGTTGTAAATTAGAATGGAATGTGCGAGGAAAAAGCCCTTTAAGTTTATGTCTCATTACTTCTTGTTGGTATTTTTAACTTAATTTTTATTTTTTATCACAGCAAACTTGATTACAATGTTTTGTTTGTTCTAGGTGTGCAAGATGTGGTTCTTTCACACATATACATATATCTATTTTTCTTCGGATCCTTTTCCCATGTCTGTTACGACACAATGTTGAGTAGTCTTCTCTTGGTATAGCGTAGGTCTTTGGTGATTATATATTTCACATGTGTTTGTATCTCTCTGTTAACCTCAATACGGTAATGTATCCAATCCTCACACCTTTCCATTTGGTGAACCATAAGTTTTTTAAATGAATCTATGATAGTGTTTCTCTGTGGAAATACCTTTGTTTGTATCATTTTTTCGGTAACACCTATATGTGATAGGATAGGATATGTGTCTTTCGCTTTCTCACTTACTCCAAGCTGCGTGATTACTTCTAGACTCATCTATGGTGCTGCAAATGGCATTGTTTCATTTTTTCACTAGCTCATATTCCATCTGTACATGGAGCAGTTCTTCTTTGTCCACCCATCTGTCGTTGGACTTTTTGGTTACTTCCATATCTTGGCGATTGTTATACTATGCAATGCAGATTTGCGTACCTGTGTCCTTCCAATTCTGTCTTCTTAGGTTATAGGTCCAGGAATAGGTCTGCTGGGTCATATGGTAGCTCAATGTTTACCTTTTAAAGGCACCTCTATTCCGTTCTCTTTAGTGGCTCTTTCCAGGTTACGTCCCACTTAAAGCGGAGGGTATGCATTTCTTCCCAGCACCTTCAGCATTTATTCTTTGTAGTTTTTGCTGATGGTTATTCTGAGTGGTGTGAGCTGATACCTCTTTGTGGTTGAATTTGCATGTGTCTCATAATGCGTTGAAATTGAGCTGTAAGACATGTCCTTTTTATTTTTCCAGCTGTGATGAGAGCTTATTTCTTCAAAGTGTTTTCTTCAAGTATGTGTCACCATTTGAAATATTTTGGCCATGATCTCCCTCAAGACATTTTGAGGGCAGGTTTCATTTACAGCCCTGCAGTACTTGTTCATGTGAAGTGACCATTAGCTCAGGCTTTAAACCTGCTTTTGCAGGTAACGGCCAGAGAGCGGCAATCTTTCTACGTTCCCCTTGCTGGTACTAGGGAAACAGACCTACCGGCCAGTGGTGTTCTTCGGTTATAAATTAGAGTGCAATGTGCCCGGATAAACCCACAAATGTTGATGTCTCCTTGCTTTTCTTTGTTTTTAAATTTAATTTATATTTATTATTAGAGTAATATCCCATTGTGTACGTGGACCACTTCTTCTTGGTGCATTCCTCGGTTGATGGACATTTTCATTGCTTCCAAGTGCTGGCTATGGTAAATATTGCTGGCATACTGGTTTGCCAGCCTGTGACTTTTTGATTCTCATTTTCTCAGGTGATAGGCCAAGCAGTGGTTGTGATTGATGGACTGGTAGCTCAATGTTTCCCTTTTCAAAGCACCTACGTTGTGTTTTCGTTAGTGGCTCTTTACATGCCCCCCCTTACAGCCGAGGGTACGCATTTCTCCACACTCCCTTCACCGTTTATTTTTTGCAGCATTTTTCCTAATGGCCATTCTGACTGCTGTGAGCTGATAGGGTTTTGTAATATGGGTATGCATGTCATGAAAATTTTTAAAATTCATCATATTCCTACGCCTTTTTCTTTTCTCTTAAAAGAAAAAAACCGTGAGTACAATATAGCTCTTGAAATTGTCTTCTTCGAAGGTTGCCCTCTTCTGAATTTTTTGGTCGATTTTTGACCCCAGAAATTTTCTGGAGGCCAGGCGCAATTTACAGAACTGCAAGTTGGTGAAAATTTAGTGACCTTTTGCAGTGGGTTCAAAGCTGCTGTTGTGGGAAACGTCCACAAGGAGGTAGCATTTCTCCATTCCCCAGTCCTGGTTCTAGGGCAGCAGAGCCTTTCTGGAAGTCATTGTCCTAGGTTGTAAATTAGAATGGAATTTGCCAGGAGAAATCCCCATAAGTTTATGTCTCATTACTTCTTCTTGGTTTTTAAAATTTTTTTAATCTGGGTAAAGTTTAGAATACTGTTTGTCCTAGGTGTACACAATCTGGTTCATTTGGACATTATGTATGTCTATTAATGTACAGATCCTCTTCCCATGTAAAATATTACACTGTTCCGTCGACCTCCCTTGTTATATGTTCGGTCTTTTTGATACATGTATATAATATGTATTTGAATATGTATAGTAACACTAATCTTCATTTCTCAATTTCCCCCCTCCTTTCCTTTTAGATGAGCATAGTTTGTGTTCTACGCCTGTGAGTGTCTTTCTCTTTAGAAATATGTTCATCTGTGTCAGTTATTAGATAATGCCATAAGTGATAATATAAGATATAGGTCTTTTGCTTTCCGACCTACTTCATGTTTTGTGATTATCTCCAGGCTCATCTATGGTGCCTCAAAGAGCAGTGCTTCAATGTTTTCCATGGCTAATATTCCATTGTGTACATGGACCACTTCTTCTTGGTGCATTCCTCTGTTGATGGACATTTTCGTTGCTTCCAAGTGTTGCCTATGGTAAATATTGCTGGAGTGCAGGATTGCCAGCCTGCGATTTTTGATTTTCATTTTCTCAGGTGATAGACCCAGCAGTGGGTATGATTGATTGATTGGTATGGTAGCTCAACGTTTACCTTTTCAAGGCACCTCAATTGTGCTTTCATTAGTGGCTCTTACCACGTCCCCCTTAGAATCGAGGGTACGCATTTCTCCACAATCACGTCAGCGTTTATCGTTTGCCGCATTTTTGTTGATGGCCATTCTGACTGGTGTGAGCTGATAGGTTTTTGTAATTTGGGTTTACATGTCTGTAACAATTCCTACAATTCATCCTTTTTCCACGCCTTTTCCTTTTCTGTTAAAAGAAAAAAGAAAAAAGGTGTGAGTACAATATACCTCTTCAAATTTTCTTTTTGGAAGGTTGCACTCTAGAGTTTTTTGGTCGATTTTCGACCTCAGTATCTTTTGGAGGGCAGGTGTCATTTACAGACCTGCAATTGGTGAATATTTAGTGACCTTTTGCAGTGGGTTTAAAGCTGCTGTTGTGGGAAACGGCCACAAGGATGCAGCATTTCTCCATTCCCAAATCTGGGTACTAGGGCAGCAGAGCCGTTCTGGAAGTCGTTTGCCTAGGTTGTAAATTTGAATGGAATGTGCCAGGAGAACCCCCCATAAGTTTATGTCTCATTACTCCTAGTTGGTTGTTTTAATTTTTTCAATTGGGGTAATGGTTAGAATGTTGCTTGTCCAAGGTGTACATACTCTGGTTCATCTACATATTCTATATACCTATTTATGTAGAGATCCTCTTCCCGTGTAAATTATTACACAGTGTTCCGTAAACCTTCCTTGCTATATGGTCGGTCTTTTTGATATATGTATATAATATGTATTTGTATACATATGGTAACGCTAATCTTCATTTATCCATTCCCCCCCACCTTTCCTTGTAGATAAGCATAGTTTTTTTTAATAAGTCTGTGATTGACTTTCTCTGTGGAAATATGTTCATTTGTGTCAGTTACTAGAGAACGCGTATAAGTGATATCATAGGATATAGGACTTTTGCTTTCCGACTTACCTCATGTTCTGTGATTATCTCCAAGATCATCTATGGTGTCTCAAAGAGCAGTGTTTCATTGTTTTCCATGGCTAGTATTCATTGTGTACATGGGCCGCTTCTTCTTTTTCCTTTCATCTGTTGATGGACATTTTGGTTGCTTCACTGTCTTGTCTATTGTGAATAAGGCTGCAGTGCAGCTTTTGCAGCCCGGGTCTTCTTCATTCTGGTCTTCTCAGGTGAGAGGCCCATTGGTGCGCCTGCTGGATTGAATGGTACCTCAATTTTTCCTTTTCAACGCAGCTCCTTTCTGTTCTCATTATTAGCGTTTAACCCTTTTACATCTCACCAGCAGCTAGAGGGTACACAGTTCTCTAAAACCTCTTCAGCATTGATTGTTTGTAGACTTTTTGCCAACGGTCAGTCGACGGGTGTGAGTTGAAAACTTTTTGTAGATTAGATTGCATGAGTCTAATACTTCCTGAGGTTGAGCTTTTATCCATTTTCCTTTCTTTGAAAAGAGAGTGAGTAAAACTTACCTCTTCATACGAGCTTCGTGAACATTTTGCCTGTTTTGAATTTTTTTTATCCATTCCCTACTTCAGCACAATTTGAGGGCAGGTGTCCTTTACAGCCCTGAGTCCTTGTGAATGGTAAGTGACCATTAGCTGTGGGTTAAAAGCTGCTGTTGCGGGAATCGGCCACAAGGCGGCAGCATTTCTCCTTTACCAAATCTGGTTACTAGGGCAACAGAGCCTTAGTGGAAGTGGTGTTCTAGGTTGTAAATTAGAATGGAATGTGCGAGGAAAAAGCCCTTTAAGTTTATGTCTCATTACTTCTTGTTGGTATTTTTAACTTAATTTTTATTTTTTATCACAGCAAACTTGATTACAATGTTTTGTTTGTTCTAGGTGTGCAAGATGTGGTTCTTTCACACATATACATATATCTATTCTTCTTCGGATCCTTTTCCCATGTCTGTTACGACACAATGTTGAGTAGTCTTCTCTTGGTATAGCGTAGGTCTTTGGTGATTATATATTTCACATGTGTTTGTATCTCTCTGTTAACCTCAATACGGTAATGTATCCAATCCTCACACCTTTCCATTTGGTGAACCATAAGTTTTTTAAATGAATCTATGATAGTGTTTCTCTGTGGAAATACCTTTGTTTGTATCATTTTTTCGGTAACACCTATATGTGATAGGATAGGATATGTGTCTTTCGCTTTCTCACTTACTCCAAGCTGCGTGATTACTTCTAGACTCATCTATGGTGCTGCAAATGGCATTGTTTCATTTTTTCACTAGCTCATATTCCATCTGTACATGGAGCAGTTCTTCTTTGTCCACCCATCTGTCGTTGGACTTTTTGGTTACTTCCATATCTTGGCGATTGTTATACTATGCAATGCAGATTTGCGTACCTGTGTCCTTCCAATTCTGTCTTCTTAGGTTATAGGTCCAGGAATAGGTCTGCTGGGTCATATGGTAGCTCAATGTTTACCTTTTAAAGGCACCTCTATTCCGTTCTCTTTAGTGGCTCTTTCCAGGTTACGTCCCACTTAAAGCGGAGGGTATGCATTTCTTCCCAGCACCTTCAGCATTTATTCTTTGTAGTTTTTGCTGATGGTTATTCTGAGTGGTGTGAGCTGATACCTCTTTGTGGTTGAATTTGCATGTGTCTCATAATGCGTTGAAATTGAGCTGTAAGACATGTCCTTTTTATTTTTCCAGCTGTGATGAGAGCTTATTTCTTCAAAGTGTTTTCTTCAAGTATGTGTCACCATTTGAAATATTTTGGCCATGATCTCCCTCAAGACATTTTGAGGGCAGGTTTCATTTACAGCCCTGCAGTACTTGTTCATGTGAAGTGACCATTAGCTCAGGCTTTAAACCTGCTTTTGCAGGTAACGGCCAGAGAGCGGCAATCTTTCTACGTTCCCCTTGCTGGTACTAGGGAAACAGACCTACCGGCCAGTGGTGTTCTTCGGTTATAAATTAGAGTGCAATGTGCCCGGATAAACCCACAAATGTTGATGTCTCCTTGCTTTTCTTTGTTTTTAAATTTAATTTATATTTATTATTAGAGTAATATTCCATTGTGTACGTGGACCACTTCTTCTTGGTGCATTCCTCGGTTGATGGACATTTTCATTGCTTCCAAGTGCTGGCTATGGTAAATATTGCTGGCATACTGGTTTGCCAGCCTGTGACTTTTTGATTCTCATTTTCTCAGGTGATAGGCCAAGCAGTGGTTGTGATTGATGGACTGGTAGCTCAATGTTTCCCTTTTCAAAGCACCTACGTTGTGTTTTCGTTAGTGGCTCTTTACATGCCCCCCCTTACAGCCGAGGGTACGCATTTCTCCACACTCCCTTCACCGTTTATTTTTTGCAGCATTTTTCCTAATGGCCATTCTGACTGCTGTGAGCTGATAGGGTTTTGTAATATGGGTATGCATGTCATGAAAATTTTTAAAATTCATCATATTCCTACGCCTTTTTCTTTTCTCTTAAAAGAAAAAAACCGTGAGTACAATATAGCTCTTGAAATTGTCTTCTTCGAAGGTTGCCCTCTTCTGAATTTTTTGGTCGATTTTTGACCCCAGAAATTTTCTGGAGGCCAGGCGCAATTTACAGAACTGCAAGTTGGTGAAAATTTAGTGACCTTTTGCAGTGGGTTCAAAGCTGCTGTTGTGGGAAACGTCCACAAGGAGGTAGCATTTCTCCATTCCCCAGTCCTGGTTCTAGGGCAGCAGAGCCTTTCTGGAAGTCATTGTCCTAGGTTGTAAATTAGAATGGAATTTGCCAGGAGAAATCCCCATAAGTTTATGTCTCATTACTTCTTCTTGGTTTTTAAAATTTTTTTAATCTGGGTAAAGTTTAGAATACTGTTTGTCCTAGGTGTACACAATCTGGTTCATTTGGACATTATGTATGTCTATTAATGTACAGATCCTCTTCCCATGTAAAATATTACACTGTTCCGTCGACCTCCCTTGTTATATGTTCGGTCTTTTTGATACATGTATATAATATGTATTTGAATATGTATAGTAACACTAATCTTCATTTCTCAATTTCCCCCCTCCTTTCCTTTTAGATGAGCATAGTTTGTGTTCTACGCCTGTGAGTGTCTTTCTCTTTAGAAATATGTTCATCTGTGTCAGTTATTAGATAATGCCATAAGTGATAATATAAGATATAGGTCTTTTGCTTTCCGACCTACTTCATGTTTTGTGATTATCTCCAGGCTCATCTATGGTGCCTCAAAGAGCAGTGCTTCAATGTTTTCCATGGCTAATATTCCATTGTGTACATGGACCACTTCTTCTTGGTGCATTCCTCTGTTGATGGACATTTTCGTTGCTTCCAAGTGTTGCCTATGGTAAATATTGCTGGAGTGCAGGATTGCCAGCCTGCGATTTTTGATTTTCATTTTCTCAGGTGATAGACCCAGCAGTGGGTATGATTGATTGATTGGTATGGTAGCTCAACGTTTACCTTTTCAAGGCACCTCAATTGTGCTTTCATTAGTGGCTCTTACCACGTCCCCCTTAGAATCGAGGGTACGCATTTCTCCACAATCACGTCAGCGTTTATCGTTTGCCGCATTTTTGTTGATGGCCATTCTGACTGGTGTGAGCTGATAGGTTTTTGTAATTTGGGTTTACATGTCTGTAAAAATTCCTACAATTCATCCTTTTTCCACGCCTTTTCCTTTTCTGTTAAAAGAAAAAAGAAAAAAGGTGTGAGTACAATATACCTCTTCAAATTTTCTTTTTGGAAGGTTGCACTCTAGAGTTTTTTGGTCGATTTTCGACCTCAGTATCTTTTGGAGGGCAGGTGTCATTTACAGACCTGCAATTGGTGAATATTTAGTGACCTTTTGCAGTGGGTTTAAAGCTGCTGTTGTGGGAAACGGCCACAAGGATGCAGCATTTCTCCATTCCCAAATCTGGGTACTAGGGCAGCAGAGCCGTTCTGGAAGTCGTTTGCCTAGGTTGTAAATTTGAATGGAATGTGCCAGGAGAACCCCCCATAAGTTTATGTCTCATTACTCCTAGTTGGTTGTTTTAATTTTTTCAATTGGGGTAATGGTTAGAATGTTGCTTGTCCAAGGTGTACATACTCTGGTTCATCTACATATTCTATATACCTATTTATGTAGAGATCCTCTTCCCGTGTAAATTATTACACAGTGTTCCGTAAACCTTCCTTGCTATATGGTCGGTCTTTTTGATATATGTATATAATATGTATTTGTATACATATGGTAACGCTAATCTTCATTTATCCATTCCCCCCCACCTTTCCTTGTAGATAAGCATAGTTTTTTTTAATAAGTCTGTGATTGACTTTCTCTGTGGAAATATGTTCATTTGTGTCAGTTACTAGAGAACGCGTATAAGTGATATCATAGGATATAGGACTTTTGCTTTCCGACTTACCTCATGTTCTGTGATTATCTCCAAGATCATCTATGGTGTCTCAAAGAGCAGTGTTTCATTGTTTTCCATGGCTAGTATTCATTGTGTACATGGGCCGCTTCTTCTTTTTCCTTTCATCTGTTGATGGACATTTTGGTTGCTTCACTGTCTTGTCTATTGTGAATAAGGCTGCAGTGCAGCTTTTGCAGCCCGGGTCTTCTTCATTCTGGTCTTCTCAGGTGAGAGGCCCATTGGTGCGCCTGCTGGATTGAATGGTACCTCAATTTTTCCTTTTCAACGCAGCTCCTTTCTGTTCTCATTATTAGCGTTTAACCCTTTTACATCTCACCAGCAGCTAGAGGGTACACAGTTCTCTAAAACCTCTTCAGCATTGATTGTTTGTAGACTTTTTGCCAACGGTCAGTCGACGGGTGTGAGTTGAAAACTTTTTGTAGATTAGATTGCATGAGTCTAATACTTCCTGAGGTTGAGCTTTTATCCATTTTCCTTTCTTTGAAAAGAGAGTGAGTAAAACTTACCTCTTCATACGAGCTTCGTGAACATTTTGCCTGTTTTGAATTTTTTTTATCCATTCCCTACTTCAGCACAATTTGAGGGCAGGTGTCCTTTACAGCCCTGAGTCCTTGTGAATGGTAAGTGACCATTAGCTGTGGGTTAAAAGCTGCTGTTGCGGGAATCGGCCACAAGGCGGCAGCATTTCTCCTTTACCAAATCTGGTTACTAGGGCAACAGAGCCTTAGTGGAAGTGGTGTTCTAGGTTGTAAATTAGAATGGAATGTGCGAGGAAAAAGCCCTTTAAGTTTATGTCTCATTACTTCTTGTTGGTATTTTTAACTTAATTTTTATTTTTTATCACAGCAAACTTGATTACAATGTTTTGTTTGTTCTAGGTGTGCAAGATGTGGTTCTTTCACACATATACATATATCTATTTTTCTTCGGATCCTTTTCCCATGTCTGTTACGACACAATGTTGAGTAGTCTTCTCTTGGTATAGCGTAGGTCTTTGGTGATTATATATTTCACATGTGTTTGTATCTCTCTGTTAACCTCAATACGGTAATGTATCCAATCCTCACACCTTTCCATTTGGTGAACCATAAGTTTTTTAAATGAATCTATGATAATGTTTCTCTGTGGAAATACCTTTGTTTGTATCATTTTTTCGGTAACACCTATATGTGATAGGATAGGATATGTGTCTTTCGCTTTCTCACTTACTCCAAGCTGCGTGATTACTTCTAGACTCATCTATGGTGCTGCAAATGGCATTGTTTCATTTTTTCACTAGCTCATATTCCATCTGTACATGGAGCAGTTCTTCTTTGTCCACCCATCTGTCGTTGGACTTTTTGGTTACTTCCATATCTTGGCGATTGTTATACTATGCAATGCAGATTTGCGTACCTGTGTCCTTCCAATTCTGTCTTCTTAGGTTATAGGTCCAGGAATAGGTCTGCTGGGTCATATGGTAGCTCAATGTTTACCTTTTAAAGGCACCTCTATTCCGTTCTCTTTAGTGGCTCTTTCCAGGTTACGTCCCACTTAAAGCGGAGGGTATGCATTTCTTCCCAGCACCTTCAGCATTTATTCTTTGTAGTTTTTGCTGATGGTTATTCTGAGTGGTGTGAGCTGATACCTCTTTGTGGTTGAATTTGCATGTGTCTCATAATGCGTTGAAATTGAGCTGTAAGACATGTCCTTTTTATTTTTCCAGCTGTGATGAGAGCTTATTTCTTCAAAGTGTTTTCTTCAAGTATGTGTCACCATTTGAAATATTTTGGCCATGATCTCCCTCAAGACATTTTGAGGGCAGGTTTCATTTACAGCCCTGCAGTACTTGTTCATGTGAAGTGACCATTAGCTCAGGCTTTAAACCTGCTTTTGCAGGTAACGGCCAGAGAGCGGCAATCTTTCTACGTTCCCCTTGCTGGTACTAGGGAAACAGACCTACCGGCCAGTGGTGTTCTTCGGTTATAAATTAGAGTGCAATGTGCCCGGATAAACCCACAAATGTTGATGTCTCCTTGCTTTTCTTTGTTTTTAAATTTAATTTATATTTATTATTAGAGTAATATTCCATTGTGTACGTGGACCACTTCTTCTTGGTGCATTCCTCGGTTGATGGACATTTTCATTGCTTCCAAGTGCTGGCTATGGTAAATATTGCTGGCATACTGGTTTGCCAGCCTGTGACTTTTTGATTCTCATTTTCTCAGGTGATAGGCCAAGCAGTGGTTGTGATTGATGGACTGGTAGCTCAATGTTTCCCTTTTCAAAGCACCTACGTTGTGTTTTCGTTAGTGGCTCTTTACATGCCCCCCCTTACAGCCGAGGGTACGCATTTCTCCACACTCCCTTCACCGTTTATTTTTTGCAGCATTTTTCCTAATGGCCATTCTGACTGCTGTGAGCTGATAGGGTTTTGTAATATGGGTATGCATGTCATGAAAATTTTTAAAATTCATCATATTCCTACGCCTTTTTCTTTTCTCTTAAAAGAAAAAAACCGTGAGTACAATATAGCTCTTGAAATTGTCTTCTTCGAAGGTTGCCCTCTTCTGAATTTTTTGGTCGATTTTTGACCCCAGAAATTTTCTGGAGGCCAGGCGCAATTTACAGAACTGCAAGTTGGTGAAAATTTAGTGACCTTTTGCAGTGGGTTCAAAGCTGCTGTTGTGGGAAACGTCCACAAGGAGGTAGCATTTCTCCATTCCCCAGTCCTGGTTCTAGGGCAGCAGAGCCTTTCTGGAAGTCATTGTCCTAGGTTGTAAATTAGAATGGAATTTGCCAGGAGAAATCCCCATAAGTTTATGTCTCATTACTTCTTCTTGGTTTTTAAAATTTTTTTAATCTGGGTAAAGTTTAGAATACTGTTTGTCCTAGGTGTACACAATCTGGTTCATTTGGACATTATGTATGTCTATTAATGTACAGATCCTCTTCCCATGTAAAATATTACACTGTTCCGTCGACCTCCCTTGTTATATGTTCGGTCTTTTTGATACATGTATATAATATGTATTTGAATATGTATAGTAACACTAATCTTCATTTCTCAATTTCCCCCCTCCTTTCCTTTTAGATGAGCATAGTTTGTGTTCTACGCCTGTGAGTGTCTTTCTCTTTAGAAATATGTTCATCTGTGTCAGTTATTAGATAATGCCATAAGTGATAATATAAGATATAGGTCTTTTGCTTTCCGACCTACTTCATGTTTTGTGATTATCTCCAGGCTCATCTATGGTGCCTCAAAGAGCAGTGCTTCAATGTTTTCCATGGCTAATATTCCATTGTGTACATGGACCACTTCTTCTTGGTGCATTCCTCTGTTGATGGACATTTTCGTTGCTTCCAAGTGTTGCCTATGGTAAATATTGCTGGAGTGCAGGATTGCCAGCCTGCGATTTTTGATTTTCATTTTCTCAGGTGATAGACCCAGCAGTGGGTATGATTGATTGATTGGTATGGTAGCTCAACGTTTACCTTTTCAAGGCACCTCAATTGTGCTTTCATTAGTGGCTCTTACCACGTCCCCCTTAGAATCGAGGGTACGCATTTCTCCACAATCACGTCAGCGTTTATCGTTTGCCGCATTTTTGTTGATGGCCATTCTGACTGGTGTGAGCTGATAGGTTTTTGTAATTTGGGTTTACATGTCTGTAAAAATTCCTACAATTCATCCTTTTTCCACGCCTTTTCCTTTTCTGTTAAAAGAAAAAAGAAAAAAGGTGTGAGTACAATATACCTCTTCAAATTTTCTTTTTGGAAGGTTGCACTCTAGAGTTTTTTGGTCGATTTTCGACCTCAGTATCTTTTGGAGGGCAGGTGTCATTTACAGACCTGCAATTGGTGAATATTTAGTGACCTTTTGCAGTGGGTTTAAAGCTGCTGTTGTGGGAAACGGCCACAAGGATGCAGCATTTCTCCATTCCCAAATCTGGGTACTAGGGCAGCAGAGCCGTTCTGGAAGTCGTTTGCCTAGGTTGTAAATTTGAATGGAATGTGCCAGGAGAACCCCCCATAAGTTTATGTCTCATTACTCCTAGTTGGTTGTTTTAATTTTTTCAATTGGGGTAATGGTTAGAATGTTGCTTGTCCAAGGTGTACATACTCTGGTTCATCTACATATTCTATATACCTATTTATGTAGAGATCCTCTTCCCGTGTAAATTATTACACAGTGTTCCGTAAACCTTCCTTGCTATATGGTCGGTCTTTTTGATATATGTATATAATATGTATTTGTATACATATGGTAACGCTAATCTTCATTTATCCATTCCCCCCCACCTTTCCTTGTAGATAAGCATAGTTTTTTTTAATAAGTCTGTGATTGACTTTCTCTGTGGAAATATGTTCATTTGTGTCAGTTACTAGAGAACGCGTATAAGTGATATCATAGGATATAGGACTTTTGCTTTCCGACTTACCTCATGTTCTGTGATTATCTCCAAGATCATCTATGGTGTCTCAAAGAGCAGTGTTTCATTGTTTTCCATGGCTAGTATTCATTGTGTACATGGGCCGCTTCTTCTTTTTCCTTTCATCTGTTGATGGACATTTTGGTTGCTTCACTGTCTTGTCTATTGTGAATAAGGCTGCAGTGCAGCTTTTGCAGCCCGGGTCTTCTTCATTCTGGTCTTCTCAGGTGAGAGGCCCATTGGTGCGCCTGCTGGATTGAATGGTACCTCAATTTTTCCTTTTCAACGCAGCTCCTTTCTGTTCTCATTATTAGCGTTTAACCCTTTTACATCTCACCAGCAGCTAGAGGGTACACAGTTCTCTAAAACCTCTTCAGCATTGATTGTTTGTAGACTTTTTGCCAACGGTCAGTCGACGGGTGTGAGTTGAAAACTTTTTGTAGATTAGATTGCATGAGTCTAATACTTCCTGAGGTTGAGCTTTTATCCATTTTCCTTTCTTTAAAAAGAGAGTGAGTAAAACTTACCTCTTCATACGAGCTTCGTGAACATTTTGCCTGTTTTGAATTTTTTTTATCCATTCCCTACTTCAGCACAATTTGAGGGCAGGTGTCCTTTACAGCCCTGAGTCCTTGTGAATGGTAAGTGACCATTAGCTGTGGGTTAAAAGCTGCTGTTGCGGGAATCGGCCACAAGGCGGCAGCATTTCTCCTTTACCAAATCTGGTTACTAGGGCAACAGAGCCTTAGTGGAAGTGGTGTTCTAGGTTGTAAATTAGAATGGAATGTGCGAGGAAAAAGCCCTTTAAGTTTATGTCTCATTACTTCTTGTTGGTATTTTTAACTTAATTTTTATTTTTTATCACAGCAAACTTGATTACAATGTTTTGTTTGTTCTAGGTGTGCAAGATGTGGTTCTTTCACACATATACATATATCTATTTTTCTTCGGATCCTTTTCCCATGTCTGTTACGACACAATGTTGAGTAGTCTTCTCTTGGTATAGCGTAGGTCTTTGGTGATTATATATTTCACATGTGTTTGTATCTCTCTGTTAACCTCAATACGGTAATGTATCCAATCCTCACACCTTTCCATTTGGTGAACCATAAGTTTTTTAAATGAATCTATGATAATGTTTCTCTGTGGAAATACCTTTGTTTGTATCATTTTTTCGGTAACACCTATATGTGATAGGATAGGATATGTGTCTTTCGCTTTCTCACTTACTCCAAGCTGCGTGATTACTTCTAGACTCATCTATGGTGCTGCAAATGGCATTGTTTCATTTTTTCACTAGCTCATATTCCATCTGTACATGGAGCAGTTCTTCTTTGTCCACCCATCTGTCGTTGGACTTTTTGGTTACTTCCATATCTTGGCGATTGTTATACTATGCAATGCAGATTTGCGTACCTGTGTCCTTCCAATTCTGTCTTCTTAGGTTATAGGTCCAGGAATAGGTCTGCTGGGTCATATGGTAGCTCAATGTTTACCTTTTAAAGGCACCTCTATTCCGTTCTCTTTAGTGGCTCTTTCCAGGTTACGTCCCACTTAAAGCGGAGGGTATGCATTTCTTCCCAGCACCTTCAGCATTTATTCTTTGTAGTTTTTGCTGATGGTTATTCTGAGTGGTGTGAGCTGATACCTCTTTGTGGTTGAATTTGCATGTGTCTCATAATGCGTTGAAATTGAGCTGTAAGACATGTCCTTTTTATTTTTCCAGCTGTGATGAGAGCTTATTTCTTCAAAGTGTTTTCTTCAAGTATGTGTCACCATTTGAAATATTTTGGCCATGATCTCCCTCAAGACATTTTGAGGGCAGGTTTCATTTACAGCCCTGCAGTACTTGTTCATGTGAAGTGACCATTAGCTCAGGCTTTAAACCTGCTTTTGCAGGTAACGGCCAGAGAGCGGCAATCTTTCTACGTTCCCCTTGCTGGTACTAGGGAAACAGACCTACCGGCCAGTGGTGTTCTTCGGTTATAAATTAGAGTGCAATGTGCCCGGATAAACCCACAAATGTTGATGTCTCCTTGCTTTTCTTTGTTTTTAAATTTAATTTATATTTATTATTAGAGTAATATCCCATTGTGTACGTGGACCACTTCTTCTTGGTGCATTCCTCGGTTGATGGACATTTTCATTGCTTCCAAGTGCTGGCTATGGTAAATATTGCTGGCATACTGGTTTGCCAGCCTGTGACTTTTTGATTCTCATTTTCTCAGGTGATAGGCCAAGCAGTGGTTGTGATTGATGGACTGGTAGCTCAATGTTTCCCTTTTCAAAGCACCTACGTTGTGTTTTCGTTAGTGGCTCTTTACATGCCCCCCCTTACAGCCGAGGGTACGCATTTCTCCACACTCCCTTCACCGTTTATTTTTTGCAGCATTTTTCCTAATGGCCATTCTGACTGCTGTGAGCTGATAGGGTTTTGTAATATGGGTATGCATGTCATGAAAATTTTTAAAATTCATCATATTCCTACGCCTTTTTCTTTTCTCTTAAAAGAAAAAAACCGTGAGTACAATATAGCTCTTGAAATTGTCTTCTTCGAAGGTTGCCCTCTTCTGAATTTTTTGGTCGATTTTTGACCCCAGAAATTTTCTGGAGGCCAGGCGCAATTTACAGAACTGCAAGTTGGTGAAAATTTAGTGACCTTTTGCAGTGGGTTCAAAGCTGCTGTTGTGGGAAACGTCCACAAGGAGGTAGCATTTCTCCATTCCCCAGTCCTGGTTCTAGGGCAGCAGAGCCTTTCTGGAAGTCATTGTCCTAGGTTGTAAATTAGAATGGAATTTGCCAGGAGAAATCCCCATAAGTTTATGTCTCATTACTTCTTCTTGGTTTTTAAAATTTTTTTAATCTGGGTAAAGTTTAGAATACTGTTTGTCCTAGGTGTACACAATCTGGTTCATTTGGACATTATGTATGTCTATTAATGTACAGATCCTCTTCCCATGTAAAATATTACACTGTTCCGTCGACCTCCCTTGTTATATGTTCGGTCTTTTTGATACATGTATATAATATGTATTTGAATATGTATAGTAACACTAATCTTCATTTCTCAATTTCCCCCCTCCTTTCCTTTTAGATGAGCATAGTTTGTGTTCTACGCCTGTGAGTGTCTTTCTCTTTAGAAATATGTTCATCTGTGTCAGTTATTAGATAATGCCATAAGTGATAATATAAGATATAGGTCTTTTGCTTTCCGACCTACTTCATGTTTTGTGATTATCTCCAGGCTCATCTATGGTGCCTCAAAGAGCAGTGCTTCAATGTTTTCCATGGCTAATATTCCATTGTGTACATGGACCACTTCTTCTTGGTGCATTCCTCTGTTGATGGACATTTTCGTTGCTTCCAAGTGTTGCCTATGGTAAATATTGCTGGAGTGCAGGATTGCCAGCCTGCGATTTTTGATTTTCATTTTCTCAGGTGATAGACCCAGCAGTGGGTATGATTGATTGATTGGTATGGTAGCTCAACGTTTACCTTTTCAAGGCACCTCAATTGTGCTTTCATTAGTGGCTCTTACCACGTCCCCCTTAGAATCGAGGGTACGCATTTCTCCACAATCACGTCAGCGTTTATCGTTTGCCGCATTTTTGTTGATGGCCATTCTGACTGGTGTGAGCTGATAGGTTTTTGTAATTTGGGTTTACATGTCTGTAACAATTCCTACAATTCATCCTTTTTCCACGCCTTTTCCTTTTCTGTTAAAAGAAAAAAGAAAAAAGGTGTGAGTACAATATACCTCTTCAAATTTTCTTTTTGGAAGGTTGCACTCTAGAGTTTTTTGGTCGATTTTCGACCTCAGTATCTTTTGGAGGGCAGGTGTCATTTACAGACCTGCAATTGGTGAATATTTAGTGACCTTTTGCAGTGGGTTTAAAGCTGCTGTTGTGGGAAACGGCCACAAGGATGCAGCATTTCTCCATTCCCAAATCTGGGTACTAGGGCAGCAGAGCCGTTCTGGAAGTCGTTTGCCTAGGTTGTAAATTTGAATGGAATGTGCCAGGAGAACCCCCCATAAGTTTATGTCTCATTACTCCTAGTTGGTTGTTTTAATTTTTTCAATTGGGGTAATGGTTAGAATGTTGCTTGTCCAAGGTGTACATACTCTGGTTCATCTACATATTCTATATACCTATTTATGTAGAGATCCTCTTCCCGTGTAAATTATTACACAGTGTTCCGTAAACCTTCCTTGCTATATGGTCGGTCTTTTTGATATATGTATATAATATGTATTTGTATACATATGGTAACGCTAATCTTCATTTATCCATTCCCCCCCACCTTTCCTTGTAGATAAGCATAGTTTTTTTTAATAAGTCTGTGATTGACTTTCTCTGTGGAAATATGTTCATTTGTGTCAGTTACTAGAGAACGCGTATAAGTGATATCATAGGATATAGGACTTTTGCTTTCCGACTTACCTCATGTTCTGTGATTATCTCCAAGATCATCTATGGTGTCTCAAAGAGCAGTGTTTCATTGTTTTCCATGGCTAGTATTCATTGTGTACATGGGCCGCTTCTTCTTTTTCCTTTCATCTGTTGATGGACATTTTGGTTGCTTCACTGTCTTGTCTATTGTGAATAAGGCTGCAGTGCAGCTTTTGCAGCCCGGGTCTTCTTCATTCTGGTCTTCTCAGGTGAGAGGCCCATTGGTGCGCCTGCTGGATTGAATGGTACCTCAATTTTTCCTTTTCAACGCAGCTCCTTTCTGTTCTCATTATTAGCGTTTAACCCTTTTACATCTCACCAGCAGCTAGAGGGTACACAGTTCTCTAAAACCTCTTCAGCATTGATTGTTTGTAGACTTTTTGCCAACGGTCAGTCGACGGGTGTGAGTTGAAAACTTTTTGTAGATTAGATTGCATGAGTCTAATACTTCCTGAGGTTGAGCTTTTATCCATTTTCCTTTCTTTAAAAAGAGAGTGAGTAAAACTTACCTCTTCATACGAGCTTCGTGAACATTTTGCCTGTTTTGAATTTTTTTTATCCATTCCCTACTTCAGCACAATTTGAGGGCAGGTGTCCTTTACAGCCCTGAGTCCTTGTGAATGGTAAGTGACCATTAGCTGTGGGTTAAAAGCTGCTGTTGCGGGAATCGGCCACAAGGCGGCAGCATTTCTCCTTTACCAAATCTGGTTACTAGGGCAACAGAGCCTTAGTGGAAGTGGTGTTCTAGGTTGTAAATTAGAATGGAATGTGCGAGGAAAAAGCCCTTTAAGTTTATGTCTCATTACTTCTTGTTGGTATTTTTAACTTAATTTTTATTTTTTATCACAGCAAACTTGATTACAATGTTTTGTTTGTTCTAGGTGTGCAAGATGTGGTTCTTTCACACATATACATATATCTATTTTTCTTCGGATCCTTTTCCCATGTCTGTTACGACACAATGTTGAGTAGTCTTCTCTTGGTATAGCGTAGGTCTTTGGTGATTATATATTTCACATGTGTTTGTATCTCTCTGTTAACCTCAATACGGTAATGTATCCAATCCTCACACCTTTCCATTTGGTGAACCATAAGTTTTTTAAATGAATCTATGATAGTGTTTCTCTGTGGAAATACCTTTGTTTGTATCATTTTTTCGGTAACACCTATATGTGATAGGATAGGATATGTGTCTTTCGCTTTCTCACTTACTCCAAGCTGCGTGATTACTTCTAGACTCATCTATGGTGCTGCAAATGGCATTGTTTCATTTTTTCACTAGCTCATATTCCATCTGTACATGGAGCAGTTCTTCTTTGTCCACCCATCTGTCGTTGGACTTTTTGGTTACTTCCATATCTTGGCGATTGTTATACTATGCAATGCAGATTTGCGTACCTGTGTCCTTCCAATTCTGTCTTCTTAGGTTATAGGTCCAGGAATAGGTCTGCTGGGTCATATGGTAGCTCAATGTTTACCTTTTAAAGGCACCTCTATTCCGTTCTCTTTAGTGGCTCTTTCCAGGTTACGTCCCACTTAAAGCGGAGGGTATGCATTTCTTCCCAGCACCTTCAGCATTTATTCTTTGTAGTTTTTGCTGATGGTTATTCTGAGTGGTGTGAGCTGATACCTCTTTGTGGTTGAATTTGCATGTGTCTCATAATGCGTTGAAATTGAGCTGTAAGACATGTCCTTTTTATTTTTCCAGCTGTGATGAGAGCTTATTTCTTCAAAGTGTTTTCTTCAAGTATGTGTCACCATTTGAAATATTTTGGCCATGATCTCCCTCAAGACATTTTGAGGGCAGGTTTCATTTACAGCCCTGCAGTACTTGTTCATGTGAAGTGACCATTAGCTCAGGCTTTAAACCTGCTTTTGCAGGTAACGGCCAGAGAGCGGCAATCTTTCTACGTTCCCCTTGCTGGTACTAGGGAAACAGACCTACCGGCCAGTGGTGTTCTTCGGTTATAAATTAGAGTGCAATGTGCCCGGATAAACCCACAAATGTTGATGTCTCCTTGCTTTTCTTTGTTTTTAAATTTAATTTATATTTATTATTAGAGTAATATCCCATTGTGTACGTGGACCACTTCTTCTTGGTGCATTCCTCGGTTGATGGACATTTTCATTGCTTCCAAGTGCTGGCTATGGTAAATATTGCTGGCATACTGGTTTGCCAGCCTGTGACTTTTTGATTCTCATTTTCTCAGGTGATAGGCCAAGCAGTGGTTGTGATTGATGGACTGGTAGCTCAATGTTTCCCTTTTCAAAGCACCTACGTTGTGTTTTCGTTAGTGGCTCTTTACATGCCCCCCCTTACAGCCGAGGGTACGCATTTCTCCACACTCCCTTCACCGTTTATTTTTTGCAGCATTTTTCCTAATGGCCATTCTGACTGCTGTGAGCTGATAGGGTTTTGTAATATGGGTATGCATGTCATGAAAATTTTTAAAATTCATCATATTCCTACGCCTTTTTCTTTTCTCTTAAAAGAAAAAAACCGTGAGTACAATATAGCTCTTGAAATTGTCTTCTTCGAAGGTTGCCCTCTTCTGAATTTTTTGGTCGATTTTTGACCCCAGAAATTTTCTGGAGGCCAGGCGCAATTTACAGAACTGCAAGTTGGTGAAAATTTAGTGACCTTTTGCAGTGGGTTCAAAGCTGCTGTTGTGGGAAACGTCCACAAGGAGGTAGCATTTCTCCATTCCCCAGTCCTGGTTCTAGGGCAGCAGAGCCTTTCTGGAAGTCATTGTCCTAGGTTGTAAATTAGAATGGAATTTGCCAGGAGAAATCCCCATAAGTTTATGTCTCATTACTTCTTCTTGGTTTTTAAAATTTTTTTAATCTGGGTAAAGTTTAGAATACTGTTTGTCCTAGGTGTACACAATCTGGTTCATTTGGACATTATGTATGTCTATTAATGTACAGATCCTCTTCCCATGTAAAATATTACACTGTTCCGTCGACCTCCCTTGTTATATGTTCGGTCTTTTTGATACATGTATATAATATGTATTTGAATATGTATAGTAACACTAATCTTCATTTCTCAATTTCCCCCCTCCTTTCCTTTTAGATGAGCATAGTTTGTGTTCTACGCCTGTGAGTGTCTTTCTCTTTAGAAATATGTTCATCTGTGTCAGTTATTAGATAATGCCATAAGTGATAATATAAGATATAGGTCTTTTGCTTTCCGACCTACTTCATGTTTTGTGATTATCTCCAGGCTCATCTATGGTGCCTCAAAGAGCAGTGCTTCAATGTTTTCCATGGCTAATATTCCATTGTGTACATGGACCACTTCTTCTTGGTGCATTCCTCTGTTGATGGACATTTTCGTTGCTTCCAAGTGTTGCCTATGGTAAATATTGCTGGAGTGCAGGATTGCCAGCCTGCGATTTTTGATTTTCATTTTCTCAGGTGATAGACCCAGCAGTGGGTATGATTGATTGATTGGTATGGTAGCTCAACGTTTACCTTTTCAAGGCACCTCAATTGTGCTTTCATTAGTGGCTCTTACCACGTCCCCCTTAGAATCGAGGGTACGCATTTCTCCACAATCACGTCAGCGTTTATCGTTTGCCGCATTTTTGTTGATGGCCATTCTGACTGGTGTGAGCTGATAGGTTTTTGTAATTTGGGTTTACATGTCTGTAACAATTCCTACAATTCATCCTTTTTCCACGCCTTTTCCTTTTCTGTTAAAAGAAAAAAGAAAAAAGGTGTGAGTACAATATACCTCTTCAAATTTTCTTTTTGGAAGGTTGCACTCTAGAGTTTTTTGGTCGATTTTCGACCTCAGTATCTTTTGGAGGGCAGGTGTCATTTACAGACCTGCAATTGGTGAATATTTAGTGACCTTTTGCAGTGGGTTTAAAGCTGCTGTTGTGGGAAACGGCCACAAGGATGCAGCATTTCTCCATTCCCAAATCTGGGTACTAGGGCAGCAGAGCCGTTCTGGAAGTCGTTTGCCTAGGTTGTAAATTTGAATGGAATGTGCCAGGAGAACCCCCCATAAGTTTATGTCTCATTACTCCTAGTTGGTTGTTTTAATTTTTTCAATTGGGGTAATGGTTAGAATGTTGCTTGTCCAAGGTGTACATACTCTGGTTCATCTACATATTCTATATACCTATTTATGTAGAGATCCTCTTCCCGTGTAAATTATTACACAGTGTTCCGTAAACCTTCCTTGCTATATGGTCGGTCTTTTTGATATATGTATATAATATGTATTTGTATACATATGGTAACGCTAATCTTCATTTATCCATTCCCCCCCACCTTTCCTTGTAGATAAGCATAGTTTTTTTTAATAAGTCTGTGATTGACTTTCTCTGTGGAAATATGTTCATTTGTGTCAGTTACTAGAGAACGCGTATAAGTGATATCATAGGATATAGGACTTTTGCTTTCCGACTTACCTCATGTTCTGTGATTATCTCCAAGATCATCTATGGTGTCTCAAAGAGCAGTGTTTCATTGTTTTCCATGGCTAGTATTCATTGTGTACATGGGCCGCTTCTTCTTTTTCCTTTCATCTGTTGATGGACATTTTGGTTGCTTCACTGTCTTGTCTATTGTGAATAAGGCTGCAGTGCAGCTTTTGCAGCCCGGGTCTTCTTCATTCTGGTCTTCTCAGGTGAGAGGCCCATTGGTGCGCCTGCTGGATTGAATGGTACCTCAATTTTTCCTTTTCAACGCAGCTCCTTTCTGTTCTCATTATTAGCGTTTAACCCTTTTACATCTCACCAGCAGCTAGAGGGTACACAGTTCTCTAAAACCTCTTCAGCATTGATTGTTTGTAGACTTTTTGCCAACGGTCAGTCGACGGGTGTGAGTTGAAAACTTTTTGTAGATTAGATTGCATGAGTCTAATACTTCCTGAGGTTGAGCTTTTATCCATTTTCCTTTCTTTAAAAAGAGAGTGAGTAAAACTTACCTCTTCATACGAGCTTCGTGAACATTTTGCCTGTTTTGAATTTTTTTTATCCATTCCCTACTTCAGCACAATTTGAGGGCAGGTGTCCTTTACAGCCCTGAGTCCTTGTGAATGGTAAGTGACCATTAGCTGTGGGTTAAAAGCTGCTGTTGCGGGAATCGGCCACAAGGCGGCAGCATTTCTCCTTTACCAAATCTGGTTACTAGGGCAACAGAGCCTTAGTGGAAGTGGTGTTCTAGGTTGTAAATTAGAATGGAATGTGCGAGGAAAAAGCCCTTTAAGTTTATGTCTCATTACTTCTTGTTGGTATTTTTAACTTAATTTTTATTTTTTATCACAGCAAACTTGATTACAATGTTTTGTTTGTTCTAGGTGTGCAAGATGTGGTTCTTTCACACATATACATATATCTATTTTTCTTCGGATCCTTTTCCCATGTCTGTTACGACACAATGTTGAGTAGTCTTCTCTTGGTATAGCGTAGGTCTTTGGTGATTATATATTTCACATGTGTTTGTATCTCTCTGTTAACCTCAATACGGTAATGTATCCAATCCTCACACCTTTCCATTTGGTGAACCATAAGTTTTTTAAATGAATCTATGATAGTGTTTCTCTGTGGAAATACCTTTGTTTGTATCATTTTTTCGGTAACACCTATATGTGATAGGATAGGATATGTGTCTTTCGCTTTCTCACTTACTCCAAGCTGCGTGATTACTTCTAGACTCATCTATGGTGCTGCAAATGGCATTGTTTCATTTTTTCACTAGCTCATATTCCATCTGTACAGGTAGCAGTTCTTCTTTGTCCACCCATCTGTCGTTGGACTTTTTGGTTACTTCCATATCTTGGCGATTGTTATACTATGCAATGCAGATTTGCGTACCTGTGTCCTTCCAATTCTGTCTTCTTAGGTTATAGGTCCAGGAATAGGTCTGCTGGGTCATATGGTAGCTCAATGTTTACCTTTTAAAGGCACCTCTATTCCGTTCTCTTTAGTGGCTCTTTCCAGGTTACGTCCCACTTAAAGCGGAGGGTATGCATTTCTTCCCAGCACCTTCAGCATTTATTCTTTGTAGTTTTTGCTGATGGTTATTCTGAGTGGTGTGAGCTGATACCTCTTTGTGGTTGAATTTGCATGTGTCTCATAATGCGTTGAAATTGAGCTGTAAGACATGTCCTTTTTATTTTTCCAGCTGTGATGAGAGCTTATTTCTTCAAAGTGTTTTCTTCAAGTATGTGTCACCATTTGAAATATTTTGGCCATGATCTCCCTCAAGACATTTTGAGGGCAGGTTTCATTTACAGCCCTGCAGTACTTGTTCATATGAAGTGACCATTAGCTCAGGCTTTAAACCTGCTTTTGCAGGTAACGGCCAGAGAGCGGCAATCTTTCTACGTTCCCCTTGCTGGTACTAGGGAAACAGACCTACCGGCCAGTGGTGTTCTTCGGTTATAAATTAGAGTGCAATGTGCCCGGATAAACCCACAAATGTTGATGTCTCCTTGCTTTTCTTTGTTTTTAAATTTAATTTATATTTATTATTAGAGTAATATCCCATTGTGTACGTGGACCACTTCTTCTTGGTGCATTCCTCGGTTGATGGACATTTTCATTGCTTCCAAGTGCTGGCTATGGTAAATATTGCTGGCATACTGGTTTGCCAGCCTGTGACTTTTTGATTCTCATTTTCTCAGGTGATAGGCCAAGCAGTGGTTGTGATTGATGGACTGGTAGCTCAATGTTTCCCTTTTCAAAGCACCTACGTTGTGTTTTCGTTAGTGGCTCTTTACATGCCCCCCCTTACAGCCGAGGGTACGCATTTCTCCACACTCCCTTCACCGTTTATTTTTTGCAGCATTTTTCCTAATGGCCATTCTGACTGCTGTGTGCTGATAGGGTTTTGTAATATGGGTATGCATGTCATGAAAATTTTTAAAATTCATCATATTCCTACGCCTTTTTCTTTTCTCTTAAAAGAAAAAAACCGTGAGTACAATATAGCTCTTGAAATTGTCTTCTTCGAAGGTTGCCCTCTTCTGAATTTTTTGGTCGATTTTTGACCCCAGAAATTTTCTGGAGGCCAGGCGCAATTTACAGAACTGCAAGTTGGTGAAAATTTAGTGACCTTTTGCAGTGGGTTCAAAGCTGCTGTTGTGGGAAACGTCCACAAGGAGGTAGCATTTCTCCATTCCCCAGTCCTGGTTCTAGGGCAGCAGAGCCTTTCTGGAAGTCATTGTCCTAGGTTGTAAATTAGAATGGAATTTGCCAGGAGAAATCCCCATAAGTTTATGTCTCATTACTTCTTCTTGGTTTTTAAAATTTTTTTAATCTGGGTAAAGTTTAGAATACTGTTTGTCCTAGGTGTACACAATCTGGTTCATTTGGACATTATGTATGTCTATTAATGTACAGATCCTCTTCCCATGTAAAATATTACACTGTTCCGTCGACCTCCCTTGTTATATGTTCGGTCTTTTTGATACATGTATATAATATGTATTTGAATATGTATAGTAACACTAATCTTCATTTCTCAATTTCCCCCCTCCTTTCCTTTTAGATGAGCATAGTTTGTGTTCTACGCCTGTGAGTGTCTTTCTCTTTGGAAATATGTTCATCTGTGTCAGTTATTAGATAATGCCATAAGTGATAATATAAGATATAGGTCTTTTGCTTTCCGACCTACTTCATGTTTTGTGATTATCTCCAGGCTCATCTATGGTGCCTCAAAGAGCAGTGCTTCAATGTTTTCCATGGCTAATATTCCATTGTGTACATGGACCACTTCTTCTTGGTGCATTCCTCTGTTGATGGACATTTTCGTTGCTTCCAAGTGTTGCCTATGGTAAATATTGCTGGAGTGCAGGATTGCCAGCCTGCGATTTTTGATTTTCATTTTCTCAGGTGATAGACCCAGCAGTGGGTATGATTGATTGATTGGTATGGTAGCTCAACGTTTACCTTTTCAAGGCACCTCAATTGTGCTTTCATTAGTGGCTCTTACCACGTCCCCCTTAGAATCGAGGGTACGCATTTCTCCACAATCACGTCAGCGTTTATCGTTTGCCGCATTTTTGTTGATGGCCATTCTGACTGGTGTGAGCTGATAGGTTTTTGTAATTTGGGTTTACATGTCTGTAACAATTCCTACAATTCATCCTTTTTCCACGCCTTTTCCTTTTCTGTTAAAAGAAAAAAGAAAAAAGGTGTGAGTACAATATACCTCTTCAAATTTTCTTTTTGGAAGGTTGCACTCTAGAGTTTTTTGGTCGATTTTCGACCTCAGTATCTTTTGGAGGGCAGGTGTCATTTACAGACCTGCAATTGGTGAATATTTAGTGACCTTTTGCAGTGGGTTTAAAGCTGCTGTTGTGGGAAACGGCCACAAGGATGCAGCATTTCTCCATTCCCAAATCTGGGTACTAGGGCAGCAGAGCCGTTCTGGAAGTCGTTTGCCTAGGTTGTAAATTTGAATGGAATGTGCCAGGAGAACCCCCCATAAGTTTATGTCTCATTACTCCTAGTTGGTTGTTTTAATTTTTTCAATTGGGGTAATGGTTAGAATGTTGCTTGTCCAAGGTGTACATACTCTGGTTCATCTACATATTCTATATACCTATTTATGTAGAGATCCTCTTCCCGTGTAAATTATTACACAGTGTTCCGTAAACCTTCCTTGCTATATGGTCGGTCTTTTTGATATATGTATATAATATGTATTTGTATACATATGGTAACGCTAATCTTCATTTATCCATTCCCCCCCACCTTTCCTTGTAGATAAGCATAGTTTTTTTTAATAAGTCTGTGATTGACTTTCTCTGTGGAAATATGTTCATTTGTGTCAGTTACTAGAGAACGCGTATAAGTGATATCATAGGATATAGGACTTTTGCTTTCCGACTTACCTCATGTTCTGTGATTATCTCCAAGATCATCTATGGTGTCTCAAAGAGCAGTGTTTCATTGTTTTCCATGGCTAGTATTCATTGTGTACATGGGCCGCTTCTTCTTTTTCCTTTCATCTGTTGATGGACATTTTGGTTGCTTCACTGTCTTGTCTATTGTGAATAAGGCTGCAGTGCAGCTTTTGCAGCCCGGGTCTTCTTCATTCTGGTCTTCTCAGGTGAGAGGCCCATTGGTGCGCCTGCTGGATTGAATGGTACCTCAATTTTTCCTTTTCAACGCAGCTCCTTTCTGTTCTCATTATTAGCGTTTAACCCTTTTACATCTCACCAGCAGCTAGAGGGTACACAGTTCTCTAAAACCTCTTCAGCATTGATTGTTTGTAGACTTTTTGCCAACGGTCAGTCGACGGGTGTGAGTTGAAAACTTTTTGTAGATTAGATTGCATGAGTCTAATACTTCCTGAGGTTGAGCTTTTATCCATTTTCCTTTCTTTGAAAAGAGAGTGAGTAAAACTTACCTCTTCATACGAGCTTCGTGAACATTTTGCCTGTTTTGAATTTTTTTTATCCATTCCCTACTTCAGCACAATTTGAGGGCAGGTGTCCTTTACAGCCCTGAGTCCTTGTGAATGGTAAGTGACCATTAGCTGTGGGTTAAAAGCTGCTGTTGCGGGAATCGGCCACAAGGCGGCAGCATTTCTCCTTTACCAAATCTGGTTACTAGGGCAACAGAGCCTTAGTGGAAGTGGTGTTCTAGGTTGTAAATTAGAATGGAATGTGCGAGGAAAAAGCCCTTTAAGTTTATGTCTCATTACTTCTTGTTGGTATTTTTAACTTAATTTTTATTTTTTATCACAGCAAACTTGATTACAATGTTTTGTTTGTTCTAGGTGTGCAAGATGTGGTTCTTTCACACATATACATATATCTATTTTTCTTCGGATCCTTTTCCCATGTCTGTTACGACACAATGTTGAGTAGTCTTCTCTTGGTATAGCGTAGGTCTTTGGTGATTATATATTTCACATGTGTTTGTATCTCTCTGTTAACCTCAATACGGTAATGTATCCAATCCTCACACCTTTCCATTTGGTGAACCATAAGTTTTTTAAATGAATCTATGATAGTGTTTCTCTGTGGAAATACCTTTGTTTGTATCATTTTTTCGGTAACACCTATATGTGATAGGATAGGATATGTGTCTTTCGCTTTCTCACTTACTCCAAGCTGCGTGATTACTTCTAGACTCATCTATGGTGCTGCAAATGGCATTGTTTCATTTTTTCACTAGCTCATATTCCATCTGTACATGGAGCAGTTCTTCTTTGTCCACCCATCTGTCGTTGGACTTTTTGGTTACTTCCATATCTTGGCGATTGTTATACTATGCAATGCAGATTTGCGTACCTGTGTCCTTCCAATTCTGTCTTCTTAGGTTATAGGTCCAGGAATAGGTCTGCTGGGTCATATGGTAGCTCAATGTTTACCTTTTAAAGGCACCTCTATTCCGTTCTCTTTAGTGGCTCTTTCCAGGTTACGTCCCACTTAAAGCGGAGGGTATGCATTTCTTCCCAGCACCTTCAGCATTTATTCTTTGTAGTTTTTGCTGATGGTTATTCTGAGTGGTGTGAGCTGATACCTCTTTGTGGTTGAATTTGCATGTGTCTCATAATGCGTTGAAATTGAGCTGTAAGACATGTCCTTTTTATTTTTCCAGCTGTGATGAGAGCTTATTTCTTCAAAGTGTTTTCTTCAAGTATGTGTCACCATTTGAAATATTTTGGCCATGATCTCCCTCAAGACATTTTGAGGGCAGGTTTCATTTACAGCCCTGCAGTACTTGTTCATGTGAAGTGACCATTAGCTCAGGCTTTAAACCTGCTTTTGCAGGTAACGGCCAGAGAGCGGCAATCTTTCTACGTTCCCCTTGCTGGTACTAGGGAAACAGACCTACCGGCCAGTGGTGTTCTTCGGTTATAAATTAGAGTGCAATGTGCCCGGATAAACCCACAAATGTTGATGTCTCCTTGCTTTTCTTTGTTTTTAAATTTAATTTATATTTATTATTAGAGTAATATCCCATTGTGTACGTGGACCACTTCTTCTTGGTGCATTCCTCGGTTGATGGACATTTTCATTGCTTCCAAGTGCTGGCTATGGTAAATATTGCTGGCATACTGGTTTGCCAGCCTGTGACTTTTTGATTCTCATTTTCTCAGGTGATAGGCCAAGCAGTGGTTGTGATTGATGGACTGGTAGCTCAATGTTTCCCTTTTCAAAGCACCTACGTTGTGTTTTCGTTAGTGGCTCTTTACATGCCCCCCCTTACAGCCGAGGGTACGCATTTCTCCACACTCCCTTCACCGTTTATTTTTTGCAGCATTTTTCCTAATGGCCATTCTGACTGCTGTGTGCTGATAGGGTTTTGTAATATGGGTATGCATGTCATGAAAATTTTTAAAATTCATCATATTCCTACGCCTTTTTCTTTTCTCTTAAAAGAAAAAAACCGTGAGTACAATATAGCTCTTGAAATTGTCTTCTTCGAAGGTTGCCCTCTTCTGAATTTTTTGGTCGATTTTTGACCCCAGAAATTTTCTGGAGGCCAGGCGCAATTTACAGAACTGCAAGTTGGTGAAAATTTAGTGACCTTTTGCAGTGGGTTCAAAGCTGCTGTTGTGGGAAACGTCCACAAGGAGGTAGCATTTCTCCATTCCCCAGTCCTGGTTCTAGGGCAGCAGAGCCTTTCTGGAAGTCATTGTCCTAGGTTGTAAATTAGAATGGAATTTGCCAGGAGAAATCCCCATAAGTTTATGTCTCATTACTTCTTCTTGGTTTTTAAAATTTTTTTAATCTGGGTAAAGTTTAGAATACTGTTTGTCCTAGGTGTACACAATCTGGTTCATTTGGACATTATGTATGTCTATTAATGTACAGATCCTCTTCCCATGTAAAATATTACACTGTTCCGTCGACCTCCCTTGTTATATGTTCGGTCTTTTTGATACATGTATATAATATGTATTTGAATATGTATAGTAACACTAATCTTCATTTCTCAATTTCCCCCCTCCTTTCCTTTTAGATGAGCATAGTTTGTGTTCTACGCCTGTGAGTGTCTTTCTCTTTAGAAATATGTTCATCTGTGTCAGTTATTAGATAATGCCATAAGTGATAATATAAGATATAGGTCTTTTGCTTTCCGACCTACTTCATGTTTTGTGATTATCTCCAGGCTCATCTATGGTGCCTCAAAGAGCAGTGCTTCAATGTTTTCCATGGCTAATATTCCATTGTGTACATGGACCACTTCTTCTTGGTGCATTCCTCTGTTGATGGACATTTTCGTTGCTTCCAAGTGTTGCCTATGGTAAATATTGCTGGAGTGCAGGATTGCCAGCCTGCGATTTTTGATTTTCATTTTCTCAGGTGATAGACCCAGCAGTGGGTATGATTGATTGATTGGTATGGTAGCTCAACGTTTACCTTTTCAAGGCACCTCAATTGTGCTTTCATTAGTGGCTCTTACCACGTCCCCCTTAGAATCGAGGGTACGCATTTCTCCACAATCACGTCAGCGTTTATCGTTTGCCGCATTTTTGTTGATGGCCATTCTGACTGGTGTGAGCTGATAGGTTTTTGTAATTTGGGTTTACATGTCTGTAACAATTCCTACAATTCATCCTTTTTCCACGCCTTTTCCTTTTCTGTTAAAAGAAAAAAGAAAAAAGGTGTGAGTACAATATACCTCTTCAAATTTTCTTTTTGGAAGGTTGCACTCTAGAGTTTTTTGGTCGATTTTCGACCTCAGTATCTTTTGGAGGGCAGGTGTCATTTACAGACCTGCAATTGGTGAATATTTAGTGACCTTTTGCAGTGGGTTTAAAGCTGCTGTTGTGGGAAACGGCCACAAGGATGCAGCATTTCTCCATTCCCAAATCTGGGTACTAGGGCAGCAGAGCCGTTCTGGAAGTCGTTTGCCTAGGTTGTAAATTTGAATGGAATGTGCCAGGAGAACCCCCCATAAGTTTATGTCTCATTACTCCTAGTTGGTTGTTTTAATTTTTTCAATTGGGGTAATGGTTAGAATGTTGCTTGTCCAAGGTGTACATACTCTGGTTCATCTACATATTCTATATACCTATTTATGTAGAGATCCTCTTCCCGTGTAAATTATTACACAGTGTTCCGTAAACCTTCCTTGCTATATGGTCGGTCTTTTTGATATATGTATATAATATGTATTTGTATACATATGGTAACGCTAATCTTCATTTATCCATTCCCCCCCACCTTTCCTTGTAGATAAGCATAGTTTTTTTTAATAAGTCTGTGATTGACTTTCTCTGTGGAAATATGTTCATTTGTGTCAGTTACTAGAGAACGCGTATAAGTGATATCATAGGATATAGGACTTTTGCTTTCCGACTTACCTCATGTTCTGTGATTATCTCCAAGATCATCTATGGTGTCTCAAAGAGCAGTGTTTCATTGTTTTCCATGGCTAGTATTCATTGTGTACATGGGCCGCTTCTTCTTTTTCCTTTCATCTGTTGATGGACATTTTGGTTGCTTCACTGTCTTGTCTATTGTGAATAAGGCTGCAGTGCAGCTTTTGCAGCCCGGGTCTTCTTCATTCTGGTCTTCTCAGGTGAGAGGCCCATTGGTGCGCCTGCTGGATTGAATGGTACCTCAATTTTTCCTTTTCAACGCAGCTCCTTTCTGTTCTCATTATTAGCGTTTAACCCTTTTACATCTCACCAGCAGCTAGAGGGTACACAGTTCTCTAAAACCTCTTCAGCATTGATTGTTTGTAGACTTTTTGCCAACGGTCAGTCGACGGGTGTGAGTTGAAAACTTTTTGTAGATTAGATTGCATGAGTCTAATACTTCCTGAGGTTGAGCTTTTATCCATTTTCCTTTCTTTGAAAAGAGAGTGAGTAAAACTTACCTCTTCATACGAGCTTCGTGAACATTTTGCCTGTTTTGAATTTTTTTTATCCATTCCCTACTTCAGCACAATTTGAGGGCAGGTGTCCTTTACAGCCCTGAGTCCTTGTGAATGGTAAGTGACCATTAGCTGTGGGTTAAAAGCTGCTGTTGCGGGAATCGGCCACAAGGCGGCAGCATTTCTCCTTTACCAAATCTGGTTACTAGGGCAACAGAGCCTTAGTGGAAGTGGTGTTCTAGGTTGTAAATTAGAATGGAATGTGCGAGGAAAAAGCCCTTTAAGTTTATGTCTCATTACTTCTTGTTGGTATTTTTAACTTAATTTTTATTTTTTATCACAGCAAACTTGATTACAATGTTTTGTTTGTTCTAGGTGTGCAAGATGTGGTTCTTTCACACATATACATATATCTATTTTTCTTCGGATCCTTTTCCCATGTCTGTTACGACACAATGTTGAGTAGTCTTCTCTTGGTATAGCGTAGGTCTTTGGTGATTATATATTTCACATGTGTTTGTATCTCTCTGTTAACCTCAATACGGTAATGTATCCAATCCTCACACCTTTCCATTTGGTGAACCATAAGTTTTTTAAATGAATCTATGATAGTGTTTCTCTGTGGAAATACCTTTGTTTGTATCATTTTTTCGGTAACACCTATATGTGATAGGATAGGATATGTGTCTTTCGCTTTCTCACTTACTCCAAGCTGCGTGATTACTTCTAGACTCATCTATGGTGCTGCAAATGGCATTGTTTCATTTTTTCACTAGCTCATATTCCATCTGTACAGGTAGCAGTTCTTCTTTGTCCACCCATCTGTCGTTGGACTTTTTGGTTACTTCCATATCTTGGCGATTGTTATACTATGCAATGCAGATTTGCGTACCTGTGTCCTTCCAATTCTGTCTTCTTAGGTTATAGGTCCAGGAATAGGTCTGCTGGGTCATATGGTAGCTCAATGTTTACCTTTTAAAGGCACCTCTATTCCGTTCTCTTTAGTGGCTCTTTCCAGGTTACGTCCCACTTAAAGCGGAGGGTATGCATTTCTTCCCAGCACCTTCAGCATTTATTCTTTGTAGTTTTTGCTGATGGTTATTCTGAGTGGTGTGAGCTGATACCTCTTTGTGGTTGAATTTGCATGTGTCTCATAATGCGTTGAAATTGAGCTGTAAGACATGTCCTTTTTATTTTTCCAGCTGTGATGAGAGCTTATTTCTTCAAAGTGTTTTCTTCAAGTATGTGTCACCATTTGAAATATTTTGGCCATGATCTCCCTCAAGACATTTTGAGGGCAGGTTTCATTTACAGCCCTGCAGTACTTGTTCATATGAAGTGACCATTAGCTCAGGCTTTAAACCTGCTTTTGCAGGTAACGGCCAGAGAGCGGCAATCTTTCTACGTTCCCCTTGCTGGTACTAGGGAAACAGACCTACCGGCCAGTGGTGTTCTTCGGTTATAAATTAGAGTGCAATGTGCCCGGATAAACCCACAAATGTTGATGTCTCCTTGCTTTTCTTTGTTTTTAAATTTAATTTATATTTATTATTAGAGTAATATCCCATTGTGTACGTGGACCACTTCTTCTTGGTGCATTCCTCGGTTGATGGACATTTTCATTGCTTCCAAGTGCTGGCTATGGTAAATATTGCTGGCATACTGGTTTGCCAGCCTGTGACTTTTTGATTCTCATTTTCTCAGGTGATAGGCCAAGCAGTGGTTGTGATTGATGGACTGGTAGCTCAATGTTTCCCTTTTCAAAGCACCTACGTTGTGTTTTCGTTAGTGGCTCTTTACATGCCCCCCCTTACAGCCGAGGGTACGCATTTCTCCACACTCCCTTCACCGTTTATTTTTTGCAGCATTTTTCCTAATGGCCATTCTGACTGCTGTGTGCTGATAGGGTTTTGTAATATGGGTATGCATGTCATGAAAATTTTTAAAATTCATCATATTCCTACGCCTTTTTCTTTTCTCTTAAAAGAAAAAAACCGTGAGTACAATATAGCTCTTGAAATTGTCTTCTTCGAAGGTTGCCCTCTTCTGAATTTTTTGGTCGATTTTTGACCCCAGAAATTTTCTGGAGGCCAGGCGCAATTTACAGAACTGCAAGTTGGTGAAAATTTAGTGACCTTTTGCAGTGGGTTCAAAGCTGCTGTTGTGGGAAACGTCCACAAGGAGGTAGCATTTCTCCATTCCCCAGTCCTGGTTCTAGGGCAGCAGAGCCTTTCTGGAAGTCATTGTCCTAGGTTGTAAATTAGAATGGAATTTGCCAGGAGAAATCCCCATAAGTTTATGTCTCATTACTTCTTCTTGGTTTTTAAAATTTTTTTAATCTGGGTAAAGTTTAGAATACTGTTTGTCCTAGGTGTACACAATCTGGTTCATTTGGACATTATGTATGTCTATTAATGTACAGATCCTCTTCCCATGTAAAATATTACACTGTTCCGTCGACCTCCCTTGTTATATGTTCGGTCTTTTTGATACATGTATATAATATGTATTTGAATATGTATAGTAACACTAATCTTCATTTCTCAATTTCCCCCCTCCTTTCCTTTTAGATGAGCATAGTTTGTGTTCTACGCCTGTGAGTGTCTTTCTCTTTGGAAATATGTTCATCTGTGTCAGTTATTAGATAATGCCATAAGTGATAATATAAGATATAGGTCTTTTGCTTTCCGACCTACTTCATGTTTTGTGATTATCTCCAGGCTCATCTATGGTGCCTCAAAGAGCAGTGCTTCAATGTTTTCCATGGCTAATATTCCATTGTGTACATGGACCACTTCTTCTTGGTGCATTCCTCTGTTGATGGACATTTTCGTTGCTTCCAAGTGTTGCCTATGGTAAATATTGCTGGAGTGCAGGATTGCCAGCCTGCGATTTTTGATTTTCATTTTCTCAGGTGATAGACCCAGCAGTGGGTATGATTGATTGATTGGTATGGTAGCTCAACGTTTACCTTTTCAAGGCACCTCAATTGTGCTTTCATTAGTGGCTCTTACCACGTCCCCCTTAGAATCGAGGGTACGCATTTCTCCACAATCACGTCAGCGTTTATCGTTTGCCGCATTTTTGTTGATGGCCATTCTGACTGGTGTGAGCTGATAGGTTTTTGTAATTTGGGTTTACATGTCTGTAACAATTCCTACAATTCATCCTTTTTCCACGCCTTTTCCTTTTCTGTTAAAAGAAAAAAGAAAAAAGGTGTGAGTACAATATACCTCTTCAAATTTTCTTTTTGGAAGGTTGCACTCTAGAGTTTTTTGGTCGATTTTCGACCTCAGTATCTTTTGGAGGGCAGGTGTCATTTACAGACCTGCAATTGGTGAATATTTAGTGACCTTTTGCAGTGGGTTTAAAGCTGCTGTTGTGGGAAACGGCCACAAGGATGCAGCATTTCTCCATTCCCAAATCTGGGTACTAGGGCAGCAGAGCCGTTCTGGAAGTCGTTTGCCTAGGTTGTAAATTTGAATGGAATGTGCCAGGAGAACCCCCCATAAGTTTATGTCTCATTACTCCTAGTTGGTTGTTTTAATTTTTTCAATTGGGGTAATGGTTAGAATGTTGCTTGTCCAAGGTGTACATACTCTGGTTCATCTACATATTCTATATACCTATTTATGTAGAGATCCTCTTCCCGTGTAAATTATTACACAGTGTTCCGTAAACCTTCCTTGCTATATGGTCGGTCTTTTTGATATATGTATATAATATGTATTTGTATACATATGGTAACGCTAATCTTCATTTATCCATTCCCCCCCACCTTTCCTTGTAGATAAGCATAGTTTTTTTTAATAAGTCTGTGATTGACTTTCTCTGTGGAAATATGTTCATTTGTGTCAGTTACTAGAGAACGCGTATAAGTGATATCATAGGATATAGGACTTTTGCTTTCCGACTTACCTCATGTTCTGTGATTATCTCCAAGATCATCTATGGTGTCTCAAAGAGCAGTGTTTCATTGTTTTCCATGGCTAGTATTCATTGTGTACATGGGCCGCTTCTTCTTTTTCCTTTCATCTGTTGATGGACATTTTGGTTGCTTCACTGTCTTGTCTATTGTGAATAAGGCTGCAGTGCAGCTTTTGCAGCCCGGGTCTTCTTCATTCTGGTCTTCTCAGGTGAGAGGCCCATTGGTGCGCCTGCTGGATTGAATGGTACCTCAATTTTTCCTTTTCAACGCAGCTCCTTTCTGTTCTCATTATTAGCGTTTAACCCTTTTACATCTCACCAGCAGCTAGAGGGTACACAGTTCTCTAAAACCTCTTCAGCATTGATTGTTTGTAGACTTTTTGCCAACGGTCAGTCGACGGGTGTGAGTTGAAAACTTTTTGTAGATTAGATTGCATGAGTCTAATACTTCCTGAGGTTGAGCTTTTATCCATTTTCCTTTCTTTGAAAAGAGAGTGAGTAAAACTTACCTCTTCATACGAGCTTCGTGAACATTTTGCCTGTTTTGAATTTTTTTTATCCATTCCCTACTTCAGCACAATTTGAGGGCAGGTGTCCTTTACAGCCCTGAGTCCTTGTGAATGGTAAGTGACCATTAGCTGTGGGTTAAAAGCTGCTGTTGCGGGAATCGGCCACAAGGCGGCAGCATTTCTCCTTTACCAAATCTGGTTACTAGGGCAACAGAGCCTTAGTGGAAGTGGTGTTCTAGGTTGTAAATTAGAATGGAATGTGCGAGGAAAAAGCCCTTTAAGTTTATGTCTCATTACTTCTTGTTGGTATTTTTAACTTAATTTTTATTTTTTATCACAGCAAACTTGATTACAATGTTTTGTTTGTTCTAGGTGTGCAAGATGTGGTTCTTTCACACATATACATATATCTATTTTTCTTCGGATCCTTTTCCCATGTCTGTTACGACACAATGTTGAGTAGTCTTCTCTTGGTATAGCGTAGGTCTTTGGTGATTATATATTTCACATGTGTTTGTATCTCTCTGTTAACCTCAATACGGTAATGTATCCAATCCTCACACCTTTCCATTTGGTGAACCATAAGTTTTTTAAATGAATCTATGATAGTGTTTCTCTGTGGAAATACCTTTGTTTGTATCATTTTTTCGGTAACACCTATATGTGATAGGATAGGATATGTGTCTTTCGCTTTCTCACTTACTCCAAGCTGCGTGATTACTTCTAGACTCATCTATGGTGCTGCAAATGGCATTGTTTCATTTTTTCACTAGCTCATATTCCATCTGTACATGGAGCAGTTCTTCTTTGTCCACCCATCTGTCGTTGGACTTTTTGGTTACTTCCATATCTTGGCGATTGTTATACTATGCAATGCAGATTTGCGTACCTGTGTCCTTCCAATTCTGTCTTCTTAGGTTATAGGTCCAGGAATAGGTCTGCTGGGTCATATGGTAGCTCAATGTTTACCTTTTAAAGGCACCTCTATTCCGTTCTCTTTAGTGGCTCTTTCCAGGTTACGTCCCACTTAAAGCGGAGGGTATGCATTTCTTCCCAGCACCTTCAGCATTTATTCTTTGTAGTTTTTGCTGATGGTTATTCTGAGTGGTGTGAGCTGATACCTCTTTGTGGTTGAATTTGCATGTGTCTCATAATGCGTTGAAATTGAGCTGTAAGACATGTCCTTTTTATTTTTCCAGCTGTGATGAGAGCTTATTTCTTCAAAGTGTTTTCTTCAAGTATGTGTCACACCATTTGAAATATTTTGGCCATGATCTCCCTCAAGACATTTTGAGGGCAGGTTTCATTTACAGCCCTGCAGTACTTGTTCATGTGAAGTGACCATTAGCTCAGGCTTTAAACCTGCTTTTGCAGGTAACGGCCAGAGAGCGGCAATCTTTCTACGTTCCCCTTGCTGGTACTAGGGAAACAGACCTACCGGCCAGTGGTGTTCTTCGGTTATAAATTAGAGTGCAATGTGCCCGGATAAACCCACAAATGTTGATGTCTCCTTGCTTTTCTTTGTTTTTAAATTTAATTTATATTTATTATTAGAGTAATATCCCATTGTGTACGTGGACCACTTCTTCTTGGTGCATTCCTCGGTTGATGGACATTTTCATTGCTTCCAAGTGCTGGCTATGGTAAATATTGCTGGCATACTGGTTTGCCAGCCTGTGACTTTTTGATTCTCATTTTCTCAGGTGATAGGCCAAGCAGTGGTTGTGATTGATGGACTGGTAGCTCAATGTTTCCCTTTTCAAAGCACCTACGTTGTGTTTTCGTTAGTGGCTCTTTACATGCCCCCCCTTACAGCCGAGGGTACGCATTTCTCCACACTCCCTTCACCGTTTATTTTTTGCAGCATTTTTCCTAATGGCCATTCTGACTGCTGTGTGCTGATAGGGTTTTGTAATATGGGTATGCATGTCATGAAAATTTTTAAAATTCATCATATTCCTACGCCTTTTTCTTTTCTCTTAAAAGAAAAAAACCGTGAGTACAATATAGCTCTTGAAATTGTCTTCTTCGAAGGTTGCCCTCTTCTGAATTTTTTGGTCGATTTTTGACCCCAGAAATTTTCTGGAGGCCAGGCGCAATTTACAGAACTGCAAGTTGGTGAAAATTTAGTGACCTTTTGCAGTGGGTTCAAAGCTGCTGTTGTGGGAAACGTCCACAAGGAGGTAGCATTTCTCCATTCCCCAGTCCTGGTTCTAGGGCAGCAGAGCCTTTCTGGAAGTCATTGTCCTAGGTTGTAAATTAGAATGGAATTTGCCAGGAGAAATCCCCATAAGTTTATGTCTCATTACTTCTTCTTGGTTTTTAAAATTTTTTTAATCTGGGTAAAGTTTAGAATACTGTTTGTCCTAGGTGTACACAATCTGGTTCATTTGGACATTATGTATGTCTATTAATGTACAGATCCTCTTCCCATGTAAAATATTACACTGTTCCGTCGACCTCCCTTGTTATATGTTCGGTCTTTTTGATACATGTATATAATATGTATTTGAATATGTATAGTAACACTAATCTTCATTTCTCAATTTCCCCCCTCCTTTCCTTTTAGATGAGCATAGTTTGTGTTCTACGCCTGTGAGTGTCTTTCTCTTTAGAAATATGTTCATCTGTGTCAGTTATTAGATAATGCCATAAGTGATAATATAAGATATAGGTCTTTTGCTTTCCGACCTACTTCATGTTTTGTGATTATCTCCAGGCTCATCTATGGTGCCTCAAAGAGCAGTGCTTCAATGTTTTCCATGGCTAATATTCCATTGTGTACATGGACCACTTCTTCTTGGTGCATTCCTCTGTTGATGGACATTTTCGTTGCTTCCAAGTGTTGCCTATGGTAAATATTGCTGGAGTGCAGGATTGCCAGCCTGCGATTTTTGATTTTCATTTTCTCAGGTGATAGACCCAGCAGTGGGTATGATTGATTGATTGGTATGGTAGCTCAACGTTTACCTTTTCAAGGCACCTCAATTGTGCTTTCATTAGTGGCTCTTACCACGTCCCCCTTAGAATCGAGGGTACGCATTTCTCCACAATCACGTCAGCGTTTATCGTTTGCCGCATTTTTGTTGATGGCCATTCTGACTGGTGTGAGCTGATAGGTTTTTGTAATTTGGGTTTACATGTCTGTAACAATTCCTACAATTCATCCTTTTTCCACGCCTTTTCCTTTTCTGTTAAAAGAAAAAAGAAAAAGGTGTGAGTACAATATACCTCTTCAAATTTTCTTTTTGGAAGGTTGCACTCTAGAGTTTTTTGGTCGATTTTCGACCTCAGTATCTTTTGGAGGGCAGGTGTCATTTACAGACCTGCAATTGGTGAATATTTAGTGACCTTTTGCAGTGGGTTTAAAGCTGCTGTTGTGGGAAACGGCCACAAGGATGCAGCATTTCTCCATTCCCAAATCTGGGTACTAGGGCAGCAGAGCCGTTCTGGAAGTCGTTTGCCTAGGTTGTAAATTTGAATGGAATGTGCCAGGAGAACCCCCCATAAGTTTATGTCTCATTACTCCTAGTTGGTTGTTTTAATTTTTTCAATTGGGGTAATGGTTAGAATGTTGCTTGTCCAAGGTGTACATACTCTGGTTCATCTACATATTCTATATACCTATTTATGTAGAGATCCTCTTCCCGTGTAAATTATTACACAGTGTTCCGTAAACCTTCCTTGCTATATGGTCGGTCTTTTTGATATATGTATATAATATGTATTTGTATACATATGGTAACGCTAATCTTCATTTATCCATTCCCCCCACCTTTCCTTGTAGATAAGCATAGTTTTTTTTAATAAGTCTGTGATTGACTTTCTCTGTGGAAATATGTTCATTTGTGTCAGTTACTAGAGAACGCGTATAAGTGATATCATAGGATATAGGACTTTTGCTTTCCGACTTACCTCATGTTCTGTGATTATCTCCAAGATCATCTATGGTGTCTCAAAGAGCAGTGTTTCATTGTTTTCCATGGCTAGTATTCATTGTGTACATGGGCCGCTTCTTCTTTTTCCTTTCATCTGTTGATGGACATTTTGGTTGCTTCACTGTCTTGTCTATTGTGAATAAGGCTGCAGTGCAGCTTTTGCAGCCCGGGTCTTCTTCATTCTGGTCTTCTCAGGTGAGAGGCCCATTGGTGCGCCTGCTGGATTGAATGGTACCTCAATTTTTCCTTTTCAACGCAGCTCCTTTCTGTTCTCATTATTAGCGTTTAACCCTTTTACATCTCACCAGCAGCTAGAGGGTACACAGTTCTCTAAAACCTCTTCAGCATTGATTGTTTGTAGACTTTTTGCCAACGGTCAGTCGACGGGTGTGAGTTGAAAACTTTTTGTAGATTAGATTGCATGAGTCTAATACTTCCTGAGGTTGAGCTTTTATCCATTTTCCTTTCTTTGAAAAGAGAGTGAGTAAAACTTACCTCTTCATACGAGCTTCGTGAACATTTTGCCTGTTTTGAATTTTTTTTATCCATTCCCTACTTCAGCACAATTTGAGGGCAGGTGTCCTTTACAGCCCTGAGTCCTTGTGAATGGTAAGTGACCATTAGCTGTGGGTTAAAAGCTGCTGTTGCGGGAATCGGCCACAAGGCGGCAGCATTTCTCCTTTACCAAATCTGGTTACTAGGGCAACAGAGCCTTAGTGGAAGTGGTGTTCTAGGTTGTAAATTAGAATGGAATGTGCGAGGAAAAAGCCCTTTAAGTTTATGTCTCATTACTTCTTGTTGGTATTTTTAACTTAATTTTTATTTTTTATCACAGCAAACTTGATTACAATGTTTTGTTTGTTCTAGGTGTGCAAGATGTGGTTCTTTCACACATATACATATATCTATTTTTCTTCGGATCCTTTTCCCATGTCTGTTACGACACAATGTTGAGTAGTCTTCTCTTGGTATAGCGTAGGTCTTTGGTGATTATATATTTCACATGTGTTTGTATCTCTCTGTTAACCTCAATACGGTAATGTATCCAATCCTCACACCTTTCCATTTGGTGAACCATAAGTTTTTTAAATGAATCTATGATAGTGTTTCTCTGTGGAAATACCTTTGTTTGTATCATTTTTTCGGTAACACCTATATGTGATAGGATAGGATATGTGTCTTTCGCTTTCTCACTTACTCCAAGCTGCGTGATTACTTCTAGACTCATCTATGGTGCTGCAAATGGCATTGTTTCATTTTTTCACTAGCTCATATTCCATCTGTACATGGAGCAGTTCTTCTTTGTCCACCCATCTGTCGTTGGACTTTTTGGTTACTTCCATATCTTGGCGATTGTTATACTATGCAATGCAGATTTGCGTACCTGTGTCCTTCCAATTCTGTCTTCTTAGGTTATAGGTCCAGGAATAGGTCTGCTGGGTCATATGGTAGCTCAATGTTTACCTTTTAAAGGCACCTCTATTCCGTTCTCTTTAGTGGCTCTTTCCAGGTTACGTCCCACTTAAAGCGGAGGGTATGCATTTCTTCCCAGCACCTTCAGCATTTATTCTTTGTAGTTTTTGCTGATGGTTATTCTGAGTGGTGTGAGCTGATACCTCTTTGTGGTTGAATTTGCATGTGTCTCATAATGCGTTGAAATTGAGCTGTAAGACATGTCCTTTTTATTTTTCCAGCTGTGATGAGAGCTTATTTCTTCAAAGTGTTTTCTTCAAGTATGTGTCACCATTTGAAATATTTTGGCCATGATCTCCCTCAAGACATTTTGAGGGCAGGTTTCATTTACAGCCCTGCAGTACTTGTTCATGTGAAGTGACCATTAGCTCAGGCTTTAAACCTGCTTTTGCAGGTAACGGCCAGAGAGCGGCAATCTTTCTACGTTCCCCTTGCTGGTACTAGGGAAACAGACCTACCGGCCAGTGGTGTTCTTCGGTTATAAATTAGAGTGCAATGTGCCCGGATAAACCCACAAATGTTGATGTCTCCTTGCTTTTCTTTGTTTTTAAATTTAATTTATATTTATTATTAGAGTAATATTCCATTGTGTACGTGGACCACTTCTTCTTGGTGCATTCCTCGGTTGATGGACATTTTCATTGCTTCCAAGTGCTGGCTATGGTAAATATTGCTGGCATACTGGTTTGCCAGCCTGTGACTTTTTGATTCTCATTTTCTCAGGTGATAGGCCAAGCAGTGGTTGTGATTGATGGACTGGTAGCTCAATGTTTCCCTTTTCAAAGCACCTACGTTGTGTTTTCGTTAGTGGCTCTTTACATGCCCCCCCTTACAGCCGAGGGTACGCATTTCTCCACACTCCCTTCACCGTTTATTTTTTGCAGCATTTTTCCTAATGGCCATTCTGACTGCTGTGAGCTGATAGGGTTTTGTAATATGGGTATGCATGTCATGAAAATTTTTAAAATTCATCATATTCCTACGCCTTTTTCTTTTCTCTTAAAAGAAAAAAACCGTGAGTACAATATAGCTCTTGAAATTGTCTTCTTCGAAGGTTGCCCTCTTCTGAATTTTTTGGTCGATTTTTGACCCCAGAAATTTTCTGGAGGCCAGGCGCAATTTACAGAACTGCAAGTTGGTGAAAATTTAGTGACCTTTTGCAGTGGGTTCAAAGCTGCTGTTGTGGGAAACGTCCACAAGGAGGTAGCATTTCTCCATTCCCCAGTCCTGGTTCTAGGGCAGCAGAGCCTTTCTGGAAGTCATTGTCCTAGGTTGTAAATTAGAATGGAATTTGCCAGGAGAAATCCCCATAAGTTTATGTCTCATTACTTCTTCTTGGTTTTTAAAATTTTTTTAATCTGGGTAAAGTTTAGAATACTGTTTGTCCTAGGTGTACACAATCTGGTTCATTTGGACATTATGTATGTCTATTAATGTACAGATCCTCTTCCCATGTAAAATATTACACTGTTCCGTCGACCTCCCTTGTTATATGTTCGGTCTTTTTGATACATGTATATAATATGTATTTGAATATGTATAGTAACACTAATCTTCATTTCTCAATTTCCCCCCTCCTTTCCTTTTAGATGAGCATAGTTTGTGTTCTACGCCTGTGAGTGTCTTTCTCTTTAGAAATATGTTCATCTGTGTCAGTTATTAGATAATGCCATAAGTGATAATATAAGATATAGGTCTTTTGCTTTCCGACCTACTTCATGTTTTGTGATTATCTCCAGGCTCATCTATGGTGCCTCAAAGAGCAGTGCTTCAATGTTTTCCATGGCTAATATTCCATTGTGTACATGGACCACTTCTTCTTGGTGCATTCCTCTGTTGATGGACATTTTCGTTGCTTCCAAGTGTTGCCTATGGTAAATATTGCTGGAGTGCAGGATTGCCAGCCTGCGATTTTTGATTTTCATTTTCTCAGGTGATAGACCCAGCAGTGGGTATGATTGATTGATTGGTATGGTAGCTCAACGTTTACCTTTTCAAGGCACCTCAATTGTGCTTTCATTAGTGGCTCTTACCACGTCCCCCTTAGAATCGAGGGTACGCATTTCTCCACAATCACGTCAGCGTTTATCGTTTGCCGCATTTTTGTTGATGGCCATTCTGACTGGTGTGAGCTGATAGGTTTTTGTAATTTGGGTTTACATGTCTGTAACAATTCCTACAATTCATCCTTTTTCCACGCCTTTTCCTTTTCTGTTAAAAGAAAAAAGAAAAAAGGTGTGAGTACAATATACCTCTTCAAATTTTCTTTTTGGAAGGTTGCACTCTAGAGTTTTTTGGTCGATTTTCGACCTCAGTATCTTTTGGAGGGCAGGTGTCATTTACAGACCTGCAATTGGTGAATATTTAGTGACCTTTTGCAGTGGGTTTAAAGCTGCTGTTGTGGGAAACGGCCACAAGGATGCAGCATTTCTCCATTCCCAAATCTGGGTACTAGGGCAGCAGAGCCGTTCTGGAAGTCGTTTGCCTAGGTTGTAAATTTGAATGGAATGTGCCAGGAGAACCCCCCATAAGTTTATGTCTCATTACTCCTAGTTGGTTGTTTTAATTTTTTCAATTGGGGTAATGGTTAGAATGTTGCTTGTCCAAGGTGTACATACTCTGGTTCATCTACATATTCTATATACCTATTTATGTAGAGATCCTCTTCCCGTGTAAATTATTACACAGTGTTCCGTAAACCTTCCTTGCTATATGGTCGGTCTTTTTGATATATGTATATAATATGTATTTGTATACATATGGTAACGCTAATCTTCATTTATCCATTCCCCCCCACCTTTCCTTGTAGATAAGCATAGTTTTTTTTAATAAGTCTGTGATTGACTTTCTCTGTGGAAATATGTTCATTTGTGTCAGTTACTAGAGAACGCGTATAAGTGATATCATAGGATATAGGACTTTTGCTTTCCGACTTACCTCATGTTCTGTGATTATCTCCAAGATCATCTATGGTGTCTCAAAGAGCAGTGTTTCATTGTTTTCCATGGCTAGTATTCATTGTGTACATGGGCCGCTTCTTCTTTTTCCTTTCATCTGTTGATGGACATTTTGGTTGCTTCACTGTCTTGTCTATTGTGAATAAGGCTGCAGTGCAGCTTTTGCAGCCCGGGTCTTCTTCATTCTGGTCTTCTCAGGTGAGAGGCCCATTGGTGCGCCTGCTGGATTGAATGGTACCTCAATTTTTCCTTTTCAACGCAGCTCCTTTCTGTTCTCATTATTAGCGTTTAACCCTTTTACATCTCACCAGCAGCTAGAGGGTACACAGTTCTCTAAAACCTCTTCAGCATTGATTGTTTGTAGACTTTTTGCCAACGGTCAGTCGACGGGTGTGAGTTGAAAACTTTTTGTAGATTAGATTGCATGAGTCTAATACTTCCTGAGGTTGAGCTTTTATCCATTTTCCTTTCTTTGAAAAGAGAGTGAGTAAAACTTACCTCTTCATACGGGCTTCGTGAACATTTTGCCTGTTTTGAATTTTTTTTATCCATTCCCTACTTCAGCACAATTTGAGGGCAGGTGTCCTTTACAGCCCTGAGTCCTTGTGAATGGTAAGTGACCATTAGCTGTGGGTTAAAAGCTGCTGTTGCGGGAATCGGCCACAAGGCGGCAGCATTTCTCCTTTACCAAATCTGGTTACTAGGGCAACAGAGCCTTAGTGGAAGTGGTGTTCTAGGTTGTAAATTAGAATGGAATGTGCGAGGAAAAAGCCCTTTAAGTTTATGTCTCATTACTTCTTGTTGGTATTTTTAACTTAATTTTTATTTTTTATCACAGCAAACTTGATTACAATGTTTTGTTTGTTCTAGGTGTGCAAGATGTGGTTCTTTCACACATATACATATATCTATTTTTCTTCGGATCCTTTTCCCATGTCTGTTACGACACAATGTTGAGTAGTCTTCTCTTGGTATAGCGTAGGTCTTTGGTGATTATATATTTCACATGTGTTTGTATCTCTCTGTTAACCTCAATACGGTAATGTATCCAATCCTCACACCTTTCCATTTGGTGAACCATAAGTTTTTTAAATGAATCTATGATAGTGTTTCTCTGTGGAAATACCTTTGTTTGTATCATTTTTTCGGTAACACCTATATGTGATAGGATAGGATATGTGTCTTTCGCTTTCTCACTTACTCCAAGCTGCGTGATTACTTCTAGACTCATCTATGGTGCTGCAAATGGCATTGTTTCATTTTTTCACTAGCTCATATTCCATCTGTACATGGAGCAGTTCTTCTTTGTCCACCCATCTGTCGTTGGACTTTTTGGTTACTTCCATATCTTGGCGATTGTTATACTATGCAATGCAGATTTGCGTACCTGTGTCCTTCCAATTCTGTCTTCTTAGGTTATAGGTCCAGGAATAGGTCTGCTGGGTCATATGGTAGCTCAATGTTTACCTTTTAAAGGCACCTCTATTCCGTTCTCTTTAGTGGCTCTTTCCAGGTTACGTCCCACTTAAAGCGGAGGGTATGCATTTCTTCCCAGCACCTTCAGCATTTATTCTTTGTAGTTTTTGCTGATGGTTATTCTGAGTGGTGTGAGCTGATACCTCTTTGTGGTTGAATTTGCATGTGTCTCATAATGCGTTGAAATTGAGCTGTAAGACATGTCCTTTTTATTTTTCCAGCTGTGATGAGAGCTTATTTCTTCAAAGTGTTTTCTTCAAGTATGTGTCACCATTTGAAATATTTTGGCCATGATCTCCCTCAAGACATTTTGAGGGCAGGTTTCATTTACAGCCCTGCAGTACTTGTTCATGTGAAGTGACCATTAGCTCAGGCTTTAAACCTGCTTTTGCAGGTAACGGCCAGAGAGCGGCAATCTTTCTACGTTCCCCTTGCTGGTACTAGGGAAACAGACCTACCGGCCAGTGGTGTTCTTCGGTTATAAATTAGAGTGCAATGTGCCCGGATAAACCCACAAATGTTGATGTCTCCTTGCTTTTCTTTGTTTTTAAATTTAATTTATATTTATTATTAGAGTAATATCCCATTGTGTACGTGGACCACTTCTTCTTGGTGCATTCCTCGGTTGATGGACATTTTCATTGCTTCCAAGTGCTGGCTATGGTAAATATTGCTGGCATACTGGTTTGCCAGCCTGTGACTTTTTGATTCTCATTTTCTCAGGTGATAGGCCAAGCAGTGGTTGTGATTGATGGACTGGTAGCTCAATGTTTCCCTTTTCAAAGCACCTACGTTGTGTTTTCGTTAGTGGCTCTTTACATGCCCCCCCTTACAGCCGAGGGTACGCATTTCTCCACACTCCCTTCACCGTTTATTTTTTGCAGCATTTTTCCTAATGGCCATTCTGACTGCTGTGAGCTGATAGGGTTTTGTAATATGGGTATGCATGTCATGAAAATTTTTAAAATTCATCATATTCCTACGCCTTTTTCTTTTCTCTTAAAAGAAAAAAACCGTGAGTACAATATAGCTCTTGAAATTGTCTTCTTCGAAGGTTGCCCTCTTCTGAATTTTTTGGTCGATTTTTGACCCCAGAAATTTTCTGGAGGCCAGGCGCAATTTACAGAACTGCAAGTTGGTGAAAATTTAGTGACCTTTTGCAGTGGGTTCAAAGCTGCTGTTGTGGGAAACGTCCACAAGGAGGTAGCATTTCTCCATTCCCCAGTCCTGGTTCTAGGGCAGCAGAGCCTTTCTGGAAGTCATTGTCCTAGGTTGTAAATTAGAATGGAATTTGCCAGGAGAAATCCCCATAAGTTTATGTCTCATTACTTCTTCTTGGTTTTTAAAATTTTTTTAATCTGGGTAAAGTTTAGAATACTGTTTGTCCTAGGTGTACACAATCTGGTTCATTTGGACATTATGTATGTCTATTAATGTACAGATCCTCTTCCCATGTAAAATATTACACTGTTCCGTCGACCTCCCTTGTTATATGTTCGGTCTTTTTGATACATGTATATAATATGTATTTGAATATGTATAGTAACACTAATCTTCATTTCTCAATTTCCCCCCTCCTTTCCTTTTAGATGAGCATAGTTTGTGTTCTACGCCTGTGAGTGTCTTTCTCTTTAGAAATATGTTCATCTGTGTCAGTTATTAGATAATGCCATAAGTGATAATATAAGATATAGGTCTTTTGCTTTCCGACCTACTTCATGTTTTGTGATTATCTCCAGGCTCATCTATGGTGCCTCAAAGAGCAGTGCTTCAATGTTTTCCATGGCTAATATTCCATTGTGTACATGGACCACTTCTTCTTGGTGCATTCCTCTGTTGATGGACATTTTCGTTGCTTCCAAGTGTTGCCTATGGTAAATATTGCTGGAGTGCAGGATTGCCAGCCTGCGATTTTTGATTTTCATTTTCTCAGGTGATAGACCCAGCAGTGGGTATGATTGATTGATTGGTATGGTAGCTCAACGTTTACCTTTTCAAGGCACCTCAATTGTGCTTTCATTAGTGGCTCTTACCACGTCCCCCTTAGAATCGAGGGTACGCATTTCTCCACAATCACGTCAGCGTTTATCGTTTGCCGCATTTTTGTTGATGGCCATTCTGACTGGTGTGAGCTGATAGGTTTTTGTAATTTGGGTTTACATGTCTGTAACAATTCCTACAATTCATCCTTTTTCCACGCCTTTTCCTTTTCTGTTAAAAGAAAAAAGAAAAAAGGTGTGAGTACAATATACCTCTTCAAATTTTCTTTTTGGAAGGTTGCACTCTAGAGTTTTTTGGTCGATTTTCGACCTCAGTATCTTTTGGAGGGCAGGTGTCATTTACAGACCTGCAATTGGTGAATATTTAGTGACCTTTTGCAGTGGGTTTAAAGCTGCTGTTGTGGGAAACGGCCACAAGGATGCAGCATTTCTCCATTCCCAAATCTGGGTACTAGGGCAGCAGAGCCGTTCTGGAAGTCGTTTGCCTAGGTTGTAAATTTGAATGGAATGTGCCAGGAGAACCCCCCATAAGTTTATGTCTCATTACTCCTAGTTGGTTGTTTTAATTTTTTCAATTGGGGTAATGGTTAGAATGTTGCTTGTCCAAGGTGTACATACTCTGGTTCATCTACATATTCTATATACCTATTTATGTAGAGATCCTCTTCCCGTGTAAATTATTACACAGTGTTCCGTAAACCTTCCTTGCTATATGGTCGGTCTTTTTGATATATGTATATAATATGTATTTGTATACATATGGTAACGCTAATCTTCATTTATCCATTCCCCCCCACCTTTCCTTGTAGATAAGCATAGTTTTTTTTAATAAGTCTGTGATTGACTTTCTCTGTGGAAATATGTTCATTTGTGTCAGTTACTAGAGAACGCGTATAAGTGATATCATAGGATATAGGACTTTTGCTTTCCGACTTACCTCATGTTCTGTGATTATCTCCAAGATCATCTATGGTGTCTCAAAGAGCAGTGTTTCATTGTTTTCCATGGCTAGTATTCATTGTGTACATGGGCCGCTTCTTCTTTTTCCTTTCATCTGTTGATGGACATTTTGGTTGCTTCACTGTCTTGTCTATTGTGAATAAGGCTGCAGTGCAGCTTTTGCAGCCCGGGTCTTCTTCATTCTGGTCTTCTCAGGTGAGAGGCCCATTGGTGCGCCTGCTGGATTGAATGGTACCTCAATTTTTCCTTTTCAACGCAGCTCCTTTCTGTTCTCATTATTAGCGTTTAACCCTTTTACATCTCACCAGCAGCTAGAGGGTACACAGTTCTCTAAAACCTCTTCAGCATTGATTGTTTGTAGACTTTTTGCCAACGGTCAGTCGACGGGTGTGAGTTGAAAACTTTTTGTAGATTAGATTGCATGAGTCTAATACTTCCTGAGGTTGAGCTTTTATCCATTTTCCTTTCTTTGAAAAGAGAGTGAGTAAAACTTACCTCTTCATACGAGCTTCGTGAACATTTTGCCTGTTTTGAATTTTTTTTATCCATTCCCTACTTCAGCACAATTTGAGGGCAGGTGTCCTTTACAGCCCTGAGTCCTTGTGAATGGTAAGTGACCATTAGCTGTGGGTTAAAAGCTGCTGTTGCGGGAATCGGCCACAAGGCGGCAGCATTTCTCCTTTACCAAATCTGGTTACTAGGGCAACAGAGCCTTAGTGGAAGTGGTGTTCTAGGTTGTAAATTAGAATGGAATGTGCGAGGAAAAAGCCCTTTAAGTTTATGTCTCATTACTTCTTGTTGGTATTTTTAACTTAATTTTTATTTTTTATCACAGCAAACTTGATTACAATGTTTTGTTTGTTCTAGGTGTGCAAGATGTGGTTCTTTCACACATATACATATATCTATTTTTCTTCGGATCCTTTTCCCATGTCTGTTACGACACAATGTTGAGTAGTCTTCTCTTGGTATAGCGTAGGTCTTTGGTGATTATATATTTCACATGTGTTTGTATCTCTCTGTTAACCTCAATACGGTAATGTATCCAATCCTCACACCTTTCCATTTGGTGAACCATAAGTTTTTTAAATGAATCTATGATAGTGTTTCTCTGTGGAAATACCTTTGTTTGTATCATTTTTTCGGTAACACCTATATGTGATAGGATAGGATATGTGTCTTTCGCTTTCTCACTTACTCCAAGCTGCGTGATTACTTCTAGACTCATCTATGGTGCTGCAAATGGCATTGTTTCATTTTTTCACTAGCTCATATTCCATCTGTACATGGAGCAGTTCTTCTTTGTCCACCCATCTGTCGTTGGACTTTTTGGTTACTTCCATATCTTGGCGATTGTTATACTATGCAATGCAGATTTGCGTACCTGTGTCCTTCCAATTCTGTCTTCTTAGGTTATAGGTCCAGGAATAGGTCTGCTGGGTCATATGGTAGCTCAATGTTTACCTTTTAAAGGCACCTCTATTCCGTTCTCTTTAGTGGCTCTTTCCAGGTTACGTCCCACTTAAAGCGGAGGGTATGCATTTCTTCCCAGCACCTTCAGCATTTATTCTTTGTAGTTTTTGCTGATGGTTATTCTGAGTGGTGTGAGCTGATACCTCTTTGTGGTTGAATTTGCATGTGTCTCATAATGCGTTGAAATTGAGCTGTAAGACATGTCCTTTTTATTTTTCCAGCTGTGATGAGAGCTTATTTCTTCAAAGTGTTTTCTTCAAGTATGTGTCACCATTTGAAATATTTTGGCCATGATCTCCCTCAAGACATTTTGAGGGCAGGTTTCATTTACAGCCCTGCAGTACTTGTTCATGTGAAGTGACCATTAGCTCAGGCTTTAAACCTGCTTTTGCAGGTAACGGCCAGAGAGCGGCAATCTTTCTACGTTCCCCTTGCTGGTACTAGGGAAACAGACCTACCGGCCAGTGGTGTTCTTCGGTTATAAATTAGAGTGCAATGTGCCCGGATAAACCCACAAATGTTGATGTCTCCTTGCTTTTCTTTGTTTTTAAATTTAATTTATATTTATTATTAGAGTAATATTCCATTGTGTACGTGGACCACTTCTTCTTGGTGCATTCCTCGGTTGATGGACATTTTCATTGCTTCCAAGTGCTGGCTATGGTAAATATTGCTGGCATACTGGTTTGCCAGCCTGTGACTTTTTGATTCTCATTTTCTCAGGTGATAGGCCAAGCAGTGGTTGTGATTGATGGACTGGTAGCTCAATGTTTCCCTTTTCAAAGCACCTACGTTGTGTTTTCGTTAGTGGCTCTTTACATGCCCCCCCTTACAGCCGAGGGTACGCATTTCTCCACACTCCCTTCACCGTTTATTTTTTGCAGCATTTTTCCTAATGGCCATTCTGACTGCTGTGAGCTGATAGGGTTTTGTAATATGGGTATGCATGTCATGAAAATTTTTAAAATTCATCATATTCCTACGCCTTTTTCTTTTCTCTTAAAAGAAAAAAACCGTGAGTACAATATAGCTCTTGAAATTGTCTTCTTCGAAGGTTGCCCTCTTCTGAATTTTTTGGTCGATTTTTGACCCCAGAAATTTTCTGGAGGCCAGGCGCAATTTACAGAACTGCAAGTTGGTGAAAATTTAGTGACCTTTTGCAGTGGGTTCAAAGCTGCTGTTGTGGGAAACGTCCACAAGGAGGTAGCATTTCTCCATTCCCCAGTCCTGGTTCTAGGGCAGCAGAGCCTTTCTGGAAGTCATTGTCCTAGGTTGTAAATTAGAATGGAATTTGCCAGGAGAAATCCCCATAAGTTTATGTCTCATTACTTCTTCTTGGTTTTTAAAATTTTTTTAATCTGGGTAAAGTTTAGAATACTGTTTGTCCTAGGTGTACACAATCTGGTTCATTTGGACATTATGTATGTCTATTAATGTACAGATCCTCTTCCCATGTAAAATATTACACTGTTCCGTCGACCTCCCTTGTTATATGTTCGGTCTTTTTGATACATGTATATAATATGTATTTGAATATGTATAGTAACACTAATCTTCATTTCTCAATTTCCCCCCTCCTTTCCTTTTAGATGAGCATAGTTTGTGTTCTACGCCTGTGAGTGTCTTTCTCTTTAGAAATATGTTCATCTGTGTCAGTTATTAGATAATGCCATAAGTGATAATATAAGATATAGGTCTTTTGCTTTCCGACCTACTTCATGTTTTGTGATTATCTCCAGGCTCATCTATGGTGCCTCAAAGAGCAGTGCTTCAATGTTTTCCATGGCTAATATTCCATTGTGTACATGGACCACTTCTTCTTGGTGCATTCCTCTGTTGATGGACATTTTCGTTGCTTCCAAGTGTTGCCTATGGTAAATATTGCTGGAGTGCAGGATTGCCAGCCTGCGATTTTTGATTTTCATTTTCTCAGGTGATAGACCCAGCAGTGGGTATGATTGATTGATTGGTATGGTAGCTCAACGTTTACCTTTTCAAGGCACCTCAATTGTGCTTTCATTAGTGGCTCTTACCACGTCCCCCTTAGAATCGAGGGTACGCATTTCTCCACAATCACGTCAGCGTTTATCGTTTGCCGCATTTTTGTTGATGGCCATTCTGACTGGTGTGAGCTGATAGGTTTTTGTAATTTGGTTTACATGTCTGTAACAATTCCTACAATTCATCCTTTTTCCACGCCTTTTCCTTTTCTGTTAAAAGAAAAAAGAAAAAAGGTGTGAGTACAATATACCTCTTCAAATTTTCTTTTTGGAAGGTTGCACTCTAGAGTTTTTTGGTCGATTTTCGACCTCAGTATCTTTTGGAGGGCAGGTGTCATTTACAGACCTGCAATTGGTGAATATTTAGTGACCTTTTGCAGTGGGTTTAAAGCTGCTGTTGTGGGAAACGGCCACAAGGATGCAGCATTTCTCCATTCCCAAATCTGGGTACTAGGGCAGCAGAGCCGTTCTGGAAGTCGTTTGCCTAGGTTGTAAATTTGAATGGAATGTGCCAGGAGAACCCCCCATAAGTTTATGTCTCATTACTCCTAGTTGGTTGTTTTAATTTTTTCAATTGGGGTAATGGTTAGAATGTTGCTTGTCCAAGGTGTACATACTCTGGTTCATCTACATATTCTATATACCTATTTATGTAGAGATCCTCTTCCCGTGTAAATTATTACACAGTGTTCCGTAAACCTTCCTTGCTATATGGTCGGTCTTTTTGATATATGTATATAATATGTATTTGTATACATATGGTAACGCTAATCTTCATTTATCCATTCCCCCCCACCTTTCCTTGTAGATAAGCATAGTTTTTTTTAATAAGTCTGTGATTGACTTTCTCTGTGGAAATATGTTCATTTGTGTCAGTTACTAGAGAACGCGTATAAGTGATATCATAGGATATAGGACTTTTGCTTTCCGACTTACCTCATGTTCTGTGATTATCTCCAAGATCATCTATGGTGTCTCAAAGAGCAGTGTTTCATTGTTTTCCATGGCTAGTATTCATTGTGTACATGGGCCGCTTCTTCTTTTTCCTTTCATCTGTTGATGGACATTTTGGTTGCTTCACTGTCTTGTCTATTGTGAATAAGGCTGCAGTGCAGCTTTTGCAGCCCGGGTCTTCTTCATTCTGGTCTTCTCAGGTGAGAGGCCCATTGGTGCGCCTGCTGGATTGAATGGTACCTCAATTTTTCCTTTTCAACGCAGCTCCTTTCTGTTCTCATTATTAGCGTTTAACCCTTTTACATCTCACCAGCAGCTAGAGGGTACACAGTTCTCTAAAACCTCTTCAGCATTGATTGTTTGTAGACTTTTTGCCAACGGTCAGTCGACGGGTGTGAGTTGAAAACTTTTTGTAGATTAGATTGCATGAGTCTAATACTTCCTGAGGTTGAGCTTTTATCCATTTTCCTTTCTTTGAAAAGAGAGTGAGTAAAACTTACCTCTTCATACGAGCTTCGTGAACATTTTGCCTGTTTTGAATTTTTTTTATCCATTCCCTACTTCAGCACAATTTGAGGGCAGGTGTCCTTTACAGCCCTGAGTCCTTGTGAATGGTAAGTGACCATTAGCTGTGGGTTAAAAGCTGCTGTTGCGGGAATCGGCCACAAGGCGGCAGCATTTCTCCTTTACCAAATCTGGTTACTAGGGCAACAGAGCCTTAGTGGAAGTGGTGTTCTAGGTTGTAAATTAGAATGGAATGTGCGAGGAAAAAGCCCTTTAAGTTTATGTCTCATTACTTCTTGTTGGTATTTTTAACTTAATTTTTATTTTTTATCACAGCAAACTTGATTACAATGTTTTGTTTGTTCTAGGTGTGCAAGATGTGGTTCTTTCACACATATACATATATCTATTTTTCTTCGGATCCTTTTCCCATGTCTGTTACGACACAATGTTGAGTAGTCTTCTCTTGGTATAGCGTAGGTCTTTGGTGATTATATATTTCACATGTGTTTGTATCTCTCTGTTAACCTCAATACGGTAATGTATCCAATCCTCACACCTTTCCATTTGGTGAACCATAAGTTTTTTAAATGAATCTATGATAGTGTTTCTCTGTGGAAATACCTTTGTTTGTATCATTTTTTCGGTAACACCTATATGTGATAGGATAGGATATGTGTCTTTCGCTTTCTCACTTACTCCAAGCTGCGTGATTACTTCTAGACTCATCTATGGTGCTGCAAATGGCATTGTTTCATTTTTTCACTAGCTCATATTCCATCTGTACATGGAGCAGTTCTTCTTTGTCCACCCATCTGTCGTTGGACTTTTTGGTTACTTCCATATCTTGGCGATTGTTATACTATGCAATGCAGATTTGCGTACCTGTGTCCTTCCAATTCTGTCTTCTTAGGTTATAGGTCCAGGAATAGGTCTGCTGGGTCATATGGTAGCTCAATGTTTACCTTTTAAAGGCACCTCTATTCCGTTCTCTTTAGTGGCTCTTTCCAGGTTACGTCCCACTTAAAGCGGAGGGTATGCATTTCTTCCCAGCACCTTCAGCATTTATTCTTTGTAGTTTTTGCTGATGGTTATTCTGAGTGGTGTGAGCTGATACCTCTTTGTGGTTGAATTTGCATGTGTCTCATAATGCGTTGAAATTGAGCTGTAAGACATGTCCTTTTTATTTTTCCAGCTGTGATGAGAGCTTATTTCTTCAAAGTGTTTTCTTCAAGTATGTGTCACCATTTGAAATATTTTGGCCATGATCTCCCTCAAGACATTTTGAGGGCAGGTTTCATTTACAGCCCTGCAGTACTTGTTCATGTGAAGTGACCATTAGCTCAGGCTTTAAACCTGCTTTTGCAGGTAACGGCCAGAGAGCGGCAATCTTTCTACGTTCCCCTTGCTGGTACTAGGGAAACAGACCTACCGGCCAGTGGTGTTCTTCGGTTATAAATTAGAGTGCAATGTGCCCGGATAAACCCACAAATGTTGATGTCTCCTTGCTTTTCTTTGTTTTTAAATTTAATTTATATTTATTATTAGAGTAATATCCCATTGTGTACGTGGACCACTTCTTCTTGGTGCATTCCTCGGTTGATGGACATTTTCATTGCTTCCAAGTGCTGGCTATGGTAAATATTGCTGGCATACTGGTTTGCCAGCCTGTGACTTTTTGATTCTCATTTTCTCAGGTGATAGGCCAAGCAGTGGTTGTGATTGATGGACTGGTAGCTCAATGTTTCCCTTTTCAAAGCACCTACGTTGTGTTTTCGTTAGTGGCTCTTTACATGCCCCCCCTTACAGCCGAGGGTACGCATTTCTCCACACTCCCTTCACCGTTTATTTTTTGCAGCATTTTTCCTAATGGCCATTCTGACTGCTGTGAGCTGATAGGGTTTTGTAATATGGGTATGCATGTCATGAAAATTTTTAAAATTCATCATATTCCTACGCCTTTTTCTTTTCTCTTAAAAGAAAAAAACCGTGAGTACAATATAGCTCTTGAAATTGTCTTCTTCGAAGGTTGCCCTCTTCTGAATTTTTTGGTCGATTTTTGACCCCAGAAATTTTCTGGAGGCCAGGCGCAATTTACAGAACTGCAAGTTGGTGAAAATTTAGTGACCTTTTGCAGTGGGTTCAAAGCTGCTGTTGTGGGAAACGTCCACAAGGAGGTAGCATTTCTCCATTCCCCAGTCCTGGTTCTAGGGCAGCAGAGCCTTTCTGGAAGTCATTGTCCTAGGTTGTAAATTAGAATGGAATTTGCCAGGAGAAATCCCCATAAGTTTATGTCTCATTACTTCTTCTTGGTTTTTAAAATTTTTTTAATCTGGGTAAAGTTTAGAATACTGTTTGTCCTAGGTGTACACAATCTGGTTCATTTGGACATTATGTATGTCTATTAATGTACAGATCCTCTTCCCATGTAAAATATTACACTGTTCCGTCGACCTCCCTTGTTATATGTTCGGTCTTTTTGATACATGTATATAATATGTATTTGAATATGTATAGTAACACTAATCTTCATTTCTCAATTTCCCCCCTCCTTTCCTTTTAGATGAGCATAGTTTGTGTTCTACGCCTGTGAGTGTCTTTCTCTTTAGAAATATGTTCATCTGTGTCAGTTATTAGATAATGCCATAAGTGATAATATAAGATATAGGTCTTTTGCTTTCCGACCTACTTCATGTTTTGTGATTATCTCCAGGCTCATCTATGGTGCCTCAAAGAGCAGTGCTTCAATGTTTTCCATGGCTAATATTCCATTGTGTACATGGACCACTTCTTCTTGGTGCATTCCTCTGTTGATGGACATTTTCGTTGCTTCCAAGTGTTGCCTATGGTAAATATTGCTGGAGTGCAGGATTGCCAGCCTGCGATTTTTGATTTTCATTTTCTCAGGTGATAGACCCAGCAGTGGGTATGATTGATTGATTGGTATGGTAGCTCAACGTTTACCTTTTCAAGGCACCTCAATTGTGCTTTCATTAGTGGCTCTTACCACGTCCCCCTTAGAATCGAGGGTACGCATTTCTCCACAATCACGTCAGCGTTTATCGTTTGCCGCATTTTTGTTGATGGCCATTCTGACTGGTGTGAGCTGATAGGTTTTTGTAATTTGGGTTTACATGTCTGTAACAATTCCTACAATTCATCCTTTTTCCACGCCTTTTCCTTTTCTGTTAAAAGAAAAAAGAAAAAAGGTGTGAGTACAATATACCTCTTCAAATTTTCTTTTTGGAAGGTTGCACTCTAGAGTTTTTTGGTCGATTTTCGACCTCAGTATCTTTTGGAGGGCAGGTGTCATTTACAGACCTGCAATTGGTGAATATTTAGTGACCTTTTGCAGTGGGTTTAAAGCTGCTGTTGTGGGAAACGGCCACAAGGATGCAGCATTTCTCCATTCCCAAATCTGGGTACTAGGGCAGCAGAGCCGTTCTGGAAGTCGTTTGCCTAGGTTGTAAATTTGAATGGAATGTGCCAGGAGAACCCCCCATAAGTTTATGTCTCATTACTCCTAGTTGGTTGTTTTAATTTTTTCAATTGGGGTAATGGTTAGAATGTTGCTTGTCCAAGGTGTACATACTCTGGTTCATCTACATATTCTATATACCTATTTATGTAGAGATCCTCTTCCCGTGTAAATTATTACACAGTGTTCCGTAAACCTTCCTTGCTATATGGTCGGTCTTTTTGATATATGTATATAATATGTATTTGTATACATATGGTAACGCTAATCTTCATTTATCCATTCCCCCCCACCTTTCCTTGTAGATAAGCATAGTTTTTTTTAATAAGTCTGTGATTGACTTTCTCTGTGGAAATATGTTCATTTGTGTCAGTTACTAGAGAACGCGTATAAGTGATATCATAGGATATAGGACTTTTGCTTTCCGACTTACCTCATGTTCTGTGATTATCTCCAAGATCATCTATGGTGTCTCAAAGAGCAGTGTTTCATTGTTTTCCATGGCTAGTATTCATTGTGTACATGGGCCGCTTCTTCTTTTTCCTTTCATCTGTTGATGGACATTTTGGTTGCTTCACTGTCTTGTCTATTGTGAATAAGGCTGCAGTGCAGCTTTTGCAGCCCGGGTCTTCTTCATTCTGGTCTTCTCAGGTGAGAGGCCCATTGGTGCGCCTGCTGGATTGAATGGTACCTCAATTTTTCCTTTTCAACGCAGCTCCTTTCTGTTCTCATTATTAGCGTTTAACCCTTTTACATCTCACCAGCAGCTAGAGGGTACACAGTTCTCTAAAACCTCTTCAGCATTGATTGTTTGTAGACTTTTTGCCAACGGTCAGTCGACGGGTGTGAGTTGAAAACTTTTTGTAGATTAGATTGCATGAGTCTAATACTTCCTGAGGTTGAGCTTTTATCCATTTTCCTTTCTTTGAAAAGAGAGTGAGTAAAACTTACCTCTTCATACGAGCTTCGTGAACATTTTGCCTGTTTTGAATTTTTTTTATCCATTCCCTACTTCAGCACAATTTGAGGGCAGGTGTCCTTTACAGCCCTGAGTCCTTGTGAATGGTAAGTGACCATTAGCTGTGGGTTAAAAGCTGCTGTTGCGGGAATCGGCCACAAGGCGGCAGCATTTCTCCTTTACCAAATCTGGTTACTAGGGCAACAGAGCCTTAGTGGAAGTGGTGTTCTAGGTTGTAAATTAGAATGGAATGTGCGAGGAAAAAGCCCTTTAAGTTTATGTCTCATTACTTCTTGTTGGTATTTTTAACTTAATTTTTATTTTTTATCACAGCAAACTTGATTACAATGTTTTGTTTGTTCTAGGTGTGCAAGATGTGGTTCTTTCACACATATACATATATCTATTTTTCTTCGGATCCTTTTCCCATGTCTGTTACGACACAATGTTGAGTAGTCTTCTCTTGGTATAGCGTAGGTCTTTGGTGATTATATATTTCACATGTGTTTGTATCTCTCTGTTAACCTCAATACGGTAATGTATCCAATCCTCACACCTTTCCATTTGGTGAACCATAAGTTTTTTAAATGAATCTATGATAGTGTTTCTCTGTGGAAATACCTTTGTTTGTATCATTTTTTCGGTAACACCTATATGTGATAGGATAGGATATGTGTCTTTCGCTTTCTCACTTACTCCAAGCTGCGTGATTACTTCTAGACTCATCTATGGTGCTGCAAATGGCATTGTTTCATTTTTTCACTAGCTCATATTCCATCTGTACATGGAGCAGTTCTTCTTTGTCCACCCATCTGTCGTTGGACTTTTTGGTTACTTCCATATCTTGGCGATTGTTATACTATGCAATGCAGATTTGCGTACCTGTGTCCTTCCAATTCTGTCTTCTTAGGTTATAGGTCCAGGAATAGGTCTGCTGGGTCATATGGTAGCTCAATGTTTACCTTTTAAAGGCACCTCTATTCCGTTCTCTTTAGTGGCTCTTTCCAGGTTACGTCCCACTTAAAGCGGAGGGTATGCATTTCTTCCCAGCACCTTCAGCATTTATTCTTTGTAGTTTTTGCTGATGGTTATTCTGAGTGGTGTGAGCTGATACCTCTTTGTGGTTGAATTTGCATGTGTCTCATAATGCGTTGAAATTGAGCTGTAAGACATGTCCTTTTTATTTTTCCAGCTGTGATGAGAGCTTATTTCTTCAAAGTGTTTTCTTCAAGTATGTGTCACCATTTGAAATATTTTGGCCATGATCTCCCTCAAGACATTTTGAGGGCAGGTTTCATTTACAGCCCTGCAGTACTTGTTCATGTGAAGTGACCATTAGCTCAGGCTTTAAACCTGCTTTTGCAGGTAACGGCCAGAGAGCGGCAATCTTTCTACGTTCCCCTTGCTGGTACTAGGGAAACAGACCTACCGGCCAGTGGTGTTCTTCGGTTATAAATTAGAGTGCAATGTGCCCGGATAAACCCACAAATGTTGATGTCTCCTTGCTTTTCTTTGTTTTAAATTTAATTTATATTTATTATTAGAGTAATATTCCATTGTGTACGTGGACCACTTCTTCTTGGTGCATTCCTCGGTTGATGGACATTTTCATTGCTTCCAAGTGCTGGCTATGGTAAATATTGCTGGCATACTGGTTTGCCAGCCTGTGACTTTTTGATTCTCATTTTCTCAGGTGATAGGCCAAGCAGTGGTTGTGATTGATGGACTGGTAGCTCAATGTTTCCCTTTTCAAAGCACCTACGTTGTGTTTTCGTTAGTGGCTCTTTACATGCCCCCCCTTACAGCCGAGGGTACGCATTTCTCCACACTCCCTTCACCGTTTATTTTTTGCAGCATTTTTCCTAATGGCCATTCTGACTGCTGTGAGCTGATAGGGTTTTGTAATATGGGTATGCATGTCATGAAAATTTTTAAAATTCATCATATTCCTACGCCTTTTTCTTTTCTCTTAAAAGAAAAAAACCGTGAGTACAATATAGCTCTTGAAATTGTCTTCTTCGAAGGTTGCCCTCTTCTGAATTTTTTGGTCGATTTTTGACCCCAGAAATTTTCTGGAGGCCAGGCGCAATTTACAGAACTGCAAGTTGGTGAAAATTTAGTGACCTTTTGCAGTGGGTTCAAAGCTGCTGTTGTGGGAAACGTCCACAAGGAGGTAGCATTTCTCCATTCCCCAGTCCTGGTTCTAGGGCAGCAGAGCCTTTCTGGAAGTCATTGTCCTAGGTTGTAAATTAGAATGGAATTTGCCAGGAGAAATCCCCATAAGTTTATGTCTCATTACTTCTTCTTGGTTTTTAAAATTTTTTTAATCTGGGTAAAGTTTAGAATACTGTTTGTCCTAGGTGTACACAATCTGGTTCATTTGGACATTATGTATGTCTATTAATGTACAGATCCTCTTCCCATGTAAAATATTACACTGTTCCGTCGACCTCCCTTGTTATATGTTCGGTCTTTTTGATACATGTATATAATATGTATTTGAATATGTATAGTAACACTAATCTTCATTTCTCAATTTCCCCCCTCCTTTCCTTTTAGATGAGCATAGTTTGTGTTCTACGCCTGTGAGTGTCTTTCTCTTTAGAAATATGTTCATCTGTGTCAGTTATTAGATAATGCCATAAGTGATAATATAAGATATAGGTCTTTTGCTTTCCGACCTACTTCATGTTTTGTGATTATCTCCAGGCTCATCTATGGTGCCTCAAAGAGCAGTGCTTCAATGTTTTCCATGGCTAATATTCCATTGTGTACATGGACCACTTCTTCTTGGTGCATTCCTCTGTTGATGGACATTTTCGTTGCTTCCAAGTGTTGCCTATGGTAAATATTGCTGGAGTGCAGGATTGCCAGCCTGCGATTTTT